>NC_072467.1:15378480-15720980 GCF_027596085.1 Anoplopoma fimbria
CACCACCACTGCAGTCTCAAGAAAACCAGCACTTTGCTCCGTATCGTGGCATACACGTCCGCATGTGACTCAGGGATGTTCACTGTCCTACGAGAATTTCTGTTCCTTGTTTGTTTTGGGACGTCAACGGCCGCCATCCACTGTGCGATGTGTTTGTAGAGGAGATCACTCAGCTCCTGTGTGAAGATCAGGGCTTTACCTTCTGACATTTTCTTGAACATCGGAAACGCAGAAACCTCATTTCTGGCCTGTGGTCTCTCGTCGTCCTCTTTCACGAGTTGATCGACGATGGAAGTTAAGCCTGACAGCGGTGAGTAGCCGCTTTTGTCTTTGGAGTTATGGTGGAATTTGGCCTTCAGTTGTTCCACCAGAAGTAGTAGCCATGTCTTGGCAAATCGCTTTGCAAGAAAGGTCTTGATTTGGCTTCCAATTCCTTTCATAGACTGTTCAGGCTTTGGACTTGGAGCAGCAGAATCTCTCTCCTCTAAACTGATCTCTATCTCAGCAATGGCCTCAGCGATGTTTTCTGCCACGTCTTCAGCCTCCCGAGAGCTCTCAGATTCCAGCCGCTCATACTCGGGGTCCGGTATGTCATCCAGGAGAGGATCCATGATTTCTTTCAGCTCCTTCTCAATTATGTCTTTGACTGACTGAATTGTTTTGAAATCAAGCACAGGGGTTGATGTGACAAATTCCAGGTTTTCTTGTCCTACAATTGTATCTGAGGACTGAGAGCGGTCATCAGGCTCTGAGAGGTCTGGTTCCATGGATTCCAACGGTGAAGCAGACCGGTCATCACCTGACGCCACACTATCGTCCTGTTGTTCCTGGGAGCTGGTCGGTTTTGTTCGTTGCCTACGTGTGCGCGGTAAGAACTTGGGTTTCATCTTGGCTGTGAATGCTTCTAACATTTTGATGGTATTACAAACCATTGTGTTGAGCCTGCGGGGGTTAGTGAAGTGCTGAATAATTACAGGATCTTCAACAGTGGAGAGGGCAGATTTGACACTGATTGAAACCTCTGCGCTTATCAACTTTGCCAAGCTTTCTGAGCTGGCACACTGCTCTTGGTCTTGGACGTTCAGGACATCCGAAAAAGCCTTTGTGACCGTCTCCCCCACACTGGCCTTCAAATCTTCTTCACACACCTCTTCACCTTTGTTTGTAACGGCTGTCTGGATGGATTTTGACACTGTTGTTATTATCTCCAAAAGCAGTTCTGCCAGGAGAATTTTGGTGGTGTCATCTGCGGTGCCTGTTTTCAACGTTTTCCACTGTTTCGCCGTCATCCTTCTAAAAAGGTTTCGATCAGCGTGTGAATAATGTACCTGACCTTCATCCTGTCTTCGGTCTGTGGTGTTGGTGACGTATCCATGGTGCTTGTTGCTGTGTGGTTATGGCTGAAAATGTTTCCGCTTGTGAGAACTCCCTGTTTTCACGTTCGTTTAAACTGAATGACTTGTGTGTTGTTGAACACTCGAGAGAGGTCCTGTTGTGATTCAATCCGTGGGAGCATTAAGACTATATAATGTTTAAGCCTACATATTCAAAGAATCAAATCAAAGCATCAAAGACGATGATGTCACATATTAAACCCATGACTGTAACGTAAGCCCCGCCCCCAACTGTTGCTAAGCAACGGCAACACTAGCTAGAACCTCTGGCTGGAACCAGGGCGTTTCCGCTAAATGTGAGATCCATTGCACGTGACCTAATGTGTGACGTCGCTTTTAAAGATGGCGGCCTCCATCAGTGCACCGCTGCAACAGTAGTGCAACTTACTTTTAGGCCTGACCCAGTGAACACTAGACGGGATTTAGACGTCTAAATCTGGTCTAAAACTGGTTGAAATCGGGTCTAAACGTCTATAGATGTCTTTTCAACCGGCTTAAACACGGTTACAACTTCAACATGTCACAAAACACCATTTGGTTGATAATGTGTTCTGTTGTAACGTAAGGCTGTAAGAGACGATATTGTCAGTGACAAATAAGGTTTGGCATGATGACCATTTCAAAAATATGTTTCAAACCTATTAAAACAACATGCCCAAGGACCGTTAGAATGTATATTTTGCATTTCTGTTGGTTTCATAGTATTTGACATGACATTTTTACCATTTTTAACCAAATACAGAACTAATGGCCCTTTATATTGTCAAATGGTGTAACCATAAATAAATGACAAATATTCAATATTTCACCCTCCTAGATTCTATGTAAGTGTACTCATGAAAACAAGTAATACATTTTTAAATATCACATGAAATAGTTTTTATTATAATTATTTTTAGATTTAGATTATATGGACTTTTTGTTGTACTGAGCAGGACAGTATGTTGTAAACATTAATGTTTTCTGCCTATTCCTTGACCAGTTGGGTAAAAATGGTTTAAAAACACATTGTTATAGTGTAGTAGAATGCTGAAGTCTCATCCATATTAACTTTTTTGTACAATATGAGATTTTTGTGAAAAATAGTGGTTACCCCACTTGACATAAATCGGTTACCCCAAATGACCATATTGCTTATACAGCCAAAGAATAAGTAACAGACACAGAAAAAAACAAATAAATAGTCATCAAGGTAAAATTAATTAATGTTTTAATATGTTCTCATATTATTTTTCATATTATATTAATTTACCAAAACAATGAACAAACAGTGATGAATGAACAGTGAACAGTGATGAATGAACAGCGGACAATGAACAAACAGTGTGCGAGTGTGTGTGTGTGTGTGTGTGTGTGTGTGTGTGTGTGTGTGTGTGTGTGTGTGTGTGTGTGTGTGTGTGTGTGAGTGTAAACATTTCATTTTTCAACAATTCATATACATTAACAGTGTCACAAATAGGTTGTGAACACAAACATCCCTATCCTGACAAGAAAATTATTGTGGGAAAAATATCATAGCTTATGGCTGTGAGACTGGAATTGTTTCCAGTCATCTACTGTGAGCTTTGAATGGCGGCAGTTCACAGGCTCTGGTTCAGCACACATGTGGAGCACATCAGACTGGTAGTAGAAGAGGTCATCAGGTGGGTCAGGCCAGGTGAAAACATTTTTGCCATTTAGCTGTTTCATGCAAGAAACCTGAACCTCATCACCCACCACCTGAAGAATCTGTCCTACAAACGGTTTACCCTCATATTTGACCAGAGCAAACTTCCCTCTTTGATCTTCAAGGCCAACTGATGTTGAGGGGAGATCACTGAAATCTACCGCTGATGGATTATAGCACCTGCAAATAGCAGGCCTCGCACAGAAACAGGAAATGTCCCTGTAGCGGATTGAGGCTGGCTTCTCGCAGGTCACCTGGTGTAGTTTCATCGTACCCTTCACAGCAGGGACAACTGCTGGGACTTTGTCATCATACCTTTCAATGGCATCCTCAGAAATCCAAAAGTATGTGACACTTGATGTCTGGTCTTTTAGAAATTGGTAAAAGTCCTCAGGAGACTGTAAGCTTTTCCCTCTCTGCACCGCTGTATCTGCAAGGCGCTTTACAGCCCCACCAACTCCATCAGGGGCGCCTTTCCCATGTGCCTTTTCACTAAAATTCCAGCTGATCTTCTGGAATCCGCTCAGAAAGGGCACAGTGCTGAGGAGGTAAAAATTCTTCCTGTTCCTATATTGGGTAACAGGTCCATCGCTGAAGACATGGAGGGAGGAAGGTGGTATTTCACTCCTAGCAATGGCATCCCTCAACACTGGCTCCAAATGGGCCCACACCGCACGCTCATCATGGCGGAGACAGTCAGAGATGGTGGCATAGGTGTGGGTTCCATTGGCTGTGTATACTACGCAGGTGTGCAGGGTAGCCTGCTTGCGGCTGCCAGCAAAGTGAAAAGCCTGGACTTCGGTATTTAACTTGCAGCTGTAATTCTCTGAGAAATCTATGTGAACACACAGTTCATCTGGGCGCAGAGTTTCTTTCAACTCCCTCATTGATCTAGCTTGATGGAGCCAGTTGAACTGATGCCTCGTCATGGTGCTCAGCTGCTTGTTCAAAAGAGCAAGAAGGTCTTCGGTCTTACCACTCTTCATGGCTAACTTAAACTTGGTAAAAGTTTTCCCCTCCTCTCTCGTCACTACGCGTTCCCACTGCTCCCATGTCAGAACTTGGTCATCCAGAGGGCCCTCAAACTCCACTTCATCATAGCAACATTTCGCACACATGCGATACATACATTGCATCCTGGAAGTATCACAGGCAATGAGCGCCAGCAGTTCAGATACACTGTTTGTCAGTATGATTCCTTTCTGCTGTAATTTGTCCACTATTAGTTTAAAATTTTGGTGGTCATAGCATGCGCACGTGTTTCGGTCGGACTCTTTGGGAGGAGTCACGTAAAATGGGCAGTATCTAAGGAACTGTCTATATGATACTTTGTGGTGCCTCAATGCGGTTTCAGAGTAGCTGCTATGTAAATCTTTCAAGGAGTGAAGCAGCACTCTCCTTTGCTTTTTGGTTTTGTTCTTTGTGACAGTATCTTTTTTGCCAGGCAACATGCGGCTACTCTCATCCCTACACAGATATCTGACCACGTGCTCCTTTCTCTTCTCAGAGATTTTCTTTTTGTCCCTCTGTTTGTTCTTCTCACTGACTTTCTGCTCTTTTCTTTCTTTCTTTTGTCTTTCCAGTTTTCTTTGCAGCTTTTCTGCCTTTGTTTTCGCTACCGTAAGCTCCTTCTTTACTCTACGGAGCTCAGAACTCAGCCTCTGCTTCTCCTTCATTGCTGCGCTGTGTTGTTTGCTGACACTTGTCTGTGCTGGCCTTAACGGAGTCGATGAGGCCTGTGGTCTCTCTGGCTGTACATAGTCATGGTCAAGGTTTCCTATGGGCTGAGGAGGGCCATCATCCGCTGACGAATTTAGTGATGGAGGAGTCAGGTTCAGCACATCGGCAAGTACCCTGTGTGCGTTCCTGTACTGTCTCTGCGACTGCCTCCACTTTTCCCTCAACTTCCTCTGTTTTTGCTTTGGCAGTGCCGCTACTGGGGTGTTCGTAATTTTTCCCTCTCTTTTCCTCCTTTGATAACTAAGAGTACAACAGAAAAAAAAACAATTAGCCTTTTATGTCTAGAACTAAAACTTATCCTTCATTACCACCTCACACTTCTCATTTCCACTAGCCTTTCAGAACATCTACATCACTGACTTTACACTGGCAGTCCTTCACATGAAACGTGTGTGTGTGTATTTACGCATGTGTGTACTACCTTTCCTTTCTTTTGGCCAGGTAAGTGGCCCTTGCAGCAGGGTCTGCATTGAGTCGTGCTCTGTGGCGAGCCACCTTTTCTTTACTTGAAAGAGCCATCTGTTAAGGGACAAGAGGATAGAAAGCTTATTGTTTGCATTACATAGGCTTACATAGGCTACAATGTACAGTATTATAGAAATGTGAATTCAAATGAATGAATGGATTAATAAATACATATTTAGATATATACATAAATAATTAAATAATTAACCAAATGAATAATTAAACAAATACAAATAAACAAACAAATTAATCTATCGATAAATTCATGGAGAAAAAAAAACACATTTTAACCTGCTGTTTATATTGAACAGTAGGAGTCACTATTTAAACTATAAAAAAATATTATAATCATCACATATACAGCTTTTGGCCCTAAATTTATCAAATTGGCCCTCTAATTTTGTTTTTTAATTGAAATGTCAAATGGTGTAACCGGTTACACCATTTGACATTTCAGTTTAAAACCAAAATTTGCAGGCATTATTAAGGACACCTAGGTCAACACTTAACCTTGGTGTGAACATTTAAACACATGTTTTACATTAAATATAATAACTTTGATAAAAATTGTTTAATATTTTTTTTACCGAGGTCATACCATTTGACATGTAACCTTAACAAGCCTGGCCATGGCTTAAAAAAGCTTAATTACGTAAAATTTCAGAGAGAGTTACTAACCTTGACTTGTAGCAGTCAGTGTCTTCAGGGGTCCTTCTCTGTGACATCATATCCTGTCACATGATCTTCTGGCACAATATTTACAAAATGGCCCCTAAAATGCGGTTATGACGGCCACCGCGGCGGCCATCTTGAATGGGTCAACCCGCTGCCTAGTGCATTACACCTTATGGAAAATTCATGCAAACATGTAGCAAATTTGAGCGGTGATGGCTCAGTGGATGACACTAAAAACATCATAGTTGATATTCCATGTTTGATTTTAAGTGGTAGGCAGATTTTTTTCCTCTATGTTATACAAGAAACACACTTTTTAACACAGGACATTTAACTTGCCACTGATTATATCTACTATCAGAAATGTTTCTGCTGGACTCAGATTAACATTTTATTTCTCAAAAAGTAAATATCTTATCCATTTAGCTTATAACTCTCAAACCACTCTAACACTGCATCACTCTGGACTAGAACCAGCAACCCTCCAGACTGAGATACAACTGGAACTATTGATTGAATTTATTTCAGACATTCAAATACAAATTAAACATGTGAAAAATACAAAACAAAAAGAAAAGGACAAATATTTAATAAATTAACTTCCTGTGTTCCTCATCTTTTTATATATCTATATACAATTTTCTTTATGACACTATATTTGATATTTACAATCCATACATATACAACTTAAATAAAATAAATACTATATATTTTATAATTTACAATATACAATCCATATATATACATATATATACACATGTCTATTTTTATAATTTGATGTACTATATTTACACTTTATATATAATTTCTATTGATTTATAATCCTAATGTAGTTTGGTACAGTATGTTTACAATTATACATTTAATACAATATATATATATATATATACACAAATATATGCACACACACACATATATATACACATATATATAACTATACACATATACAGAACTATATATATATATATATAACTATATATAACTATATATATATAATAGGGTGTATGCACTAAGCTGTGTGACGTACTTCCTGTTTCAAATAATACAGCTCGGTTGCTTCCGGTCTGTGTGTTTATCGCGCTAGCCTGCTGACTTTGGTACAGTAAACATGGATCAAGACCGCAAACCTCTAAAAACTGGACATTTTCAGAGGCAGGAGACAACCTACGCCGAGCACTGCTGTGTCCCCCACTGTACAGCGTCAGCAAAATTCAACGGGGTATTAAGTTTTCATGGCTTTCCGAGCCAAACTGACGTGAGGAGTCGATGGATTGTGAACATACGCCGGGATGCATATGTCATCACCACTCACTCCAAGGTCTGTAGCAGACACTTTAGTCCCGACAATTTGATTGAGCCAACTACTCCTCAGGGTCGAAGGAGACTTGCAAAAGATGCCGTACCAACCCTTTTTGAGTGGAACCAATATACGGTCGCAACCCCAAGGCGCGGCGTGTGGGATAGAGTGGATCGGTTCGTCGAGGCTGCCCCTCCGGAAGATGAGGTTGATCAACGTTTCAAAGATCACGACTACTGCTCTGTCCCAGAACCGGCTGCCATGGATATGGCCGCATCCGCTGCTGAAGGCGTCACAAATGAAGTAGAGGAGCTGAGAAAGGAGCTACAGGAGTTACGTCTCCAGCGAGATTTTGGACTGCAACGGTTTGCTGGCTCCGACGCAGACATACGATTTTACACCAGGGAAGTCATTTCCATTTTTTGTATTAGCCTATGTGATATTAGCTTTGTCCCTAAGTGACGGGGATATGTGCCATGCAGGGACAATAGCTTTACGTTACAGATTAATTTATAGTACTGTACCAAATTACTTCTTAATAGGTCTAAGTGAAATGATAAATAGTACACAAGTAGTGTCATGTTGAGAGATGGTGTGATTCAGGACAGGAGTTGGTAATGTCAATGTCTTCAGAATTTATATATTTGAATGTGAGCGCATCAATAGTTCAGAAAAAAACATTTATAATACAGATTTGTGTAAAGACTTACAGAGACATTGCCAGTTAAAGTCTACAAAAGTTTATTTTTAAATAATTGGAAAAAGTCATTAGTTATTCTATGAGAGGAAAATGGGAGCACTGAAGCGACAGCGCCAGAATGTGACCGTCTCCAGCTCCACCAATGCTGGTCCTAGAACAAAAATACTATTAAACAATTGTAAAAATGTATGAATTGAGCAGGTAACACCCTACTTATCTGCATGCAAGTGCACAGCAAACCACCAAACAGCGCCTCCCAATGATACATCCCCGACAGGAACACTACTCTAAAAGAAAGAGCACAGAGACCACATTAGGGCATTGGATATCCAGACACATCAGGTCGTCTTATAGGAAGTTGGGGCAGTTATTAAAATGCACCCAAAGAGGAAACTAAACAAACCTTTCTGTCAGCCGAGTGCCAGGGATTAGTTACGGTGCCATCCGGTAGAGCAACCGTTGCATACTGGCCCAAGTCACAATACAGGTTAAAGTGAGGTGACTGAGGCTGAAACAGGTATATGGGTGAAATACAGGTCACCCTGCCACACAAACACACATATATATATATATATATATGATAAAATCGTAATCTTAGTAGTTACTGTTGACATTATTTTGGTAACAATGTATACTTTTGAAGATTTTAAACATTTTTATGTGGTGTCTTTTGTGAATAGATTTGCCAGCTACGACCACCTGATGGCATTTTGGTCTTTGATCGAGCCTTGTCTTTACAAGATGGTCCGTGTATCCAGAGCCAAATCAGCTGCCCAGAAAAATGAAGAAGTGGTCGCACCTGCACGTGCATCAACGGTACTTTATAAGTAGTTACAGATGTAATTATACGTGATTTCATTGCATTTGTATTTGTTTGAGCTATCCTTTTTTTATTTTCCTCTCAGAGACAGCTGCTCCAGCCCATAGATGAACTCTTTCTTTTTCTGAACTATCTTTCGGCTGGATTGAAGGAGAGGGACCTGGCAAATCGCTTTAGAATTCACCAGTCCACAGTGAGCCGCATCATTGCCACATGGACTTGTTTTCTGGCCACAGCACTAGGGTCTATTTGTATTTGGCTCACACCTGCAGAGGTACAGGCTTACCTCCCGGAGGAATTCCGTGATTACCCGGACACCCAGGTAATTCTTGATTGCACCGAGCTTAGATGCCAAACCCCATCCTCACCCCTCCTTCAAAGTGAGATGTACTCTACGTACAAATCCCACTGCACCATGAAAGGCTTGGTTGGCATAGCCCCACATGGTGCAGTGACATTCATTTCCGGATTGTATGGTGGTTCAGTTAGCGACAAGGAAATGTTCAAACAGTCAGGAATCGCTGAGTTGCTGACAGAAAACATGGCAGTTATGGTCGATAAAGGCTTCGTAATCAGTGATTGCTGCAAAAGCAAAGTTTACTGCCCACCCTTTCTGTCAAAAAACAAACAGATGCCAGCATGCCAGGTGAAGGAGACACAGGCCATAGCCAGATTGCGGGTGCACGTAGAGCGTGTCATTCGGAGGATAAAGGAGAACCGGCTTTTTGACGGCACCATCACCCTGTCACATGCGTACAATATCAATGAAATATTTGCAGTTGCCTGTCTGCTGTCAAATTACCAAAACAAGGCACTCGTCAAAAAATGGGTTAAGTGATTAAATAAAGACAATATTATTGCCTTTCATGAAAATGCAGTAGATCTGTCTGCTAGGAAGTAAGTAAAGATTGACTTAAAATTAAATGTTCAGAACACTTGGATTACGTGCAGTTAATGTTTGGATTTTCATATGCATTTGATTTCCCATTTTACAAAAAGAAATAATAATGCAATTGCTGAGAAAAAAATATATTTATGGTGATTACATGGTCTCATTGACATTTCCAGGAAGAAACGGCACTTCTGGTTGTTTGGTTGACGGTGAGTTGCTGGCCAACGTGAGGTAAGACTGCTGGTGAAGGTGAGATGAGACTGCTTGTGAGTTAACTGATTTAAGCTAATCTAATCTTGGGTAATGTTTTTTACATTTTCTTAAGACGCAGGTAGCTTGGCATGTAATAGTAGAAAAAGAAATGGTCTGCCTTTTCTCGAATTGCGCTCTGCACTTCTGGCTCAACATAGATTCTCTGCACTACGTAGTCTTTTTGTTTTTAAAGCGGACTCCAAGAATCACACAATTATTCCACTGTACCTGTACTTCTGCTTTGCAAACGACAATAAATATCTTGAATATTGAAAAGTTGTAGTCTTGTACTCATTACCTTGACTAAATTAAATTGTGTTCGGAAAAAAGGGAGGCATGAAAAACATTCAAGTTGGTGGCCCTTGAGGACTACACTTAGCTACTGCTCAACCGAACAAACTCCACTGAACAGGGATGAACACAGCATCCTGCCTACACTCAAACTGTGTGGTGCCTCGCTCTTCCTCATCGACCTGTAGCACAAGGCTCTCACGCTGACCTGCCCTGTCAGCTTGTCTTTATTGGACACTGAATGAAATAACATACAAATTCATTGAGCTTCAATTGTACTGGATACGCATCATCACTATCTATAACAAGTGACTACATGGAAAGTAAGGTTAGGTAGCTACATAACGTTACTTTTGTATACGCAAAACTGTGGCTATAAATTAAACAAATATTACTCAACACAACAGGCAAAAACATCAAGGCTGATATAAAACACTGGTTAAGAAATCTTGTTAGAATTTGCTGTTACTGCATCGTAATACACGTTAGAAAGTGACAGTTAACTGACAGACTAGCCTTTGACAGTAGCTACTAGCTAGCGTCTGTTAGAAGTAGTTTTCTTACCTTCGTAGCTGTGAATGTAGGTCGCAGCATACAACCTAAACCCCTTCTCCAATTTGCTCGTCGGAGTTTTTGTTTCCCGACATAAACGATGCACATCTGTGATATTTATTGCCGGCAGCTCCTGTAAACACCGGGTGTAGAACGTTGCCATCTTGGAACCGGAAGCTGATGAGCTGTATTACGGCGAATCAGGAAGTGCTTGTGCAAGTAGCCTATTATGCCTCTTTCACCTGCTTGTCGTTGAAATATCGCAAATTTTATTGTAGATTCCGCAAGTTCAATATAGATTATGGTTCAAAAGTCAAATGAGTGAGTACTTATGTCCTTTCGATTTCTTACAGTTTGGGCCGTTGTTGGCCGTATACGCTAGCATTCTGCTAATGAATGCTGATTGGTCAGGGACGGACTTGCGACTGATTACGACCAGAGACCCCTCTTGACGGCATCTGAAGCTGAAGCGCATCGGAAACATTATCTTAAGGAGGACTTTCCGTCGAAGTTATTTTTGCGTACTGTATTTATATTATATATATATATATATTATACTATTATATGTTAATAAAAGGAAGTGCCGAAGTGATTCAGAAACTGCCGTAAAGCAGTACCTCTGACAGTGTGACGTCATCGCATTTTTTGAACACCTTTTTAGAACAGATACGTGACCTTAAAAAATGCAATATTCAGCTGAGTTTATTATTTTAGCCCCACCCTTTGATAGCAACTTTCAAATTACTTGACAAAAAATTACATCGTGAGAAAAGTGGATTCTGAGGATAAAACCCCGTTGGCTCCCATTCATTCTGGACTCGCCTACGAGCGCCCCGCATGGTCAAAGATTATTACTGCAACCAGTCCGGAAACCCGGAACTAACCCGCGAGTGCCAGTTCTCCTCACATTCTCTGGTTACACCACTTGACATTTCAAGAGGTTGACCTTGCAGACATGATTCCCCTTATTAATTAAAATATTCTAAACAATGATGTTTCACTACTATTATTTAGTATTAGAAAGTACTTGTGTAAGATTATGCCAAAGTATATTCAAGGTCATTTTGAAGGGAATTTCACATTTTATCAGCAAGTTTTATAACTTGGTACTAAGTTTTTATGGTTACACCATGTTGACAATTTTACCATTATTCTCTTAATATTCTCACAAAATTGGATGAAACCAGAACTTTTAGATTTGGTCTTGAAGAAAATGATGTTTGAAAATGATTTGATAGATTTTTCTCAAATTTTAACACTTTTAAATGTATTTCATCCTCATGTTCACAAAAAAATGAGCGTCTCGTCTTTGACCCACGTACTGAACTACTGGATTCAGTTATTCAAAGCGAAATTAGCATCATTAATATCATTTTAAACTGCTCACGATGCAGGCGAGGCTGCTAGCTTGTAGCGTTAGCATGTTAGCTTGTAGCTACTGCTACATGGACCAACAGTAAACATTAATATGTGTGTAAGTTAATGTTGACTGTGTTTATGGGCTGTCGCTGTAGTTCAGTGATATAAAGTGAGTTTTAGGCCATTTTACATCTAAAATACATCACAGAGAGCTAGTGGGGCTGTACACAGTTTAAATGGTGCTGTACACAGTTTATTTGGGGAGGAAATGAGTAAAACTATTTGATGTACAAACAATAAGACGGTCAGAACAACTTATAAACAATATAAAGTATTACAATGTGTAATATGCCAGTGAGCATCTTTCCGTTGAAAAGACGTTTAAAAAACGACTAAGGTCACCGGTGAAAAGACGTTCAACAGTGAATATGTTTTTCTAATTCTTGTTTAATTTACAGACATCTGAAATATGGCAGATCATCTGAAACTGGCTCCTGGAGGCTTTGACAACCACATTTAAAGAAGAAACGGGAGATTCTGTTGTGTGTTTTTTCAATTTCATTGTAGTTGTATGAATAAAAACAAATGAATTGTTGCCTGTGTCAGATGGTCCTATTTGTCCTGTCAATGTAAACTGGTAATGTGTTACTATGACTACGTGTTTAATTGGTCTTTTAGACGTCTATTAGATAGAAAAATGCTCACTGGGGTGTACAATATTCATTAAAAATGAATGAAGACCTTCTGTGGAAGAGCAAACCCGAGCACTGGAGCTTTAGACTGGGTGGAGGAGAGTGAGGAGTATGACTACCACCAGGAGATAGCCAGGTAGCGCTAACGTTAGCTCCGATCCTAGCACCTCAGCATGGAGAGAAGCGGCACACGTTTGAATGGTGTGGTGTTTGTGGTTTCCTGAAAGTTGTTTAGCTTAGATCCACATGTAGAATCTTTCGGATGAGCGTGTGGCTTTGTCACCGTGGTGATGCTAAGAACCCCATAAAGACAACGAGAAGAGCAATTGGAAAGAGCACCTACCGCAGATTGTATAATTGCACCAAACCTGAAGCCACAGGTTTTTTCACCACACCACTAACTGTATGGATGTCATCCGCGCCTACCTGTTGACCTATTGTTGGGGCTGTCCCCCCTTGATGAGGAAGCAGATTCTCCCATGGGTTACGCAGAGAAACGGTCAAAGAGAATGAGCGAAGCCTATTCATAGTTCTTCAAAAAAAAAACGGAGAACGGAAGTGACCATAATTGGACTGCGGAGGAGTGGCGTAGAGACGCCGTAAATTTCAGCGTTTTTAAATATTTGAACACAGAGTCCTTCTAAATGCAAAGCATACTTTAATAACCTGTATATGTACATTGCCTTTCTGTTTATGTTTCCATTATGTTTGGGGGCGAAGTATCTGGGAAGTTGCAAAGCGGCCTGTGTATTTCAAGGACAGTCATCCTTGGAAAGTCAGAGTCCATCCTTGCAAAGAAAAGTCATTGCACAATGTTAGTGTCCCCTCAAAAGGTTGCATGCTTTAATAAGTACATTATCAGTAAACTACATCTAAATTAGTAGGAATCCTGAAATAAAGGAATTCACCTCTGTGGTCATTTAAAAATATTGACGGCAGCCTAACAATTTCAAGGTAGTTTAATTTACCACAACTTAAAACTGTTTCAGAAAAGGCTGTAATAATTACCAATTTGTTACAGGAGTAGTTAATGCAGGGCTGTTGTTTTTCACTAAATTATTATTATTATTATTATTATTATTAAATGAAAGCTGTCACGAACCAAAAGTTTGAAAGGCAATGCTATGATATTGAGAGAGCATACATTGTTCCGTATTGTTCCATATGTTCTGATTTATTTTTTTATATGTTTATGTGGGGCACTTGATTTAAAATAATGTGTCTCTCTTTACACAAGCAAACTTTATTTTCCAAGTAGTATTTAGTTATTAAGAAGAGAATATTCACACCTTACAGTGTTGCGAGGCGAGTAACACTTGTATATTTAACAAACGATCCCATTAGAGAATTAATCAGATGAACTTACACTGGTTTGTGTTAAGAAGTGTTACATTTTCACTCCAAAAAGAGTCAGTAATAACACTAAATTAGTGTTAAAGGTACCAACTCTCCAAAAAGAGTTAAATGAACTCGCATATATACACTTTGAAAGTGTTGAAATCAATTCTGACAGAGTCAATTTGTGATTTTGCTCTGAGTAGTCTGGTATCGAACAGTGAAGTGGCCTTGAAAACAAAATATTTTCTTTTACCTTGGTTAATAATTTGATACATTTTAAGAATACCTCATTTAAAGCACGGAATCTGTCTGTTCATCTATCCGTGTGTTCTTCACATATCTCGCGAACAATTCATCTGATCCTCTTCACATTTGATGGCTGTTTTATTTGGGACCCCCGTGGAGATTGTTGTCAAATTTCGGTCAATTTTGACGCATGACATATTCAATAATAATAATCTTTGCATACATTTGTGAACAGCGCTCTGTGTAGCAGCGCGGCGCAGAGCCTCAGGGCTCTGGTGACTATTTAATTCCACATGTTTACTTGTGTATAACACCTTCATCACCAAGTTTATATGTAATACCAAACATGTAATCTTTGTCAAGGCAGAGCTCTGTGTTGACAGCTGCATCTGGACTCACCTCTCCCAGCAGAATGTTGCACACCAACACTGAGAGATCTGAGAAAATGTAGATTTTATATGCAGCAACTGTGTGAAACTCTGAAATGTATTGATTTTGTGATTGGATGTTGCTCTAAGAGTGACTCTATAACAGTAAAGAAGATTCATTTAGATGTTAATTTGGTTATAATAATAATAATAATCAATCCTTTATTAGTCCCACAATGGAGAAATTATTTCTCTGCATTTAACCCATCCCAGAGGAGCAGTGGGCTGCAATGAAGCGCCCGGGGAGCAACTTGGGGTTAGGTGTCTCGCTCAAGGACACCTCGGCATGTTGCCGGTAGAGGGGCTTGAACCACCAACCTTGTGGTTACGGGACAAGCGCTCTACCTCATGTGCCACAGCCGCCCCAAAAGATGAACGTTGAAAATGAACCGTTTAGCACAGGTCAGCTTGACATCCCTAGCACTAAAGTATCTACTTACTATTTTGGGTCATGATTATTACATTAACGCTGGTGCGAGTGGTTTTCATATGAAAAAAGGAAAATCTGTTGCAAAAGACCACCCTTTTTTATTTGTACTTATTTTGGTACTTCATTTGTACGGTATATCACTGCAAAAAGTTGGCTTTAAAAAATAAGAAAAAAAAGTAATAAAATGAGGAATATATTACTTAAAATAAGCAAAATTATCTGCCAACAGAACAGGAAGATTTGACTTAACAAGATTTTTAAAAACAAGTGAATATATCTAGCCTTAAAAACCCAGGGATATCTTAAAACTAGTGTGTTTAGACTAATAACAAGTAGATTTGTATTGGTTCAAGGAAAATATTTAAGAATTATTTTCTCAATATGTAGGACAATGTGCTTAAAATCAGCATATGCTAGTGCCATCATCTTCAAATAAGGTTTCATGCAAGTAAATATATCTTAAAGTCAGTACAGCCAAACTTCAAACAAGTACATTTGTCTAGATAAGCAAACCAAATTTAAGAATAGTTTTCTTGATATATAGGAAAATATACCTTTTATTCAACATATGCTAGTATTATCAGCTCCAAACAAGGACTTATGTTAGGCAACATACACTGCAATCAAGTATATTCGCCTAGATAATGAGAACAATTTAAGAATTATTTATTCTAGTATGTAGAACAAAATCACTTAAATTTAGTATCCAATGCTACTGTAAAATTCTTTAAATAAGAGTAAATTCCCTAACAATTAAGGGAGAAAAAACATTTATCAGGCTTGGTACTTAGTTAAACAAATACATGAATCTAAACTTTTTTTTCAAAGTCTTTATTGCCAAGTACAACTTTTCCTTTACAGTAGAAACAGTAAAAGCCTGAACTTACTATTACAGGAAAAATCCGACGATTTTTCATATAGTTCTCCGTTTTGAGGTCAAGGAGTACTGTGCCGTGGAGTGTTTTAGAAATCCCCCAAAACAATCGGTTTTAAAAAAACTGTTTAGCAAGAGTTGCATCAGCCAGCAGCTAACACAGACAGGCAGCTACAGCTCTTCACTCTGGGGGCATGGCAGCCTCCATGTACATGCCCCCAGAGTTTAGCGTTAGCTGCTGGCTGAGCTAGGTAAACCAAAAGAGTTGATTTTTCCAAATAAACACTCCAGCTCGGCGCATGATCAGAGCAAACTAAAAGTGAAAAACATGCATCTATCTACATGAGAAGTCATGTCCTGGCTGTGGATAGTATCCAAGAGAACTTGCGCAGACAGAAGTGTGCACACTTAGGATATCTAAGGTGAAAGATAATGCATGCCATTTTACATTGTGCTAACATCAATACTCTTTTGGGAAGCACTCGCCTATAGCCTTCCTATATGAGGAAGTCATGTCCTGGTCGTGGATGGCATCCAGGAGCTGAGATACATTACACTAGCATCGATATCCTCTTTTGGGAAAGTCAAACAGGCGTGGTTCCAATAGGTATGCAGTTAGTTTCACTGACAACAACGACCGGGCTGGAGAGTGCGAAAGTTGCATGACAAACACAAAAAGAAAAATAAATACCACAGCAGCTAACACAGACAGGCAGCTACAGCTCTTCACTCTGGGGGCATGGCAGCCTCCATGTACATGCCCCCAGAGTTTAGCACTGTAGCTGCCTGTCTGCGTTAGCTGCTGGCTGAGCTAGGTTAAAACCAAACAGTTCTGTTTTTTCCGTACTGACAGTACTCTTTGACTTGAAATGGAGATATGTAAAAACTCATCGGATTTTTCCAAATAAACACTCCAGCTCGGCGCATGATCTTCAATGAAGATTTTTTAAAGAGCAAACTAAAAAGTGAAAAACATGCATCTATCTACATGAGGAAGTCATGTCCTGGCTGTGGATAGTATCCAAGAGAACTTGCGCAGACAGAAGTGTGCACACTTAGGATATCTAAGGTGAAAGATAATGCATGCCATTTTACATTGTGCTAACATCAATATCCTCTTTTGGGAAGGTCATGCAGCTGAACTTAACAGCAAAACTAGGTTAGCTTATGCAAATTTAGACGAGGCGAAGTCAATACGTGCCTAGGAGATCACAAATTTAGACGAGGCGAAGTTACGTGCTTAGGAGATCACCTCGTCTTAATCTACATTGCCATTTGTACTGGTTGTGAAGACAGAGGCTCACTTTTACTCATGACATACTATCTGGCTACAAAGGATTCCATTCACTATGCTAAGCTAAGCTAACCTAGCAGGTGCGCTGCCAGACTATGACATTGCATGCACTGAGACAAATGCGTTTGCCCACTTATTTACCTCTAGGGGAGACGGTGAATATCCCAATTTTATAAAACGGTGGCGTGTTCCTTTAAAATAGGACACTAATAGATGAATAATCCAGAACAAAAAAGGTTTGAAATTGCATGATAACATTGCTGAATTTACTTAGACATGGAATTGTCCTTGTTCAAAGTAATAATAGAAGCTCCATTAATACTGAAAAAAATATCCACCATTTCAATTTGTGCACTTACCATACGATTGTTCAATCTCTGGAGTGCTACAGCGTGGTGGTGATCTCTCCAAGATCACAGTAGAGGTGGTGGAGTCATCAGTCTCATCAGTGGACGTCTCCTGTCTGGACTGAAAGCTAAGTCTCCGTGCCTTCTTTCGCAAAGGAGTTGCTCCCTGCTGCTTTTTAGGAGTTGAAACATTTTGGACTCTTTTTAGGAGCTGTTTCTTCAGATATTCCTGACAAGACAGACACAGAACAGGTTGTGTAATAAATAACATTAAATAAAATCGTATACAGTAATGAAGGCGTACAAGCAGACACGACTGATGAATAGTGTCTTACCCACTCAGCCCCACTCTTGGCAGATTGGTCCCAAAGCATTGGGTAGTAGTCCACGAGGCGCTTTGCCATAAATGTGAGCTCCCGGTTGCATGGATATTTAAAATCATCCTCTGTTGCTCTTTTGATTGCAATCATGCTCGTGATGGTATTTCTTATTAATCTGCAACGAAGATCTTTGGACAGGCTAAAGTCTCCCTCTTTTCCAGCACGCTGTTGGTCAAAGAAGGCACTCCTTGCAAGCTCTAATTCTGTGTCTGTGTATATGACATACGTTGGGCTGACAAGTTGTACCGTTCTGCCATGTTGGGGTCTTGGGCTTGGAGAGGGGAGGGAGGATGGAGAAGAAATGGGGGATGGAGAGGGGAGAGGGTTGGAGGAAGACAAAGAGGAAGGAAATGGATGTTGAGGAAGAGGAGGTGGGTGGGTGGGGCTGAATTCACTGCTTCCTGGTCTATGCAGCTCTGATTCTTGACCCTGTATAAAAGATACACGTATTTATTGGTAATTATAAAAACAAGGAGCTGACTGACAGCCTGACAGCCACCAAACAAGAAATCTGAAATCTGCTGAAATCTATCATTACCTCATTTTCATCATGACTGAGTCTCCAAATGGTTCTCCTTCTCAGGAAGTGTTCTGGACCAGGAAAAAGGTCACGCAAGTCCTCCTTTGTGAGGCTTGGCAGCATATCTTTGCTTATATTAGCAGCTGAAAAACAAATATTGCCACACATTAAATATTTGTTAATGAATTTGCTAATACGTTGTCCATTGAGAAAATATGTCATATGAATATTGTTAAACTGTTTTTAAAACGCCTTGCGTGTTGCGTGAAAAGTAGGCAAACTGTCCCATTTCTAGCATGCACATGTTTTTGTTGCGCGTATCACGCAGGCAGCGTGCAAACACTCAAACCTGCTAACATGGGAGCCGGTGTCGTGCCAAAAAGTGATCGTCTGCCAGAATCTGATTTGTGGCCGCGGGAGCGCGCACAGCAGCCCGTTGAGCGGTAGCGCTATAAAACGTCTAATTTTCTTTTGATTAAACGGTCATAATATGCATATACAAACAATTATCACACATTATCACAACTGTGGCCAAAAGAAGTGTAGTTTGTAGCGAAATAAGGCATGGCAATTACGTGATAGACATGTCTCTACAGTATGTTTGATTTATGGGTGTGTTTTCAATAAAGAAATTATCACTTTTGCAATGATCCTCGTGACTATGCATAGTTTTTTATCTGATCTGGGCCCTACGTAGTATTTGCTTCCCATGTTTGGACACGCCACGCAGCTGACACGCTCATGCCATGCACTCAGTCTGAATTAGCCCTAAAGATTCTTTATTTTGACCAACTGAAAATAAGAACCTGGCAAACTGCATGTAATATGTATTATATAACTATAATAGCTACCGGAGAAATCAACAAACAAATACATCTTACTTTATTCTTACTTTACTTTAAATCATTAAATATTAGTAGGGGGGAGGAAAGTCTGCATCTTTACAAAGACAGGTTACCTTAATTTCAGAACAGCCACTTAACCTTGAAAACTTAAAACACAGATATCCCAATCATACTAACGTTAGAAAATGTCACCGAAATTAGTTTCACTAGTTCACAGTAACGTTAACAGTATATTTTAAAAGTGATAACGTCAACGTTAGAGGTTGATAATAGAAAGGGCGCCAGAGAGTGCTAACGTTACCTCTAAGCTAAACAGAGATGTCCATTATCGAAGGCTAATTGAAAATAATTTGCACCATAACACTGTTTCTGGCATTAAAACACAATTAATTACGTCAACTAGTATCGTTTGTGCTATTATTAGCAGTTTACAGTGGACATTTAGGGGCATACGTTCTAGCTAGCTAGTTAGTTTGTTCGTTTAAATTAGCATGTTGACGTGAATGTGTTGACCAATGTTCCAATTCAAATAAATGTTAACTTCCAGAGGACAAGTTTGGATATAAACGAACATACAATACCTTTTAGTATTTCAGCTGCTACTTTATCCATGCCCGCTTCGTCCATAGTGTAGGCTAAAACGAATTGCTGAGTCTCCTTCCAAATCCACGATGCAATCTGCTGAAAGTTCCGTCGTGCACCTGACCTTCTACGTAACGGACCTTTTTCGCGCTTTGATATGGAAGCTACCATTTCATAATGAGGGGTGACTGAAATATGTCAAATGTTATAAATATTGATAGTATGCTTAAATGATGCAGTCATGGGTCAAATATCATACAATTATTCCAAAAATATAACGTTACATTTCATTCCACATGTTAATTGCAGATGTTATTGTATACATAAAACTCTTGATCACAGTCCTTCCCTATAATTAGGTAATATCCTGAACCCACATGAAATTCATGTTACCATCATGTTACGTTCTTTCCCCCGCCGTTTTCGTGATCTTCATTTGCAACCTTACCTCATTGTTTGCTCTCAGTAAATTTCAAGATGCTTTGGAGATGCGTTATCTGCTTGGTTTTTGTTACCTACTCACTAAAACTGTTAATGAGCCATTATAATCGATTGCACAGTCGCAGCCCTGATTTCAGGTTGCTCTGTGGCATCGATGGATGCACGGAGGAATATATAGTGTACAACTCATTCTACCATCATGTAAAGAGAAGACACTCCCAACACCTTCTTGAAGGCACCAGACCAGAGAACGGCAGCCAAGCAAGTGAACAGCAACGGCAACAAGTAAGTGCTAGCCTAACTAAGTGTAAAGTGTGTTAGCGACTGTTATATTAATTTCATAAACGCCGTAGCTGTAGGCCTACCCACCGTGCCTACCTTTTTCACGGCTTTATTTGTGGAAATCATTCTATTACAAATTGTTAGAATATGCGTGTTTTTTTTATTGGTGAAGATTATTATTAGGCTAATGTAGCTAGCTAGTTTAGTTGTCATAAGCCAAACTTATGTAAAAAAATATATATAAATAAATAATGAAGCCGTTGAAATCATAGTAATGGCCTATAATTGCAGTCTCACTTGGTAAGATTCTGTAAGGTGCATAACGTTAGGCTACAGACACACACATGGTGAAGAAGTCACACTTCAACAAATTAGAAAACAAAATCTGGTTAGTCATTTTCCTTGTTGATGCCCCCCAAAACCTTAGCCAGATGTAAGTTATAGGCTACTATTAGTAATTGTAGTTAAAATAACTATTAACTTAGTTAATGTAAAAATGATTTATGATAAACATGAATGAAATAACTTTATTTGATACAACTAAATACAATTTCAGATAATATGTTTATTTTCTATGTGGTACGCAGAACATTCAACCTGATCAGCTTCCAGCCAACTCTAGCATCATGGAGCAGAACCTCTGCACACCTGAGTCAGATGAAGATCAAATGGGTATTGAAGAAAATGGAGCTGTCACAGTGCAACAAGTATGTTACTCAATTGGTGACTATCAACTGAAATTGACCATTAGGAATGCTCTTAGATTTGGTTTGGTCAGAGTTATGAAGCATGAAATCATCCTATCATCCTACCACATCTTATCTTTTTACTATCAGACATGCATAAATTATAGGCTATATGAATACTGTATAATTTTGAAAATGCAAAATTATTGATATTCTTGGTTGAAAAGAAAAATATGTTGTGCATCATTATTGACCATATTTTTATATGTGCTTGGGCCTAGTGCTTGGGCATATTAATAGCATTCATAGTTAGTATTCATTGAGATTATCGTGGAGATGCTGGTTTCAAGGGTATTCAGGAAAGCAAAAGTGACCTGGACCACAGCAAACCCCGAGGCCATCATGAGGATCATGTTTGAAAGGATATGGGCCGCAGTCAAGGATGTTGATTTCAACGTCACCTCGAAAATCTTGAAAAAACTCGTCAAGGCCATTTTCCAGGAACTGTGCAGGAAGTGGGGCTCTGCAGAAATGGTGCTGCTCTCCATGAAAATGTGGGAACCAGCGCTTGAAAACTGCATTGTCTCTGCTGTAAAAGAACACCTGACGCCACGGCCAAAAAAGAAGAGCCCCATCTGCAGGTTCTTATTGGGTGTGTGCGAAGTCCTCACCATCATCTGCTTGAGTTGCAGCTACGCCGTTGTATAGGTGAAATGCAACAAATAGGGTTTTCTCCGGGTGCTCCGGTTTCTCCCACAATCATCAAATGAAGAAAAAAAAATCTCTAAAGTGTTGTATTCATCTTGAAGGAAGAAAACTGCCAGTCCCTTTTTTTTTTCCTTTAAAATGAATTCAACCAAGAGCTCCAGTCCTGCCTTACATCCGTACCGTCTCCTCCACTGTCCTCCGTCTTTCATCATAGAGGGACTGAGACCATTGGAGCAGGAGGTGACCTACATGTGGGGCAGGACTTGAGCTCTAAGAAATGGGTTTACCCCGGGATCTCCGGTTTTCCCCATTCAGTGTAACATCTAATAACTGATTCAATAAATAAATGAAATTAATTTTAAAAAATGCATATCTCACTTTTCATACGCTGTAAGAGGTGAACTATTCTGATTCAGTGAATTTTACCTTCATATACCGTACAAATGAAGTACCAAAATAAGTACAAATAAAAAAGGGTGGTCTTTTGCAACAGATTTTCCTTTTTCATATGAAAACCACTCGCACCAGCGTTAATGTAATAATCATGACCCAAAATAGTAAGTAGATACTTTAGTGCTAGGGATGTCAAGCTGACCTGTGCTAAACGGTTCATTTTTATATAACCAAATTAACATCTAAATGAATCTTCTTTACTGTTATAGAGTCACTCTTAGAGCAACATCCAATCACAAAATCAATACATTTCAGAGTTTCACACAGTTGCTGCATATAAAATCTACATTTTCTCAGATCTCTCAGTGTTGGTGTGCAACATTCTGCTGGGAGAGGTGAGTCCAGATGCAGCTGTCAACACAGAGCTCTGCCTTGACAAAGATTACATGTTTGGTATTACATATAAACTTGGTGATGAAGGTGTTATACACAAGTAAACATGTGGAATTAAATAGTCACCAGAGCCCTGAGGCTCTGCGCCGCGCTGCTACACAGAGCGCTGTTCACAAATGTATGCAAAGATTATTATTATTGAATATGTCATGCGTCAAAATTGACCGAAATTTGACAACAATCTCCACGGGGTCCCAAATAAAACAGCCATCAAATGTGAAGAGGATCAGATGAATTGTTCGCGAGATATGTGAAGAACACACGGATAGATGAACAGACAGATTCCGTGCTTTAAATGAGGTATTCTTAAAATGTATCAAATTATTAACCAAGGTAAAAGAAAATATTTTGTTTTCAAGGCCACTTCACTGTTCGATACCAGACTACTCAGAGCAAAATCACAAATTGACTCTGTCAGAATTGATTTCAACACTTTCAAAGTGTATATATGCGAGTTCATTTAACTCTTTTTGGAGAGTTGGTACCTTTAACACTAATTTAGTGTTATTACTGACTCTTTTTGGAGTGAAAATGTAACACTTCTTAACACAAACCAGTGTAAGTTCATCTGATTAATTCTCTAATGGGATCGTTTGTTAAATATACAAGTGTTACTCGCCTCGCAACACTGTAAGGTGTGAATATTTCTCTTCTTAATAACTAAATACTACTTGGAAAATAAAGTTTGCTTGTGTAAAGAGAGACACATTATTTTAAATCAAGTGCCCCACATAAACATATAAAAAAATAAATCAGAACATATGGAACAATACGGAACAATGTATGCTCTCTCAATATCATAGCATTGCCTTTCAAACTTTTGGTTCGTGACAGCTTTCATTTAATAATAATAATAATAATAATAATAATAATTTAGTGAAAAACAACAGCCCTGCATTAACTACTCCTGTAACAAATTGGTAATTATTACAGCCTTTTCTGAAACAGTTTTAAGTTGTGGTAAATTAAACTACCTTGAAATTGTTAGGCTGCCGTCAATATTTTTAAATGACCACAGAGGTGAATTCCTTTATTTCAGGATTCCTACTAATTTAGATGTAGTTTACTGATAATGTACTTATTAAAGCATGCAACCTTTTGAGGGGACACTAACATTGTGCAATGACTTTTCTTTGCAAGGATGGACTCTGACTTTCCAAGGATGACTGTCCTTGAAATACACAGGCCGCTTTGCAACTTCCCAGATACTTCGCCCCCAAACATAATGGAAACATAAACAGAAAGGCAATGTACATATACAGGTTATTAAAGTATGCTTTGCATTTAGAAGGACTCTGTGTTCAAATATTTAAAAACGCTGAAATTTACGGCGTCTCTACGCCACTCCTCCGCAGTCCAATTATGGTCACTTCCGTTCTCCGTTTTTTTTTTGAAGAAAACAACAGAAATCACTTCGTCTAACCTGCCGGGCAGCCGAGGACAGCGTTGTTTTCCCCTCCAAGGGGGGCGTTCCCCTAAGGATGTGACGTCACGTGAAAACTATGAATAGGCTTCGCTCATTCTCTTTGACCGTTTCTCTGCGTAACCCATGGGAGAATCTGCTTCCTCATCAAGGGGGGACAGCCCCAACAATAGGTCAACAGGTAGGCGCGGATGACATCCATACAGTTAGTGGTGTGGTGAAAAAACCTGTGGCTTCAGGTTTGGTGCAATTATACAATCTGCGGTAGGTGCTCTTTCCAATTGCTCTTCTCGTTCTCTTTATGGGGTTCTTAGCATCACCACGGTGACAAAGCCACACGCTCATCCGAAAGATTCTACATGTGGATCTAAGCTAAACAACTTTCAGGAAACCACAAACACCACACCATTCAAACGTGTGCCGCTTCTCTCCATGCTGAGGTGCTAGGATCGGAGCTAACGTTAGCGCTACCTGGCTATCTCCTGGTGGTAGTCGTACTCCTCACTCTCCTCCACCCAGTCTAAAGCTCCAGTGCTCGGGTTTGCTCTTCCACAGAAGGTCTTCATTCATTTTTAATGAATATTGTACACCCCAGTGAGCATTTTTCTGTCTAATAGACGTCTAAAAGACCAATTAAACACGTAGTCATAGTAACACATTACCAGTTTACATTGACAGGACAAATAGGACCATCTGACACAGGCAACAATTCATTTGTTTTTATTCATACAACTACAATGAAATTGAAAAAACACACAACAGAATCTCCCGTTTCTTCTTTAAATGTGGTTGTCAAAGCCTCCAGGAGCCAGTTTCAGATGATCTGCCATATTTCAGATGTCTGTAAATTAAACAAGAATTAGAAAAACATATTCACTGTTGAACGTCTTTTCACCGGTGACCTTAGTCGTTTTTTAAACGTCTTTTCAACGGAAAGATGCTCACTGGCATATTACACATTGTAATACTTTATATTGTTTATAAGTTGTTCTGACCGTCTTATTGTTTGTACATCAAATAGTTTTACTCATTTCCTCCCCATATAAACTGTGTACAGTGTAACCCAGGTTTACATGACACCGTTTCATTTAATTCGATTTAAATCACAACCCCTTTTAAAAGTTTGTTACTAATCAGTAAAAAATACAGGGCTTGTGTATTGTCGTTCTAAATAGTGCCACAGAATGAGATAAAGATATATATTGGGAAAATATTGCAAATGAATGCATTTAAATTATTGAATCTAAATAGTATGGTGTGATTTGTTAAACCACCTGTAACTCAACAAAGTCGCATGGCAACTGATTTGGCTTAGTTAGCCAATCAGAAATTAGACCCGCCTCTTTTTAGCGTCAGCAGATAGCAGTTACGGAGATTCGTCCTTTTCGGGACGAGCCACAGATGAGATTCGACGATAGACTACTGTTTTTTAATAGTAACCTAAAGAAGAGAGATTCCCCCGCCACTAAAAGTCCCGAAAAGCCTGTGCAGTAAATCGAAACCCTTGGCCGGGTTTTTTGTGTGGATCGGAAAAAAAGATATTGAACCCTGGAACGTCTGTATCCTGCTCGCCCTCCCTATGGTCCCGCAGCGGTGTGCAGACTGGCGAGCTACCCCATCAGAGCGATCCTATTGGACCACGAACAAGAAGGCAAATTCTAATCGTTTCTGCAGCAGTGTAGGGACAAGAGACTGAATTATTTAGATATTGTGTTGTTCACATGGACTGAGACAGATCGAACCCTTAAAATAGGCTGATCTAATTTTTTACTGTGTTTTATTAGTGTAATTGAAATGTGTTATTTAGGGATGTTTTAAGTATTCAGAGGTATTTTGAAACCTGTTTAAGTTTTATTTGAAAGGGTTGACTCTTTTGGTGACCTAAAATAAGGGTGTAAATAAGAAAGGTGTTTGTGATCATTTTAATCTTTTCCACATTTTATTTTAAATCATTTTAGGTATAATTGTTCCGTTTATCATTTTTCCTACTTAAATAAATAAAACCAAAAGGTAAGAGAGAAAAACAGCTTTGAAAATTCTCTTACCTTTGAAATATATATCTCTTGTTTCAGTGTGTCATTTCTGGTGCAGACAGTTACCATATCTCTCCTTAACGAACCTTAGAATCTTCTGGTAGTCTAGCCCATATATTGATTATTGATTGTAAACTAGTAGCAGTGTTCATTAAAAGACACCAGGTACCGGTTACATAAACTTTGGCGAGCTAGCCAGGAGAGATATCGTGTTTGTACCAAGAGTGACCACACACTAAAAAAAAAAAACTGTTTTATTTTCAAAACTTAAAATGGAAATAGTGAACACTGAAAAAGTAAATGTCCCACACTCAGTCATTATTAGTGGCATCACAAATACTAACTTAGATAAACAAGTTGAAGAAGATTTAGAGACTCATGGCCCCATAAATCGCCACTTGGTTATTGATGATCCAACCTCTAAATTCCATCACCATGTGATAATTGAGTTTCAAGAGAGCTCTGCCATGCTAACATTAAGACCTCTACTGCCCTTAATTTACAAGACCCCCCATGACGCAGAAGTCATGCTCACAGTGCAGGCTCTAGAAAGTGTCACCACACTTGATGCCAGCAGTAGCGCCACCGAGGGATATCTTGAAGCTTTGCAAAACATTGCTAGAGCAAGTGGGAGATCTTTTCAAGATATGCTCCAGGAGGAGCTTAAGAAGATGATCACACAGGGAGAGACAAGCTCCCCTGCACTTTCACCACAGGCTTCTCACTTGTGGAACCCAGATTCTAAAAACTCGGCCAAGGGACCAGAAATGAACACTGCACACCACAACTTAGCAGGAGGAGATGCTGCTGCCAAGACCCACCCAGTTTTCACTGTGAGTGATGTAATCCCCCCCAATGTCCAAAAGATGATCGTTGAACACGTTGTAAAGAACGATGTTGCCACGTCACACCAGAAAGTGTCATTCCACCTTCGAGTCTTCTCAGGGAAAAGCCCACGTCCAAACAGTGAACCAGACTATGATACCTGGCGTGCAAGTGTTGAATTTTTGATGACTGATCCATCCATCTCTGACTTACACAGAACACAGAAAATATTACACAGTTTACTGCCTCCGGCCACAGATGTTATCAGGCAGCTCACTCCTCACGCCTCACCCTCAGAGTATCTTGAGCTCCTCGACTCAGTCTACGGCTCAGTGGAAGATGGAGACGATCTGGTTGCCAAGTTCATGAGCACTCTGCAGAACGATGGTGAGAAGCCATCAAGCTACCTACACAGATTGCAAGTTATCCTGAGTACAGCAATCAGAAGAAGTGGCATTGCAGAAGGGGAAAGGAATCGCAGCCTTCTGAAACAATTCTGCAGAGGCTGTTGGAACCATAATTTGATTAAAGACCTTCAATTGGAACTGAAAAACACACAACCTCCTCCTTTCGCCGAGCTGGTGTTCCTTATCAGGATGGAGGAGGACAGACACGCCTCAAAGGAAGATCGGATGAGGAGACACCTTGGTCTACAAAAGCAAGTTCCTGTGCCATTCAAGCCACGAGCTGCAACACACCGCCAAGCTGTTAACTCCAGTGAATACTCTGATGCTGCGGTCGCTGAGACTGATGCATTAAAAAGACAAATTGTGGATCTTCAATCCCAAATTTCTACTCTGAAATCACCTCCTCAACCAAAGAACAAGACAAGCTATCCTGAATCAGCGGAGATCAATGAATTAAAGAGACAAGTCAAAGAAATCAAAGCTCAAGTCGCATCAATGAACATTACTCCTCAAAAAGGTGAAATCGACAGTCCCGAAGTTGAAATGACTACTTTAAAGAGACAGATCGCTGAGCTCCAAAGTCAAATCCCCACGCGTGGAGTGCAGAGCCCTCACATGACCAAAAACACATACCAGAGAACAGCAGAGCAGCGCAGTATTAGTGGACTGGCATCAAACCGCCCTCGCCCTTGGTACTGTTTCCGTTGTGGTGAAGATGGGCATATTGCACCAAGCTGTGAACGTGAACCAAATACTGCCCTCGTTGAAGAAAAGAGGCGTCAGTGTAAAGACAAGCAACTCAAGTGGGATCAGTTAAACTGCTG
Source organism: Anoplopoma fimbria (assembly GCF_027596085.1). Taxonomy (NCBI): domain Eukaryota; kingdom Metazoa; phylum Chordata; class Actinopteri; order Perciformes; family Anoplopomatidae; genus Anoplopoma; species Anoplopoma fimbria. Next base: position 15,407,035 of record NC_072467.1, read on the forward strand.
AAAGTCGCTGTTGAAGGGCAAACAGAGACTTTCAGGAGAGAAAAGCGCCCAAAGAAAATTGAAAAAATCACTAACAACTCTGCTCAACATGAACCATCATTCATCGAACTGCCAAAGGGGCTTGTGGGAACAAAGTGCACAGCTCAGATTATTATTGGAGGAAAGGAAGTAAATTGTCTGATAGACACCGGATCTCAAGTCACCACAATCCCCCTGTCATTCTACCAGAAGCAATTATCAAACTATCAAATGAAACCGCTGAATGACCTGCTGGAGGTTGAAGGAGCAAATGGACAAGCTGTGCCTTACCTTGGATATGTAGAGCTGAGTCTGACCTTCCCCAAAGAGTTTCTAGGTACTGAAACTGAAGTGCCAACATTGGCGCTAGTGGTTCCAGATATGACTAACATGCCCCAGATCCTCATTGGCACCAACTCACTAGATGTCCTCTACTCAAGCTATACTGAGAAGAACATTGGCCGCCCTCAGTCAGCACTTGATGGTTACAAAGCTGTTATAAAGATTCTTGAAGTGAGACAGAAGCAAGCAAGTACTGATGCCATTGGATGGGTGAAAGTAATGGGAAACACACCTGAAATCGTTCCAGCAGGCTGCACAGTGGTCCTAGATGGGCTAATCCATGTGAACAGAGCTCACACAGAAAAATGGGTCACCGTGGAACCACCTACACAGTCCTCGCTGCCCAATGGCTTGCTGGTGGCTAGCTGCTTACACACCCTACTTGCTAAACGATCCTTTCACCTACCAGTCCTGATAAAGAACGAGACAAAGAATGACATAGTGATTCCTCCAAAGACTGTGCTAGCTGAGGTCCATGCTATCCAACAAATAATAGCAAAAGAGCAAAACACGAGCCCAAGTAATTCCTATCAAAGCAATTCAGAATCTGCCCACTCCAAGATGGAGTTTGATTTTGGTGACTCTCCTGTATCACCTGAATGGAAAGACAAAGTTACATCGCTGTTGAACTCCATGCCTGAAGTCTTTGCTCAAAATGATCTTGACTTTGGTTATACAGATAAAGTGAAGCATCACATCAAATTAAGTGATGAGACTCCTTTCAAACATAGAGCCAGACCAATTCACCCGCAGGATGTGGATGCAGTGCGAAAGCACCTTCAAGAATTGCTAACAGCCGGCATCATCCGCGAATCAGAATCCCCCTTTGCATCACCCATAGTGGTAGTTCGAAAGAAGAACAACTCAGTACGCCTGTGCATTGACTTCAGGAAGCTCAACTCCCAGACAATAAAAGACGCATACGCATTGCCCAATCTGGAAGAAGTTTTCTCAGTAATGACTGGCTCAAAGTGGTTTTCAGTCCTTGACCTGAAGTCGGGCTATTACCAGATCGAGATGGAAGAGGCTGACAAGCAGAAAACGGCATTCGTGTGCCCTCTCGGATTCTGGGAGTTCAACCGAATGCCACAAGGGATAACAAATGCGCCCAGCTCATTCCAAAGACTAATGGAGAGGTGTATGGGTGATCTCAACAGGAAGGAAGTGTTGGTCTTCATTGACGACGTCATAGTCTTCTCGAACACTCTAGAGGAGCATGAAATCCGGCTGCGACAAGTCCTTGAACGTCTGAAAGAGTATGGACTGAAACTGTCTCCAGAAAAATGCAAGTTCTTCCAAACGTCTGTCAAATATCTGGGCCACATTGTGTCACAAAATGGAGTTGAGACAGATCCAGGGAAGATTGAAGCCTTAAAAACCTGGCCAAGGCCCAAGAACCTCAAAGAGTTAAGATCCTTTCTTGGATTCTCTGGATACTACCGAAGGTTTATTCAAGACTACTCAAAGATCACTAAACCTCTAAATGATCTCACCTCAGGGTACCCCCTCTCCGGAAAAGCAGTAGCAGCAGCAAAGTAAAGGAGAAGAGCGGTCCGTACTTCCATCCAAAAGAGTCTTTCGGGGAAAGATGGACAGTGTCCTGTCAACAAGCATTCGAGACCCTGACTGAAAAGCTCACCTCTGCTCCTGTTTTAGGTTTCGCAGACCCCAAAACCCCCTACATATTGCATACAGACGCCAGTACCACTGGTCTGGGCGCTGCATTGTATCAAGAGCAAGATGGGAGGAAAAGAGCCATAGCCTTTGCAAGTAGAGGGCTCACCAAGAGCGAAGCCAAATATCCTGCTCACAAGCTTGAATTCCTAGCCCTTAAATGGGCTGTCACTGCAAAATTCAGCGACTACTTGTATGGGACAGAGTTCACAGTTATAACAGACAGTAACCCCCTTACTTACATCTTGACATCGGCCAAACTGGACGCCACAAGCTACAGGTGGCTGTCAAATCTGTCAACCTACTCGTTTAAGCTCCAGTACAGAGCAGGCAAACAGAACCAAGATGCAGATGGACTTTCTCGACGCCCTCATGGTGAGCTCACAGATGACCTAATGTCACAGAAAGAAAGGGAGAGAATCAAGCAGTTTACACTTCACCATCTGACAGATCCAGAACATACAGAGGTTGTTCTTCCAAAAGCGGTGAGTGCCATCTGTGAACGACATCATGTCCACAACCCCAATGCAGACCCCGATTCTCACTCCCATCTGTAACCTTAGTTGAATCCCTTGCTCTCCACTCTGATGCTCTACCAAATGGTTTCCTAACGGAGAATGACCACGGCCTCCCTCTAATCCCTCACCTGTCTGAAGATGACTTGATGGAGCAGCAATGGACAGACCCAGACCTTAGGGCAGTCATAGAGCACCTGCAGTCCAAAGAGAAGCCTTCTCCTAACCTAAGAAGAGAACTTCCTGACATTGGTCTCTGGTTACGAGAATGGAACAGGTTGGAGATGAGAAATGGAGTACTATACAGGAGAAGACAAGACCAAGGGGATATAATATATCAACTGGCACTCCCTAAAGATCTAAGGGCTACAGTGTTAAAAAGTCTACACGATGACTTAGGCCATTTAGGTATAGAGCGAACCATCGACCTCGTAAGATCCAGGTTCTATTGGCCAAGAATGTCCATGGATGTGGAGGAAAAGATAAAGACGTGTGAACGCTGTGTTCGTAGGAAAACACCCCAAGAAAAAGCTGCCCCCCTAGTGAACATCAGAACCAGTAGACCCTTGGAACTGGTCTGCATGGATTTCCTTTCCTTGGAACCAGACCAAAGCAACACCAAAGACATTCTTGTGATCACAGACCATTTCACCAAGTACGCCGTTGCAGTCCCTACTCCAAATCAAAAAGCTCAAACAGTAGCCAAGTGCCTATGGGATAACTTCCTGGTTCACTATGGTTTCCCTGAAAGACTCCACAGCGATCAAGGGCAAGATTTTGAGTCACACACGATCAAAGAACTGTGCCGCCTCGCAGGTATTCATAAGACAAGAACAACGCCATACCATCCAAGAGGAAACCCAGTGGAGCGTTTCAATAGGACACTCCTCCAGATGTTAGGCACGCTGGAAAATAAGAACAAGTCACACTGGAAGGATTTTGTGAAGCCGATGGTACATGCATACAATTGCACAAAGAACGATGTGACTGGATTCGCCCCATATGAACTCATGTTCGGGAGACAACCTCGTCTACCAGTCGACCTAGCTTTTGGGCTACCAGCCATCAAGCCACCCAAGTCACATTCCCAATACGTGCACGATCTAAGAAGTCGGTTGGAGGAAAGCTACAAAGTTGCCACCAAGAACGCCTTAAAGATAGCAGATCGTAACAAACGGAGATTTGACAAAAGAGTCGTCGATTCAACGCTTGAAACTGGCGACCGCGTTCTGGTGCGAAACGTAAGGATAAGAGGGAAACACAAGTTAGCCGACAGATGGGAGTCTGACGTGCATGTAGTGGTCAAACAAGCTGGTGACCTCCCTGTGTACACAGTCCGACCAGAGAACAAAGATGGGCCTCTCCGGACCTTGCACCGTGACTTGTTGTTACCCTGTGGTTTCCTACCTGTGTCCATGCCTGATGAACCAGTTACACCAAAAGCAGTCCGCAGGCCTCGAACACGGAGAAGCTTTGACATCCAAAATGCTGAAGACCCTGTGGATACAACATATCTCTCGGATTTAGAGGATGAGGCAGTGCATCACGACACTACCAGAATGAGAGTGGAGTTTGAAACCAGGATCCTGTCAAACACAGGACCAGTGCAGTTGGTAGAGAGGAAATCAACCCATGAGACGCCGCACAATGTAGTTGTGCCAGTCGAGATGCACCCTGTTCCAGTTGAACCTGCACGAGACCACTTACCTGAAGTGGAACCTGAAAGAGAGAACCTACGCGAAGTGGAACCTGAAAAAGAGAACTCACCTGAAGCCAAACCTGCAAGTGAAGGTTCACCTGAAGTTTCTGAGGGAGTGTCTGAACAGAGAACTGTGATTCAAGAATCTCCCAAACTTCCAGAATTTGCTTCAAACAAAGTAAAAATAACTCTGCCTGTTCATGTGACTGAGTGTGACGCTGAAACCCCTCCAAGCAACATTGAAAGGAAGAATGATCAGCCCAATGAAGTGAATGGCACTGCCGGACGTTCCCTCAGGTCGAACCCAGCACAGCCAGACAGACTACACTATCGTGAGCTTGGGAATCCTCTGACTCTAGTCATCCAGACACTGTTGCAGAGCCTTAGTGTAGCCTTCACTGCCTCATTAAATGGCCCTAATTCGGCTATCAGTCCCCATTTCAGCTTGCCCGAGAATCCCACCTTAAGTGACCAGTCACACACTTAGATGCAACGGGACGTGCATAAGTTCAGGAGGGAGGATGTAACCCAGGTTTACATGACACCGTTTCATTTAATTCGATTTAAATCACAACCCCTTTTAAAAGTTTGTTACTAATCAGTAAAAAAATACAGGGCTTGTGTATTGTCGTTCTAAATAGTGCCACAGAATGAGATAAAGATATATATTGGGAAAATATTGCAAATGAATGCATTTAAATTATTGAATCTAAATAGTATGGTGTGATTTGTTAAACCACCTGTAACTCAACAAAGTCGCATGGCAACTGATTTGGCTTAGTTAGCCAATCAGAAATTAGACCCGCCTCTTTTTAGCGTCAGCAGATAGCAGTTACGGAGATTCGTCCTTTTCGGGACGAGCCACAGATGAGATTCGACGATAGACTACTGTTTTTTTAATAGTAACCTAAAGAAGAGAGATTCCCCGCCACTAAAAGTCCCGAAAAGCCTGTGGATAAATTCTTCCAGTGATCTAAGCTTGCTGAGTATATTAACTACAGAAAGAAAATACAATTTAAATGGTTTTTTTGAAGTGGTTTATTTAGAGTTAAGTGTCAATCATTTATGTTTTACACTGTGTTAAGTTACCTAGAATATGATATTTATAGAAAATTAACTGAAATGTATAAGATAGACAGACTACTAATGAGTCTTTTGGCTTTGTTGTCAAGGCCGGGTTTTTTGTGTGGATCGGAAAAAAAGATATTGAACCCTGGAACGTCTGTATCCTGCTCGCCCTCCCTATGGTCCCGCAGCGGTGTGCAGACTGGCGAGCTACCCCATCAGAGCGATCCTATTGGACCACGAACAATAAGGCAAATTCTAATCGTTTCTGCAGCAGTGTAGGGACAAGAGACTGAATTATTTAGATATTGTGTTGTTCACATGGACTGAGACAGATCGAACCCTTAAAATAGGCTGATCTAATTTTTTACTGTGTTTTATTAGTGTAATTGAAATGTGTTATTTAGGGATGTTTTAAGTATTCAGAGGTATTTTGAAACCTGTTTAAGTTTTATTTGAAAGGGTTGACTCTTTTGGTGACCTAAAATAAGGGTGTAAATAAGAAAGGTGTTTGTGATCATTTTAATCTTTTCCACATTTTATTTTAAATCATTTTAGGTATAATTGTTCCGTTTATCATTTTTCCTACTTAAATAAATAAAACCAAAAGGTAAGAGAGAAAAACAGCTTTGAAAATTCTCTTACCTTTGAAATATATATCTCTTGTTTCAGTGTGTCATTTCTGGTGCAGACAGTTACCATATCTCTCCTTAACGAACCTTAGAATCTTCTGGTAGTCTAGCCCATATATTGATTATTGATTGTAAACTAGTAGCAGTGTTCATTAAAAGACACCAGGTACCGGTTACAACAGCACCATTTAAACTGTGTACAGCCCCACTAGCTCTCTGTGATGTATTTTAGATGTAAAATGGCCTAAAACTCACTTTATATCACTGAACTACAGCGAACATTAACTTACACACATATTAATGTTTACTGTTGGTCCATGTAGCAGTAGCTACAAGCTAACATGCTAACGCTACAAGCTAGCAGCCTCGCCTGCATCGTGAGCAGTTTAAAATGATATTAATGATGCTAATTTCGCTTTGAATAACTGAATCCAGTAGTTCAGTACTTACACAGTGTGTGCAGCGTGAAGCTTCGGGTTCATCAGCCCGTTCCTGTCGTTGTGTCTCGTGAGTCTCGTCTCGTGAGTCTCGGCTCGTGAGTTTCGACAGTTGCTCTCGTGCAGTTCAGTCGAAGTTCCAAACTCTAGCGTCCAAGTTCTTGCGCATGCGCGTTACAGCTGTAAGCAAACTTTCTTATTTCAGAGTAATGTATAAAAATGACCGGATTACGACATCCTAGAAGCTTATTTTAGCAACAAACAGTCGATAAAGTCCGACTTTTTATATGAAACATTAAATGCGTTGAAATCACGTCTACGTGTAGACCATAGGGCTGTGTTCAAAAAATCGATCCGCGATCCGATATCGATTCACGCTCAAAAAGCACGATATCGATCCAAAAATGTCTGGATCGATCTTTTCCAGGTGACTAAAGGCACTATTTTCTTTGACGGACAAGGCGCACTATAAAAAGCGAGTGCCCGCTAAATTGATGAAACCGAAACTTAAGCTAGCGAGATGGCTGAAGCGGCACCACTGACATCACCTTCTGGAATGAAGGCTGATGTTTGGCAAAACTTCGGATTCAGACGTTACGAGGACAAAGACGAACTAGACAGAACAGCTGGAGACATTGTTAGTGCTCAAAGGAGCTGCCTCACTCCACAGCATGTTGACCAGCTCCTTTTTCTCCAGAAAAATTACACAATTCCTGAAGACTAGGACTCTTCTCAGTCAGGCATAATTTTTTCACTTTGTTCTTGTGGCTGAGCTGGTTGGTTAGTTCCTGTCTATTGTTTTACTCCTGCCATGGGTAGGCCTATGTTATTACCATCTAGCACACTTATAATAAGTTTTCTAATATAGAGGGCCATTTAATTGTAATTTATTTATATTTTATTTGGTCATTGTTGTTTAGTTCTGGTCATTGTTTTAATTCTGCCATGGATATGTTACTTAAATTTCAAATAATACTTGGATTTTTGTCTAAAATAAATACTTGATTCTTGACTCTTCTCTCTCTGTGTCCCTCTTACACGTACACAGATACAATCACAAACACATGGAGCTGTTTTGTCTATGGGACAGTATTTATTTGCATTATGTGTTACAACAGAACACATTATCAACCAAATGGTGTTTTGTGACATGTTGAAGTTGTAACCGTGTTTAAGCCGGTTGAAAAGACGTCTAAAAGACATCTATAGACGTTTAGACCCGATTTCAACCAGTTTTAGACCAGATTTAGACGTCTAAATCCCGTCTAGTGTTCACTGGGTCAGGCCTAAAAGTAAGTTGCACTACTGTTGCAGCGGTGCACTGATGGAGGCCGCCATCTTTAAAAGCGACGTCACACATTAGGTCACGTGCAATGGATCTCACATTTAGCGGAAACGCCCCTGGTTCCAGCCAGAGGTTCTAGCTAGTGTTGCCGTTGCTTAGCAACAGTTGGGGGCGGGGCTTACGTTACAGTCATGGGTTTAATATGTGACATCATCGTCTTTGATGCTTTGATTTGATTCTTTGAATATGTAGGCTTAAACATTATATAGTCTTAATGCTCCCACGGATTGAATCACAACAGGACCTCTCTCGAGTGTTCAACAACACACAAGTCATTCAGTTTAAACGAACGTGAAAACAGGGAGTTCTCACAAGCGGAAACATTTTCAGCCATAACCACACAGCAACAAGCACCATGGATACGTCACCAACACCACAGACCGAAGACAGGATGAAGGTCAGGTACATTATTCACACGCTGATCGAAACCTTTTTTAGAAGGATGACGGCGAAACAGTGGAAAACGTTGAAAACAGGCACCGCAGATGACACCACCAAAATTCTCCTGGCAGAACTGCTTTTGGAGATAATAACAACAGTGTCAAAATCCATCCAGACAGCCGTTACAAACAAAGGTGAAGAGGTGTGTGAAGAAGATTTGAAGGCCAGTGTGGGGGAGACGGTCACAAAGGCTTTTTCGGATGTCCTGAACGTCCAAGACCAAGAGCAGTGTGCCAGCTCAGAAAGCTTGGCAAAGTTGATAAGCGCAGAGGTTTCAATCAGTGTCAAATCTGCCCTCTCCACTGTTGAAGATCCTGTAATTATTCAGCACTTCACTAACCCCGCAGGCTCAACACAATGGTTTGTAATACCATCAAAATGTTAGAAGCATTCACAGCCAAGATGAAACCCAAGTTCTTACCGCGCACACGTAGGCAACGAACAAAACCGACCAGCTCCCAGGAACAACAGGACGATAGTGTGGCGTCAGGTGATGACCGGTCTGCTTCACCGTTGGAATCCATGGAACCAGACCTCTCAGAGCCTGATGACCGCTCTCAGTCCTCAGATACAATTGTAGGACAAGAAAACCTGGAATTTGTCACATCAACCCCTGTGCTTGATTTCAAAACAATTCAGTCAGTCAAAGACATAATTGAGAAGGAGCTGAAAGAAATCATGGATCCTCTCCTGGATGACATACCGGACCCCGAGTATGAGCGGCTGGAATCTGAGAGCTCTCGGGAGGCTGAAGACGTGGCAGAAAACATCGCTGAGGCCATTGCTGAGATAGAGATCAGTTTAGAGGAGAGAGATTCTGCTGCTCCAAGTCCAAAGCCTGAACAGTCTATGAAAGGAATTGGAAGCCAAATCAAGACCTTTCTTGCAAAGCGATTTGCCAAGACATGGCTACTACTTCTGGTGGAACAACTGAAGGCCAAATTCCACCATAACTCCAAAGACAAAAGCGGCTACTCACCGCTGTCAGGCTTAACTTCCATCGTCGATCAACTCGTGAAAGAGGACGACGAGAGACCACAGGCCAGAAATGAGGTTTCTGCGTTTCCGATGTTCAAGAAAATGTCAGAAGGTAAAGCCCTGATCTTCACACAGGAGCTGAGTGATCTCCTCTACAAACACATCGCACAGTGGATGGCGGCCGTTGACGTCCCAAAACAAACAAGGAACAGAAATTCTCGTAGGACAGTGAACATCCCTGAGTCACATGCGGACGTGTATGCCACGATACGGAGCAAAGTGCTGGTTTTCTTGAGACTGCAGTGGTGGTGGCAGAACACTCAGGTCGACGGCCACACTCAAAGACTGAGAAACGCTATAGCGGAAGCTGAGTCACTGGAACTACCAAAGTCACCAGTCAGCGTCATCGAGAAGAGCGTACCCTCACCAACTAGCGCCGAACCACAGTCACCGTTCGTCGACATCCAGACCAGCGTACCCTCGCCAGCTCTTGTGGAACCTTCCCAAGAAGCAACAGCACAGGCAGAAAAGAAGAGAATGGCCATTGAGATTATCGCGGAGATGCTGGTTTCAAGGGTATTCAGGAAAGCAAAAGTGACCTGGACCACAGCAAACCCCGAGGCCATCATGAGGATCATGTTTGAAAGGATATGGGCCGCAGTCAAGGATGTTGATTTCAACGTCACCTCGAAAATCTTGAAAAAACTCGTCAAGGCCATTTTCCAGGAACTGTGCAGGAAGTGGGGCTCTGCAGAAATGGTGCTGCTCTCCATGAAAATGTGGGAACCAGCGCTTGAAAACTGCATTGTCTCTGCTGTAAAAGAACACCTGACGCCACGGCCAAAAAAGAAGAGCCCCATCTGCAGGTTCTTATTGGGTGTGTGCGAAGTCCTCACCATCATCTGCTTGAGTTGCAGCTACGCCGTTGTATAGGTGAAATGCAACAAATAGGGTTTTCTCCGGGTGCTCCGGTTTCTCCCACAATCATCAAATGAAGAAAAAAAAATCTCTAAAGTGTTGTATTCATCTTGAAGGAAGAAAACTGCCAGTCCCTTTTTTTTCCTTTAAAATGAATTCAACCAAGAGCTCCAGTCCTGCCTTACATCCGGTACCGTCTCCTCCACTGTGCTCCGTCTTTCATCATAGAGGGACTGAGACCATTGGAGCAGGAGGTGACCTACATGTGGGGCAGGACTTGAGCTCTAAGAAATGGGTTTACCCCGGGATCTCCGGTTTTCCCCATTCAGTGTAACATCTAATAACTGATTCAATAAATAAATGAAATTAATTTTAAAAAATGCATATCTCACTTTTCATACGCTGTAAGAGGTGAACTATTCTGATTCAGTGAATTTTACCTTCATATACCGTACAAATGAAGTACCAAAATAAGTACAAATAAAAAAGGGTGGTCTTTTGCAACAGATTTTCCTTTTTTCATATGAAAACCACTCGCACCAGCGTTAATGTAATAATCATGACCCAAAATAGTAAGTAGATACTTTAGTGCTAGGGATGTCAAGCTGACCTGTGCTAAACGGTTCATTTTTATATAACCAAATTAACATCTAAATGAATCTTCTTTACTGTTATAGAGTCACTCTTAGAGCAACATCCAATCACAAAATCAATACATTTCAGAGTTTCACACAGTTGCTGCATATAAAATCTACATTTTCTCAGATCTCTCAGTGTTGGTGTGCAACATTCTGCTGGGAGAGGTGAGTCCAGATGCAGCTGTCAACACAGAGCTCTGCCTTGACAAAGATTACATGTTTGGTATTACATATAAACTTGGTGATGAAGGTGTTATACACAAGTAAACATGTGGAATTAAATAGTCACCAGAGCCCTGAGGCTCTGCGCCGCGCTGCTACACAGAGCGCTGTTCACAAATGTATGCAAAGATTATTATTATTGAATATGTCATGCGTCAAAATTGACCGAAATTTGACAACAATCTCCACGGGGGTCCCAAATAAAACAGCCATCAAATGTGAAGAGGATCAGATGAATTGTTCGCGAGATATGTGAAGAACACACGGATAGATGAACAGACAGATTCCGTGCTTTAAATGAGGTATTCTTAAAATGTATCAAATTATTAACCAAGGTAAAAGAAAATATTTTGTTTTCAAGGCCACTTCACTGTTCGATACCAGACTACTCAGAGCAAAATCACAAATTGACTCTGTCAGAATTGATTTCAACACTTTCAAAGTGTATATATGCGAGTTCATTTAACTCTTTTTGGAGAGTTGGTACCTTTAACACTAATTTAGTGTTATTACTGACTCTTTTTGGAGTGAAAATGTAACACTTCTTAACACAAACCAGTGTAAGTTCATCTGATTAATTCTCTAATGGGATCGTTTGTTAAATATACAAGTGTTACTCGCCTCGCAACACTGTAAGGTGTGAATATTTCTCTTCTTAATAACTAAATACTACTTGGAAAATAAAGTTTGCTTGTGTAAAGAGAGACACATTATTTTAAATCAAGTGCCCCACATAAACATATAAAAAAATAAATCAGAACATATGGAACAATACGGAACAATGTATGCTCTCTCAATATCATAGCATTGCCTTTCAAACTTTTGGTTCGTGACAGCTTTCATTTAATAATAATAATAATAATAATAATTTAATTTAGTGAAAAACAACAGCCCTGCATTAACTACTCCTGTAACAAATTGGTAATTATTACAGCCTTTTCTGAAACAGTTTTAAGTTGTGGTAAATTAAACTACCTTGAAATTGTTAGGCTGCCGTCAATATTTTTAAATGACCACAGAGGTGAATTCCTTTATTTCAGGATTCCTACTAATTTAGATGTAGTTTACTGATAATGTACTTATTAAAGCATGCAACCTTTTGAGGGGACACTAACATTGTGCAATGACTTTTCTTTGCAAGGATGGACTCTGACTTTCCAAGGATGACTGTCCTTGAAATACACAGGCCGCTTTGCAACTTCCCAGATACTTCGCCCCCAAACATAATGGAAACATAAACAGAAAGGCAATGTACATATACAGGTTATTAAAGTATGCTTTGCATTTAGAAGGACTCTGTGTTCAAATATTTAAAAACGCTGAAATTTACGGCGTCTCTACGCCACTCCTCCGCAGTCCAATTATGGTCACTTCCGTTCTCCGTTTTTTTTTTGAAGAAAACAACAGAAATCACTTGCGTCGTAACCTGCCGGGCAGCCGAGGACAGCGTTGTTTTCCTCCAAGGGGGCGTTCCCCTAAGGATGTGACGTCACGTGAAAACTATGAATAGGCTTCGCTCATTCTCTTTGACCGTTTCTCTGCGTAACCCATGGGAGAATCTGCTTCCTCATCAAGGGGGGACAGCCCCAACAATAGGTCAACAGGTAGGCGCGGATGACATCCATACAGTTAGTGGTGTGGTGAAAAAACCTGTGGCTTCAGGTTTGGTGCAATTATACAATCTGCGGTAGGTGCTCTTTCCAATTGCTCTTCTCGTTCTCTTTATGGGGTTCTTAGCATCACCACGGTGACAAAGCCACACGCTCATCCGAAAGATTCTACATGTGGATCTAAGCTAAACAACTTTCAGGAAACCACAAACACCACACCATTCAAACGTGTGCCGCTTCTCTCCATGCTGAGGTGCTAGGATCGGAGCTAACGTTAGCGCTACCTGGCTATCTCCTGGTGGTAGTCGTACTCCTCACTCTCCTCCACCCAGTCTAAAGCTCCAGTGCTCGGGTTTGCTCTTCCACAGAAGGTCTTCATTCATTTTTAATGAATATTGTACACCCCAGTGAGCATTTTTCTGTCTAATAGACGTCTAAAAGACCAATTAAACACGTAGTCATAGTAACACATTACCAGTTTACATTGACAGGACAAATAGGACCATCTGACACAGGCAACAATTCATTTGTTTTTATTCATACAACTACAATGAAATTGAAAAAACACACAACAGAATCTCCCGTTTCTTCTTTAAATGTGGTTGTCAAAGCCTCCAGGAGCCAGTTTCAGATGATCTGCCATATTTCAGATGTCTGTAAATTAAACAAGAATTAGAAAAACATATTCACTGTTGAACGTCTTTTCACCGGTGACCTTAGTCGTTTTTTAAACGTCTTTTCAACGGAAAGATGCTCACTGGCATATTACACATTGTAATACTTTATATTGTTTATAAGTTGTTCTGACCGTCTTATTGTTTGTACATCAAATAGTTTTACTCATTTCCTCCCCATATAAACTGTGTACAGCACCATTTAAACTGTGTACAGCCCCACTAGCTCTCTGTGATGTATTTTAGATGTAAAATGGCCTAAAACTCACTTTATATCACTGAACTACAGCGACAGCCCATAAACACAGTCAACATTAACTTACACACATATTAATGTTTACTGTTGGTCCATGTAGCAGTAGCTACAAGCTAACATGCTAACGCTACAAGCTAGCAGCCTCGCCTGCATCGTGAGCAGTTTAAAATGATATTAATGATGCTAATTTCGCTTTGAATAACTGAATCCAGTAGTTCAGTACTTACACAGTGTGTGCAGCGTGAAGCTTCGGGTTCATCAGCCCGTTCCTGTCGTTGTGTCTCGTGAGTCTCGTCTCGTGAGTCTCGGCTCGTGAGTTTCGACAGTTGCTCTCGTGCAGTTCAGTCGAAGTTCCAAACTCTAGCGTCCAAGTTCTTGCGCATGCGCGTTACAGCTGTAAGCAAACTTTCTTATTTCAGAGTAATGTATAAAAATGACCGGATTACGACATCCTAGAAGCTTATTTTAGCAACAAACAGTCGATAAAGTCCGACTTTTTATATGAAACATTAAATGCGTTGAAATCACGTCTACGTGTAGACCACATTTCAACGACCAGTTGAATACTTTACATAAATACTATAATATATAGAATATGTTAATATCGTCTCTCTTACAGCCTTACGTTACAACAGAACACATTATCAACCAAATGGTGTTTTGTGACATGTTGAAGTTGTAACCGTGTTTAAGCCGGTTGAAAAGACGTCTAAAAGACATCTATAGACGTTTAGACCCGATTTCAACCAGTTTTAGACCAGATTTAGACGTCTAAATCCCGTCTAGTGTTCACTGGGTCAGGCCTAAAAGTAAGTTGCACTACTGTTGCAGCGGTGCACTGATGGAGGCCGCCATCTTTAAAAGCGACGTCACACATTAGGTCACGTGCAATGGATCTCACATTTAGCGGAAACGCCCCTGGTTCCAGCCAGAGGTTCTAGCTAGTGTTGCCGTTGCTTAGCAACAGTTGGGGGCGGGGCTTACGTTACAGTCATGGGTTTAATATGTGACATCATCGTCTTTGATGCTTTGATTTGATTCTTTGAATATGTAGGCTTAAACATTATATAGTCTTAATGCTCCCACGGATTGAATCACAACAGGACCTCTCTCGAGTGTTCAACAACACACAAGTCATTCAGTTTAAACGAACGTGAAAACAGGGAGTTCTCACAAGCGGAAACATTTTCAGCCATAACCACACAGCAACAAGCACCATGGATACGTCACCAACACCACAGACCGAAGACAGGATGAAGGTCAGGTACATTATTCACACGCTGATCGAATCCTTTTTTAGAAGGATGACGGCGAAACAGTGGAAAACGTTGAAAACAGGCACCGCAGATGACACCACCAAAATTCTCCTGGCAGAACTGCTTTTGGAGATAATAACAACAGTGTCAAAATCCATCCAGACAGCCGTTACAAACAAAGGTGAAGAGGTGTGTGAAGAAGATTTGAAGGCCAGTGTGGGGGAGACGGTCACAAAGGCTTTTTCGGATGTCCTGAACGTCCAAGACCAAGAGCAGTGTGCCAGCTCAGAAAGCTTGGCAAAGTTGATAAGCGCAGAGGTTTCAATCAGTGTCAAATCTGCCCTCTCCACTGTTGAAGATCCTGTAATTATTCAGCACTTCACTAACCCCCGCAGGCTCAACACAATGGTTTGTAATACCATCAAAATGTTAGAAGCATTCACAGCCAAGATGAAACCCAAGTTCTTACCGCGCACACGTAGGCAACGAACAAAACCGACCAGCTCCCAGGAACAACAGGACGATAGTGTGGCGTCAGGTGATGACCGGTCTGCTTCACCGTTGGAATCCATGGAACCAGACCTCTCAGAGCCTGATGACCGCTCTCAGTCCTCAGATACAATTGTAGGACAAGAAAACCTGGAATTTGTCACATCAACCCCTGTGCTTGATTTCAAAACAATTCAGTCAGTCAAAGACATAATTGAGAAGGAGCTGAAAGAAATCATGGATCCTCTCCTGGATGACATACCGGACCCCGAGTATGAGCGGCTGGAATCTGAGAGCTCTCGGGAGGCTGAAGACGTGGCAGAAAACATCGCTGAGGCCATTGCTGAGATAGAGATCAGTTTAGAGGAGAGAGATTCTGCTGCTCCAAGTCCAAAGCCTGAACAGTCTATGAAAGGAATTGGAAGCCAAATCAAGACCTTTCTTGCAAAGCGATTTGCCAAGACATGGCTACTACTTCTGGTGGAACAACTGAAGGCCAAATTCCACCATAACTCCAAAGACAAAAGCGGCTACTCACCGCTGTCAGGCTTAACTTCCATCGTCGATCAACTCGTGAAAGAGGACGACGAGAGACCACAGGCCAGAAATGAGGTTTCTGCGTTTCCGATGTTCAAGAAAATGTCAGAAGGTAAAGCCCTGATCTTCACACAGGAGCTGAGTGATCTCCTCTACAAACACATCGCACAGTGGATGGCGGCCGTTGACGTCCCAAAACAAACAAGGAACAGAAATTCTCGTAGGACAGTGAACATCCCTGAGTCACATGCGGACGTGTATGCCACGATACGGAGCAAAGTGCTGGTTTTCTTGAGACTGCAGTGGTGGTGGCAGAACACTCAGGTCGACGGCCACACTCAAAGACTGAGAAACGCTATAGCGGAAGCTGAGTCACTGGAACTACCAAAGTCACCAGTCAGCGTCATCGAGAAGAGCGTACCCTCACCAACTAGCGCCGAACCACAGTCACCGTTCGTCGACATCCAGACCAGCGTACCCTCGCCAGCTCTTGTGGAACCTTCCCAAGAAGCAACAGCACAGGCAGAAAAGAAGAGAATGGCCATTGAGATTATCGCGGAGATGCTGGTTTCAAGGGTATTCAGGAAAGCAAAAGTGACCTGGACCACAGCAAACCCCGAGGCCATCATGAGGATCATGTTTGAAAGGATATGGGCCGCAGTCAAGGATGTTGATTTCAACGTCACCTCGAAAATCTTGAAAAAACTCGTCAAGGCCATTTTCCAGGAACTGTGCAGGAAGTGGGGCTCTGCAGAAATGGTGCTGCTCTCCATGAAAATGTGGGAACCAGCGCTTGAAAACTGCATTGTCTCTGCTGTAAAAGAACACCTGACGCCACGGCCAAAAAAGAAGAGCCCCATCTGCAGGTTCTTATTGGGTGTGTGCGAAGTCCTCACCATCATCTGCTTGAGTTGCAGCTACGCCGTTGTATAGGTGAAATGCAACAAATAGGGTTTTCTCCGGGTGCTCCGGTTTCTCCCACAATCATCAAATGAAGAAAAAAAAATCTCTAAAGTGTTGTATTCATCTTGAAGGAAGAAAACTGCCAGTCCCTTTTTTTTTCCTTTAAAATGAATTCAACCAAGAGCTCCAGTCCTGCCTTACATCCGGTACCGTCTCCTCCACTGTCCTCCGTCTTTCATCATAGAGGGACTGAGACCATTGGAGCAGGAGGTGACCTACATGTGGGGCAGGACTTGAGCTCTAAGAAATGGGTTTACCCCGGGATCTCCGGTTTTCCCCATTCAGTGTAACATCTAATAACTGATTCAATAAATAAATGAAATTAATTTTAAAAAATGCATATCTCACTTTTCATACGCTGTAAGAGGTGAACTATTCTGATTCAGTGAATTTTACCTTCATATACCGTACAAATGAAGTACCAAAATAAGTACAAATAAAAAAGGGTGGTCTTTTGCAACAGATTTTCCTTTTTTCATATGAAAACCACTCGCACCAGCGTTAATGTAATAATCATGACCCAAAATAGTAAGTAGATACTTTAGTGCTAGGGATGTCAAGCTGACCTGTGCTAAACGGTTCATTTTTATATAACCAAATTAACATCTAAATGAATCTTCTTTACTGTTATAGAGTCACTCTTAGAGCAACATCCAATCACAAAATCAATACATTTCAGAGTTTCACACAGTTGCTGCATATAAAATCTACATTTTCTCAGATCTCTCAGTGTTGGTGTGCAACATTCTGCTGGGAGAGGTGAGTCCAGATGCAGCTGTCAACACAGAGCTCTGCCTTGACAAAGATTACATGTTTGGTATTACATATAAACTTGGTGATGAAGGTGTTATACACAAGTAAACATGTGGAATTAAATAGTCACCAGAGCCCTGAGGCTCTGCGCGCGCTGCTACACAGAGCGCTGTTCACAAATGTATGCAAAGATTATTATTATTGAATATGTCATGCGTCAAAATTGACCGAAATTTGACAACAATCTCCACGGGGGTCCCAAATAAAACAGCCATCAAATGTGAAGAGGATCAGATGAATTGTTCGCGAGATATGTGAAGAACACACGGATAGATGAACAGACAGATTCCGTGCTTTAAATGAGGTATTCTTAAAATGTATCAAATTATTAACCAAGGTAAAAGAAAATATTTTGTTTTCAAGGCCACTTCACTGTTCGATACCAGACTACTCAGAGCAAAATCACAAATTGACTCTGTCAGAATTGATTTCAACACTTTCAAAGTGTATATATGCGAGTTCATTTAACTCTTTTTGGAGAGTTGGTACCTTTAACACTAATTTAGTGTTATTACTGACTCTTTTTGGAGTGAAAATGTAACACTTCTTAACACAAACCAGTGTAAGTTCATCTGATTAATTCTCTAATGGGATCGTTTGTTAAATATACAAGTGTTACTCGCCTCGCAACACTGTAAGGTGTGAATATTTCTCTTCTTAATAACTAAATACTACTTGGAAAATAAAGTTTGCTTGTGTAAAGAGAGACACATTATTTTAAATCAAGTGCCCCACATAAACATATAAAAAAATAAATCAGAACATATGGAACAATACGGAACAATGTATGCTCTCTCAATATCATAGCATTGCCTTTCAAACTTTTGGTTCGTGACAGCTTTCATTTAATAATAATAATAATAATAATAATAATTTAGTGAAAAACAACAGCCCTGCATTAACTACTCCTGTAACAAATTGGTAATTATTACAGCCTTTTCTGAAACAGTTTTAAGTTGTGGTAAATTAAACTACCTTGAAATTGTTAGGCTGCCGTCAATATTTTTAAATGACAACAGAGGTGAATTCCTTTATTTCAGGATTCCTACTAATTTAGATGTAGTTTACTGATAATGTACTTATTAAAGCATGCAACCTTTTGAGGGGACACTAACATTGTGCAATGACTTTTCTTTGCAAGGATGGACTCTGACTTTCCAAGGATGACTGTCCTTGAAATACACAGGCCGCTTTGCAACTTCCCAGATACTTCGCCCCCAAACATAATGGAAACATAAACAGAAAGGCAATGTACATATACAGGTTATTAAAGTATGCTTTGCATTTAGAAGGACTCTGTGTTCAAATATTTAAAAACGCTGAAATTTACGGCGTTTCTACTATTAATGTTTTATCTGGTTGCACCAGTTGTGCAACATGAATAATGACAGGATTATGCCTGAATAATTGCCTTTTTACTTCAAATACAAAAAAATAATGCAAGTCAAAAGTTCCTATTGAAGTTAAAGTAGTAAATATTTCATACTATCATAGTAATCATGTACATAGCAACTAGAATAGGCTACAGTGCAATGGATTGATTAGATGGACAGACTGTACTGGATTGTGATTGAGCAACAATTAAGTCTTATTTTGATATATTCATAAAGAAACACCAGCTCAATACAATTGAAAACAACTTTAATATTTAAATGCATACAATCTAATATATTAACATTACATTACATACCATTGAATTAAATGCATAGCAACTGGAATGCAACACAAGTAAAAACTAAATATAGCAATACTAGTCGAAATTCATTTAAAAAAACACTTGAATGACTTTGGAACTAGGGACAAAATATTTAAAAACATTTTGAACGTTAAAGGTATGTTGACCTTACATGGTTCATAATGTTTTGAAATATTTTGGTATCCAGCCTTTTCCAGGTGTGTGTTCTAAAGCTGTCTCAGTCATGAGTGAGCCGTGTGTGTTGTTGACTAAGAGGTTCTGAGATCACATGGACAATAATTATTTAAAAACCTGAAAGGTCTGATGACTGTATAAAATTAAGAACTGCCAGCCATGTTTGTTGTTTACCTTCATAATGATCATTTTGGGGGAGTGTCTTTGGAGGTAGGCCTGAAGGGACGGCTGTCCGTGTTGAAGAGGTGGACACTTTCTTGCTCGTCTGGTCTAGTGCTGCTATTTTCAATGGAAAAGACTTGGAAACACTGAGCTGTTTGTTTGGGTTGGATAACTTTTAAAATCTACCATACTTCTGCTAGTTTTTCATCATTACCAACCCTGCCTTTAACCTAAAACTATTAAAAAATTCAGTAAATAATCTTAGAGCTTGAAATATAATATCCTATAGTGACAGTCCTTGCGGTTGCGCCACCTGACATTCTGGTTGCAACTTTTTTTCAAATTAATCAGGCATCTACTTTGACTCTGAATTTTTTGTTCTTATTAACAAATCCATACATGTAAAATAAGATTTCTTTAAATACATTAAAGAGTTTTATGATAATATCATTTTTTTCTAGTTTTACATTGGTTGTACCACCTGACATGGAAAGTGTACCAGCCAACCTATAAGTTAAAAGTAGCTATTTTAATCAATATTTGAGAGGGATCTTAAAACATTTTCACTCAGCCAAAAAGGTCAGTTGAGGTCCTCTTGATGATGCTATATCCTGGAAACTGTTGTGTACTGTAATATTAAAATAAAAGTCACATATTTACAGTTGTGCCACCCTGACATTTAAAGCATGCAAACACATTGGACAAAAGCTTTTAAATTGTCTAAATTGCTTTGAACTATAGGTATTTGTAAAATTTGGTTAATTTGAAAGAATTCAACAATAAAATCATGCCATTGTATTCATTTCTAATTTCTAATCACTAATCATTAGTTTTTTTTAGTCTGTTCATTTGCTAGGACAGTTGCGCCGCCCCCTATTTTCAGGGTTTGAGATGCCAAAACATGAAAAAAATATATTATTTGAATGTACTGAAAATGTGTTCAAACTCATTAGCTTTTATTGAATGAAATGATACATGTCATGAATAAATAAAATTATTCTAAAAGTAAATAATGGTACACACACATACATATATACATATATATATATACACATATATATATATATATACACACATATATATATATATATATATATATATACACACATATATATATATACACATATATATATACACATATACATATATATATATATATACACACATATATATATACACATATATATATATACATATATATATATACACATATATATACATATAATACATATATACATACATATATACATACATATACATATATATATATACATACATATATATATATACATATATACATACATATATATATATACATATATACATACATATATATATATACATATATACATACATATATATATATATACATATATACATACATATATACATATATATACATATATATATATATATAGTATATATATATACATATACATATATATATACATGTATATATATATATATATATATACATATATATATATACATATATATATATATATATATATGTATATATATACATATATAAATAAAAGAAATACCATCATAAATTACCTTCAGTAAAAGTCTATTATCTGATGGGTGAAATTTCTACCTATGATAACTTTGTGTTAAAAGCATCTTGGCTCTAGTTTAATATTAAATACATGTTTTGATATGTACTGGGCAAAAAAACAAAAAAAAAATAATCAATACATGTTTTGGCAAAAAAAACAAAACAAAAAAACTAATCCAAGCAACAAGTGAAAAATGACATGAGTACCTTAATTAAAAAAATTGTTTGCTTAACAAAGCTTTTATTTAAGCATGAACGTGTTTACAGTGTGCTTTAGAGGTTAGCATTGAACCAGAATAAGAGAAATATCCTTTGAAATAACAACAGGAAACACTATTCAAAAGGAATTTTCTGAAAAATAATACATAAATACAATAAATATTAAGATTTTTTTTTTTTTTTTAAATGCCCAATATGAACAGCGATACAAGATAAATTTGGACAAAAATAACAAATGCAAAAAAAGCAAGTTCAGGAATAATAGATTTGAAAGGTAATTAAAGTAATGAATTAGCAGCCTCAGTTCTTCAGGTCAGAAGGTTTACAGTCCAGGAGCCCTCACTTAAAACCAGCCTTCTTCTACTGGAGTTGTCGGACTCGAAAGTTGAATACATTCAGAGAAAATATATAAAAGTAGACCTTAAATATCTCACAGGCTGCAGGAGGATTTTGCTCTTCTATGGCTGTCAGTGTGTTTTATTGGTTTAGGTCTCAGAAAGGTGTCACCAGCTACTGATTAAATATTTCCAATAGGTGCTATTGTTTCAATTACTGGTCGGTTGACCCGAGTCAGAAAAGCATTTCAGCAGTAGAACATAGTTTTTTGTTTTGTGAGCCGAGGTTTTGAGTCATCTGCCTCAAAAATGTCTGCCGTCGCCCAAACACAACGAAGGTGAAAATGATTTTTTCTGACACTGTTCAAAGGATTTGCTCAGTAGAAAGTACTTTCAATGGTCGCTGACACACGTGAGAGCAAGTTGTGATGGCGTAAAATGTATTGTTTTAAATTGCAGCCTATTAAGCTAGAGTGGCTCATGGATACTGTCCTTGCACGGCAGCTGGATTATTTGCATGTCGCGATATCACGCGAGAAATCACAGGATCACTTGCCACGGGAAAACACTCCTGTCAGGCTTCAAGTAATGCTTTTGTGTCCGTAGGGCCAGTGACTGGAGCATTTAGCATTGCGTGAGGAGCTACAGCAGCGAGGGGGCGTGGCTTATGTGTGTGTGTGAAGACTTGCAGTGTTCTGTTCTTTCTCAACAACGATGGTGACTCCTGAAGAGGTTAGCGTAGATGCTGCAATAGCATCAGTTCTTTCAGAACTGGAGGGTTTTTCTTCTTTGAAAGAAGAGCAAAGAACGGCTTCGAAGGCTTTTAAAACATCTTTCGCTCTTATCCTGATTGGCTTTGGCAAACGTTTGAGTGATGGCCGGTTCGACCAATCACCTAGCTAGCAGAGTGCCGTCCCATTTTCCAAACAGTTTTGATGACTGCTTACCCTGGTGGGTTAAGCAAAGGTCCCTAACCCTTAATCTACTTCACTGGGACACAAAAAAAGACCGTGATGGTGGCTATGGGCATCCCCAGTATGAATGGTACGTGTCAGCTGCTGTTTCGATCCGCGTCACGCACACTTGGCGGTTGGCAGACAGAAGGCCATGGTGGAGTGGGGCACTAGGATGTCAGTGAAGATGGGCCGGTATCCCGCAGGCAGAGGGGGGGCGCTCTGCTCCAGCAAGTCCAGCACCGCCCCTCTGATGTCCCTGGAGACATCGCCACGGATGTCCAGCAGCACAGACACATGCTCTTCACTGAGGGAAAAGAAAAAAAACATGGTCATAATACCATAATATGAAATAATTTTGCAATAAGGATCTAGTTTGATTTAAATGCATGCTTTGGTAATTTCATAATGGCACTAATATTAGCAGGGAGGACTAAAAAGCAGCTGAGGTCAGATTACCTGATGTCGGGGTATTTCGCTGCGAGTCCAGAAACTTCCAGAGTGAGCATGCCGGGGTCTTTCAATCGGATGAAGTCAGCAAGGACCGGTAGTAAGGCTAAAGGATTCACTTCAGGTACTGAGCACTCACCCTCCTGCTGACGGGTACATAAATACGAGTTTGATTTATATGGGACCAAAGCAGCAACCTGGCAACCTGCATTCTCTCTACTGTCCAGCAGGGGGCAACTCCTCTGGTTGTATAGAAGTCTATGAGAAAATGACTACTTCTCTCTTGATTTATTCCCTCAGTAAACATTGTAAACATTAGTTTATGGTCTCAATCTCTAGTTTCAAGTCTTCTTCAATACAGCATGATGTTCATTTAGTAAATGATGGTCCATTTAGAGTCAGATAGACTATAAGGTAGGGCATGCAGTGTGTGAATTACTCAGGGGCCTCTTGGGGTTCCAGGAATCCCCTGAAATTTGTGGGGGACTCAACAATCTGAAAATAAATATTTGTCACTGGAATTGTCTTTTAAAAGCGTAATTTTCATTCGAAGTATTAATTATTCAAATTGCAAAACATATATTCACAAATATGAATAATGAGTGAGAGAGGCAGATTTCCGCCTTAATGACAAAGTCAGTCAGAGACGCACCAGGTTGCACGAAGCGAGCCTGTTTTCACATCTATTTTGTGGACACAAACGGACCCCCTTTGGACAAATGTGATCCAGAGCCATTCCTAAGAAACTGGATTAAAGCAGGACTTGTTGTAGTCTAGTATTCCGTGTTTTTGTCTAAGAACTTTAACCCTTTCATATTGTGTTTTTACTTTTGAAAGTTAATTGTAAAAGAATTTGTCTTAAAAGGTCTTACTCAGCATCCGGTCGTACTAAGCCCCGCCCTCTTGTATCACTTGTTGCAAAAAAGATGTGCGACGACCAAAATTCTGAACTCAAGGGTTAAAACTGTAGTCCACAAACCTATGAGTGATGCCACCGGGACTATCCACATCTTTATATACAGTGACTGAAGTTGTTATTTTTTGACATTTTCTTTTCAGAAATGTTAGAAAACTCTTGAGTATTCAGTGTTTAAAAATAATACAGGATGATAAAAATACAGGATGCTAGTCCTACTACTACTGCTGCTATGACTTCTGAAAATACAGTAGCATATGTTAAAGAGTATTTTAAAGTGTAATAGTCATAATTATTCCATAAAATCAGTTAGGCTCCTTTCTGTGAGAGGAGTCAACTGTTTATATGGAATAATTATGACTCTCACAGAAAACCACTGTAGTATATTTATTACTTAAAAAATAAAAAAAATCTACCCAACACTGCTACACTGCAAACCTTTTTTGAATCATGACAAAGAGTGGGCTCCTCCTCACCAGGCCGTGGAGGACTTCTCTGAATCGCTGGTCGTCCTGAACCATCTGCTGGGCGAGCTGCCTCCTCTCCTCGGCGCTGCGACACACCAGCCTCTTCTGCATCAGAGCCCTGACGTACTCCACCACTGTCAGCCACTGGGCCTCCTCCTGCAGACGCTGCATGTTGAGCACACATAGCACAAGGTTCAGCGCAATGACAAGGAAACATGTCTCCTACAAGCAGACTACAGCAGCTTTAGTGAAGATGTTAGGCTACAAAACATTATGCTGCATTCTCTGCTTTATGGTCTGGTAAATATTCATACATTTGGACTGCAGTGGGCATATTTGTTTCCTCAAGGTATACAAGAAAAAAATAATCTTATACCACATGATGTACATTACCAAACATTCCACACGTGGGAAAAATATTTGGCGAAACAAGAAACTCTAGCACTGAGAATTGTCTAAAAATAGCATCTACACAGGGCAGACAGAATCAGATCAAAGCAGTCACCTGTCTGCAGGGTGGTCGAACGCGGCCGTACACCTCCAGGTGGCGCTCCAGGACGCGGCAGAGTTTGGGGGTTGGGTCTCCCTGGACCAGCCATGGTCGGGTCAGCAGGCCCGGGAGAAGGGGCTGGAGATCCAGCAGGAGCTGATCCATCACCAGGCGACAGGCCCGTCTCACCGCCCGGTCCAGAGCCGCCATGGGGTTGGGAGGAGTTCGAGAGAACTGTCCCGCCGAGCGGGACGACTGCTGCTGCTGCAGGCTCTCTGTGGACTTTCTGTATAACACAAGGGACACGGTGGGTTTGATTCAGGCCTGTATTTGTTGTTATATTAAGTCAATACTTGCAATGTGTTGTGATGAGAGATCCACTGCATAGACAGCACCGCAATAATAGGCCCGCTCATACGCATGTCTGGAGGAGAAGTGCACAGTGTGTCCCCCTGCAGTGAGCTCCACTGCTGTTATGCTGCAACTCTGTGCTGTTTAATGTATTGATTTAATATCAAACCATGTTTTAACCGTGTTAAATCAGATACATCATGTGTACTGACCTGTAATGAGTGATAGAAGAAGTGTTCAGATCCCTGAACATTTCCAGCAATGTAAAAATAAGTGTAACAAGTGCTGCATTCAAAATGTTACACACATACGGGAGTTTTATCAGCAAAATTAGAACCGTCACGATAGTGATGTTATGGACTTATCGTACAATAAATGGACATGACCTCAATCATTTACTTTATGGTACAGTGTGTGGACATAACCTTGATCTTATTTGCTGACCTCATGAAACTGATCCTTGGTTTTTAACAGTCTGAAGTACCTCTTCTAGACCATGGAAACAAAGTTAATTCAGTAATATTTTCTGTGTGTCCGAAATAAGTCCAACATTTGTGAACTAAAGATTTAAAAGCTGCCATTGTCTCACTTGAGGATGATGCAGTTGCTGATGGAGGCCAGCAGATAGTGGAGGTAGAACTTGTTTTTGTTGTTGCTCTGATCTCTGCGATGCTCCTTTCCGAATTCCACTAGAGCTTCTCGAAACCTGTGATGTGAGGGAATGGAGGTTGAATGAACGGGTAAAAAAGAAGGATTTCCAAAGTGTGGTAGATTAACTAGAAAACAGGCAGCCTGAAGCACAACTTGCATCGGCGCACACCTGTTTAGGAGGTTCTCCATCTCATACAGTCCCATCTGTATCGTCTGATCTCGTAGGGACTCTCGGATCATCCGAGCCACCGGGCATTCTCCTCCAGCATCTACCACGGTACCACACACAAACAAAGCAGATCCACGTCAAATACATGGTATAATATGAGACACTACTACTGCTGCTGCTGCTGCACCAAAGTGAGGCAGGTTAATGTGATACTATGGTGCTGAAAGGTAGTTCAATTGCTTCGAGTAGCCCTTATGTGCAGACTGGAGGTTAATGTTCTTATACAGCCAAGAGATCATTTCCAGGACCGTTCAGGACATTTCCATCGATGATCTAGCTGGTATAACGGATGGAGATTGGTCCATACACTAATATATTCCTCTCTGGCTCTGTGGAAGTCTGATTTATTAATAATAATTTACCATTATTATTATTAGTCACATTAATATTATTAGTTCCTGTACCATTACGCTTATTTGCTTTGCTTCACCCTGGAGTCTTTGTGCTTTTCGCCTCGCAGGTTTCCATGAATCGTTGTGGTACCTGGACCGTGGTCGTGCCTCCTGCTGTGACCCGGCTGAGACCCACTGCTACGACCATTATTATTATTAGTCACATTACTAATACTATTCCCTATATCATTATCATAATTCTACTATAGTCATTGCTGCTGTTATTATAAGTAGTCTTCATTTTTTCCTTCGTTACTCTGCTTACTACTCTGATTATATGAATCATTTATGTCATATACATTGAATGTGTTGTAACTCTGTTATGTTGTTCATTCTGTCCACATGACATCTATTGCATTCTGTCCATCCTGGGAGAAGGATCCCTCCTCTGTCGTTCTCCCATAGGTTTCTTCCTTTTTCTCCCTGTTAAAGGTTTTTTTAGGGGAGTTTTTCCTGTGCCGATGTGAGGGTTCAGGGACAGAGGATGTCGCATGTGTACAGATTGTAAAGCCCTCTGAGGCAAATTTGTAATTTGTGATTTTGGGCTATACATTAATATAGTCTTAATATACTTAATTTAAAAGGCAGGCAGTCTATGGCTATAACTTCTCCATGCAATTATCTCTTACATGATTAGAAATTATGACAAATTGATTCAAAGTTATAGACAAGTTTTCTAGGATAATTAACTCTCACTGATTCGATCAGTTAATCACACCATACGTTAGCCTCTTTACTAGTAAGCTTATATTAAATGGAGTCTTTAGCAAGACTATTCCCACCCACTGTGAGCGACCGCTACAAAGGTGAAACATTTCATGTCATGTTATGGTCCATTTTACTTCAACGATGCAGCATTGCGTTTGCTAGCAAAGTACTGTTAGCCAGTGTATTGGCCTCCCATTCATTTTTTGACCCCAGCTTCTTATTCATCATTATCCAACTCTCTCAACACACATTTGTAACCATTGCTCCTAGCTAAAGTTGAATAAAAAAACCTTAAACCTTTGCTGGCAAAACAAGCTAGCAAGCAAGTCAACTTTAGCAACTAAAACAAACATGCTAGCCTGTTTAAAATGATTCAACCATTTAAAACAAGTTGAGAAGAAATGAAAAAGTCATGTAAATATAATCCACCCTGATTGTAACATCATGTGACTAGCCTTGTTAACAGAGTTTCCACAATTAAAAAAATATATGATCCTGAACTTAGCGTATCTCTTTCAGATGGCAATCCTATCCATTTTGGGGAGCTCTGATAGCATGGTAGATCAGCTAAGGGAACATTTTTTAAATAATTTTCCAGGACATTTTACTCTTTCTCTCATTTTCCATGTGTTGTCAATCACTGGAAAAGTGGTTTCTAGGTTTTTTCCGGGATGCGTGGGAACCTTAACAATATCATCAGCAAACAGCAGAGATGCGATGCAAAACCAGCAAACAGGACGCTCTTCACACTTTGTCTGGGCCTTTAGATACTGTGCACAAATGAGTTGCATTACACAACCCTCCAGTTTATCTGGGAGAGGGTACAAAGCTGGTCCAGCAGCTCAAGAACCAGGAGCGAATGTGAGATGAATCAGACTTATGGAGGAGGAGATAAGCTGTTTACGTCCTGCTAGATGTCAAAAGAGGTTGATACGGTTCAAAGTTTTATTAAAGAAAAGTATGGTGTGTGTGTGTGTCTGTTTGTGTGTGTTTACCTGTGTGATGATAGTGGGCAGGCTGGTCTGGTAGAAACCTTCATGGTCTGTATCTGGTTCCTGGTCTCTCTGCCAGTCTTGCAGCTCCACTTGTAGGGCTTTGTGCATCCACTCTGATACACTCTTCTATAATAGTATAACATAGAAACACAGTAAAAACAACACAGGTAGTTCCTCTACATGTCTTAGCTATTTGATATGGTTCCTACCAACTTTCAGTTTCAATATTACCAATTCTTCCAGATATTAATTGAAATTATTTTCACAAGTAGTAAGCATTTCAAAAAGATAACAGCTAAATCGTTAATATCCATCACAATGGAGGTCCAACAAAGTGTGCAGTCCCACGTACTCCCAGACTGTGTCATTCAGTTTCCAAACTCTGTACTAAAGCAACCCAAACAATGTAGGATACATGTCTCTGTGCTTGACTCACCCGAACACCCTGCACATATTTGTTCTGCAGCTGCTCCAGTCCCTCTGTGGAGATGAGAGGCCCTAGTTCCACTTTCTCCATCTCGGTAACCAGCTCTGGATGACCCATCATGTCTGGGCTGCCAAATCAACATCGTCACACTCTGAGTTTTCTCCACATTTGTTTTTTAAGGGAAACTGGTAATGCCCAAACAACAAATATGAACAAATACAATACAAATGTGTGTTCCAGAATCACTTACCCCCTTTTTTTGCTGTGTTAAAACAGAGAAATAAAACAACATCATCCTCTAACCCCCCCACCCAACCCAAACTCTCAGAAAGGAGACAGAGAAGAAACAAACGCATATGAAAAAACCCCAAAACAAAATGAATAAATAAAAAAAAAAGATTCACACAAACAAGGTACATGAAATTAAATAAAAAAATTGGGAGTGCAAAAAGAAGAATGATCAAGCTGCTTACTTATAAAAACGGAAGAATTGAGAGTAAGTGGAGGTCCAGATAGGTAAGAGCATTAACATATTTTTCCTTGGTAAAACGGTAATTTAGTGAAGGAGATAGGAATCATGGGAGATAAAGTGTTTATTAAAAGGTAATCTGCTGGATCTGCAATGAAATGTTCAGTAAGAGTCTTATCCTACTGATCCAAATGGATGTTCAGCAATCTATTGTAACAGGAGGTCCACTCAAATTAGGAGTTGTTCATTTGCTCAGATGTGTTCAATGACCTCCATATTTCAAGTCATCTCAAACCAAAACTTACATAATACTTGATTTAAATTCAGCTTCACATTACACAAACCCCCCCAAAAAACGCCACCCACAGACGGAAAGACAAATAATAAAATACAAAGTCTGTGCTGCTCAGGAATCTCACCTGTTGTATATGTGTAGCACCCAGTTGAGAACAGCAAAGATTTCACCACTCTCCAGGTCCCAGCTGCTAACCTAGGCCACAAGTATCACTTACACGTGTATCATGAGGTGGTCAACAGTTTGAAAACAAAAATTGGATGAATATGAGGATAAACCTACAAACTCCAGTTGGTGATTGCCATTGAGGAAACTAATGTATTGATTAAAAATAGATTTAGGACAGTCCAATAAAGACTATATTTAAGTCTCATGGCTCCTACTATAATATATGTAAACTATGTTTGTAGATAGCAGAGTCCACATAATGAGGAGTTGAACATGGTTTCACTGACCTGTGCCAGGTGAGCGTGTAAACAGCGGTGGCTGGCCCTCAGGTAGGCCCCCGTCAGCAGGTAGTGCGGGGGGACGCAGTGCTCCAGCAGATGGCGCACGGTGGCCAGGTCTGCCATGATGCATTGCTGGAGAGCAGAGAGGTGCCCTGCTAGACCCGGGCCGCGCGTGTGCAGGTAGGAAACGCTGCGGAACCGCGCCGAGACCGCCTCCTCTAGAACCTGTAAAAACAGGTGACATATAATTAGACGTATAAAAAAAGAGAAGCTTGAAAAAAAAAAATAAAAAAAAATTGTTTGGAACAGCTGGCTCCCAACCTGGAAGAAGCATGCCCTCCAGCAGCGAGGTCGTCCCGGGGGCAGGGGCCTGCTGGGGCCTCTGGTGCCCCTCGCTCCTCCAGTAGAGCGCTGTCCAGGGCCTCCTCCCGCTCCACGATCCTCACCGCTGATACGAACGGCGTGGGGTTCTGTCGGGCCTGATTCAGAGCGCTGCTCACCACCGCCCACAGCTCCTTACCTGCAGTGACAGGAGGGGAGGATTGAGACAACACAGCCTGGTACCCAGTGTCAATCACTCACTGCTCCTTTCTAGTATATTCACATCAAATACGCTCACATTTGGCACTTTTTTGTCATTCAGACTAAAGATTCCACTAAAAGGACACTGATACAAACGGTACCTGATCTGGAATAAGGGATATTGCCAACCCATCTCGGATGGTTTCCCGTTTTACACAACCATGGAGTTTTTATATCCACACCAAAATATAACACACTTAACTACAATAAACAAAGGTGCCATATACATTATGTTTGCTTCTAAATAAGTCAGATTAATTAAACTGACAACACTGTGTAAACTGTGTCCTTACCCAGGGCGTCCACCAGCTGCCCGACACCAGAGAAATATTTGGCCACTAGCTCCTGGTCCTCTGCGCTGAGTGCACTTCCTGTCGTCCCAGCAGCCCCGTGGAGCTGCCAGAGAATGTCGTCCTGCCAGCGCTCCAGATCCATCAGCCGGGCGTGGGCCTCCAAGAGCCGCCGGGACTCCACCAGACGCTCTGTCTCCAACACCATGCTACGCACTGCAAAAGGGCAAGGAAAGGGAGGAGGGAGGGAAAGAACTTCAATTCCTCAAACGTCCAACAACAGAGCAATAACTTCTTGGTGCTACTTTGAATGTTAAGGACTGAAGTTGCATTTTGTACTTTCCAGCAAGAAATATTCTGTATATATTTTTCTATAAAACAACATTTAAGTCACAATTAAGACATATACGATTCACAGAATGGCATTTATTGTAGGGCTGAGTATTGGACCGCATTATAATGCAGATTTACTTTTACTTTATCTAGCCCATGTACAGTACGGATCAAAGCAGGATTTTATATCCAGGCGGCAACCTCCGGTTTCTGAAAAGTGAAGCCAATGCTGAAGTCACTTAAAGCTGCATTCTCTCTAATGTCCATCAGGGGGCGACTCCTCTCGTTGTATAGAAGTCTATGAGAAAATGACTATACTTCTCTCTTGATTTATTACCTCAGTAAACATGAGTTTATGGTCTCAATTTAGTAAATTATGATCCATTTAGAGTCAAAAAGACCATAAAGCAAAGTATGCTTTAGGGCGGGGCTACCTCGTGGTTGACAGGTTGTTACCACTGCGTTGTTTTTGCAATTCATGGAATTGAATTGCTACATTGTTAGCTCCACCCCTCGTGTCACTTCTGGTTGCCAAAAACCAAGATGGCAACAGCCAAAATGCCAAACTCAAGCCTTCAAAATATGGAGTCCATAAACCAAAACATGACGTCACAGGGACTACTTCCACTTCTTATATGCAGTCTATGGTTTTGTGTTGAAAGCATTCACTGAATTCTTGATGAATGAGTGAGACTCTGAGCAGCATCTCACCAGAGTAGAGACGTGGCAGGTTGCTGACAGCAGCGAGGAGCTGGCGGTGACTGACAGACACTTCTCTCAGCCTCTCCAGAGACTTCACCCCCTCCGCGTTCCGACTGGACTCCAGCCCTGCTTTCTTCAGAGCGTTCGACACCTCCCTCAGCTCGGCCCTGGCCTCCTGGAGCTGCTCCAGACCCCAGCCCACCCTCCAGGTAGGACTGGACCATGGACTGGGACGATAGCAGCAGCACAGTGGTTACCATAACTACAACAATTTATTTGAATGTGCACAGCTGCAACAATTTTCAAGATAATTTCATAAACTGAGGTCATATTGTATCATATGTGCTCATGTGTGTCTGTGATGTCACCTTGAGTCTGGTGTGTACGGAGGAAGTCCTCTGACTCTCTCTCTTCCTGTATTGGCTCAGTCGCTCCAGGTGCTCAGGCCGACAGAAAACACCGGACGCCCACTTCAGGGCTGCACCGCGGGCCAAACACTCTGCCCTCTCCACCTCCGCCCACACCTTAGCTACCGGCACGGCGTCTGACAGAAAGATAGACAATGCACAAGGGAATAATAACATTATTTTTCAAAAATATATGTTACTGCACCATCAAAGGGTTCTCAAATATGTTTATGGAACAGACTGCAAATTGTGGATGTTTTTTCTGGAGACAACCCTGACTAATAAAACTTAAACTTAATTTTCGTCTTCGGTAGAGTAGTCTTTTAAAGCCGCAATGTGTGGATTTTATTTAATAAAATATAACACCATTTTCTGATGGTATATGTTTTTGTTTATCGTCCCCTTTTTTTGATGCTACCACTGGGAGTAAAATAAAAAAAATATCAGAATTGTTCAGATTCCATAAATGGGGCTTTAAAGAACTACATTTTTTCCAGGAAATGTAAAATTACAATAAAGCCCACTGAAAACAAAAACAGGGGATTAGAGAAGAGAAGCTACAATGATTAAGCTTGATCAAAAAAGATATCAGCTTATATCAGAAGTTATTTTGAATTATAAAATCTTTGCTGTATTTTGACCACAGTTCCATCCTTAATGCTCAGGTCTGCCAGTGAGCTAAAGCTAGCACACACCCAGTGTGTTTGATTCAGTATGTTTACTGGCTAACATCACAAAAAATGCATGCACTGTTATGAAATAAAAGTTTTAGTCAGTGGGAAAGAGCAGAGAGGATATATCAGACTCCATCTTATGGCGTGTGACTGAAGGTTATGATGTCATCTACTATCTAAATTGATTGTGGAGACCAGATACTTCAGGAGCTGGGTGGCTTACCACTTCCGCCAAACTTTTCTGAGGCAAACCATGTTGGAGCTAAATTGTCAAGAGGAAGAGGTAAATTAACTTATTGTGTCCTTTCCCATGACAGAAGAGCTGTAGAATATCTGACAAATTAGGTTTAACTCGCTCATTATTTTTTGTCTCCACAGCAACCCTCCAAGAAAAGTTGTAAAATTGAGTGTGGTGTGCTGATGTTTGCTGGGAAGTTCTCTGTCAACATTGATTATGCATAGCATTTAATGTTAATTTACAAGCTCAAGGAAAGGACAGCCTGGTTTTCTTAAAGCTCAAAACGCCTCCCATGCTTCCACCGTTCACCGCCAAATTCCAAAGCAGCAGTATTGATGTTTAGGTAACGGGATATGGCATAAGGTCTGAGTCAAACATTTGTCTGCACCGTAATGGAGAGGGTATTGATATGGAAGAGAAAGCTGAGTCTCTGGTCGGGTAAGCAGGATATTGTTCTCAGGTAGCAGTCAGAGTCACGTGACAATGCTTCTATTTGAATGACGCATCCTAATTGGTCTTAATTGAATAATGTACTGTTTAATGACAACTTAAAAGTTGAAAGCTTCGAAGATTGTGTTACGATAACAAAATTCATAGATTAAGCATGCATCACAGTAAGTACAGCCATTCATGAGTCTGCGTGTTTGTGTGTAGCTGTCCACAAACAGGACTGTTTCTGTCTCAGAGGAGGTCATGGGACACCCTGCTGTCCCTCACCAACACCAAATCAGAGTGCTGAAACGTCATCATCAGCAACTCTGAACAACAATAAAGCATAGAGCTCACATTCAGGAAAGTGATGAGTCATGTAAGCCGGGGGCTGGTGCACATTCAAAAACACAACAATCTTATGTTTACCAGAGATGTGCTTATAAGTTTTTTTAAAAATAAGTCATTCTGCATTATAAAGCATAAGAAAACGGTAATTGACTAAAGAAATCTAGGGCTGCCCCGTTCAAGTCGTCTAATGTTTCGTGTTGGTCTTAGATGGCATTTGGCATTGGATAAGTCATTTTAAGCTTTGTTTATGCTGAATGAATAATAAACAAGATTTAAAGTGGGGATTTTGTGTGATTCTCTGTGGAGAATGTCAGTTTCACAAACCTGTCAATTAAATCACCTGTCGACTAAATCGTATGAGTTCTAATCGACTAATAAGTTCTTTGGTGGAGGACTGCCCTAAAGTAATCATACTTGTTTTAGAACAAAATGACCGATTATTCACCTAATCAACTCGTAGGAAGCAGCCATAGAAATCAGCAAACCCTCAAAATCATGATGGTAAATGGTCTGACTGCAGACCTACTGCTGATAGGCCTATGCATAAAATGCTATAGAGTTTTATTGTAAAAATTCTGTATCTTTAAAGGGAGACTGTTAATCTCAATTTGCTAGTCATAGGAACATAAAAGATGCTTGGAAGTTGAACAATGGATTCCATGTTTTTGAGAGTTTGACCGATACTAGGGACAAAAAAAATCAGGATATTGCAACTTCTGCTGCACCAATATTGACCATTCTTTTGTCAATCTGTCTCTTTAAAATTGGCTATTTTCACAAAAAGAACGTTTTTATTGAAATAAAACGTTTATTTCTTCATTCTTGTTTAGGAGAAAAGTATTTGAAATTGCTTCAAAGTTCATTCTTGAAGTCACATCCAGCATTTGAAAAAAAGCTGTTGTGGAGCTTTCAAACATATGGCATGATCTTCAAAACCAGTGGTAATGGAATCTTATTTTTTTCTAAGCAAGTCTGTAAAGTGTACACACAATGAAAAATGGACCATCTACAATTCCATGACAACTGGGCAAAGCTATGATATGATTGACAGCTCAACTAAATATTACTTAATGGAGCTTGTGGTGTTATATAAACATTTGGAACGTCAGAGGACACCGAAGGTATTCAGACTCTGATGAAGGTGCAGTGTAAGTAGCTCTTGAAAGAAAAGTTCCTCATTTTTATAAAAAACATACTTGAGATTTGACAGCTCAATCACAGCTCATGTTCAGGGAGGAACCTTAATAACACTGAGGGTGGTTGACACTCACTGACAAATGTTAAAAGGCCCGCTCACAAATCAATGCATCACTCTAAACTTAATACTTGAATGATTAAGAGTTCATTCATTTCTTTCAGAGACAGGCAACCCTGTAGACATGCACCGCTTTGTTTTGTCTCTAGCTATTGAGAGACCTTGGAAGTGGGCGTCGGCCTTTTAGCAATGTTGTCAAGTGGCAAACAGTGTGTGTGTGTGTGTGTGTGTGCATCCAGTTACCTTCTGGTTTGTCCCCTCCACTCTTATGATCCCCGGCAGACATTGAAGCTCGGTTTTTAGATGACCGTCGACCCGACGACTCGCCTTTTCCCCAAGGGCTGGCAATGAGGGTGCCCAGGCCGCAACGCTGGCAGAGGAGGGGGAAGAGGGACTCAAATGAGACAGAGAAGAAGGACGTGTGGAGGAGAGAGGGCACAAATCCATTCTACTGCCTGCTTTCCTCTGCCCCCTCACACACACACACACTCGCTCTCTCTCTCTCTCTCCCTCCCAGACACACATCCTCTGGTGAGAGGCCGGCAGGAAAGGGAGGGAGCAAGGGGGAGGAGAGGGAAGATAATAATGCTGGAGGGGAGATCAAGGGGAGAAAGGGGCAGGGATAGAGAGATGTGTGCTGTATTCAGGGTCCTGTTAAGAAGATGGTAAATACTATTAGAAGGGGATATTTACCTCAGCTTTGTGATTTCAAAATTTTCAGCCACGCTATCTTCATTAGGAATATATATATATATATATATATATATATATATATATATATTATATTTAGATATTATGAATTAAATGTTACCAGCCACTGAGGTTGAATGTAAGAGTGAGAGAGCGAGAATGAGGGGAAATAACCTGCATGGCTCATCCTGGGGTTAACAAAATCTGTCTCCATCAGCTCACTAATTAACATGTTACATCTTCTTTGTGTCGACAGCAAACTTGGGCCATGGTGTCATGATAGACTAAAAGGAACGTGATCACATGAGCATTAAATTAGAACTTTGGAAGTTTTTTAGTCACTCATTAGAACACCATGAGAGAATGTGAGACTTTGGCAGAAGAAGTGCCAAATCGGAGCTGGATAGGGGTTAAGTGGACATGGTGTTCCACAAAAGCTCTTGGGAATCTTGACTCGTAAAGGGAAACCAATTAAACACAGTTACAGGAAGAAACAATGTATAATGCACAAGTCATTAGCCTACAACGCAGTGTAATAGACAGGAACACAAAGGAGCCAAGAACTAATGGAGTCCATCAGAAGGCACTTTACAGATGTCAGTTGAGGATTTAAGCCAAACATTGTTCTCATAACTTCATTAGGGAGTCATTAACCTTCTTTCAACACCAGGTAGGTCCACTCTTATGATGATGCTGACCCAAATGTGTTTACTGAAACAGAAACAGACTTGTGTCACTGACCCTCTCTGATCGTCTGCAGCTGTTCGACCAGCTCCAGCTACTGCCACTGGTAGGAGGTTTGTGTATTAAGTCTTCTTGACCGGCCGGCCTGTTTACGCCTCAAGCTTCCCGGGCCTCTTCAGAACACACAGAGGAGCGTACCAAGTGAGCCCGAGGTTAGAGCCAGCACAAACACTATTTCCCAAGGGAACCTCAGCTTTCAGTGCTGCACTTCAATTTCCTCATGCGAGTCTAAAATGTGTGTGTGGGAGCTACATTTGAAAAACAAATTGCTCCCACATTCATTATTTTCTTTGGACCCTCCCCATGACTTAGTCCCAGTATCTCTAGAACAATAACGAAGCATGAAGACATTAAGAAGATACACACCCATTTAAATAAGGAAGGACTGATTTGTTGGCCACTTGTTTTGTCAGTGCCAACAAGCTGTGAACACAACACAGACACATTATCACCTTGTAAGTTGATACGGTTCATTTGCACCAAAAAACATCCAGCAGATACGGACCGACGTTAGCATCCATTTGAAGTTGTGTTGCTGGCCACCTCATGATTTTTAAGTCTAAAGTCACCCTTCCTTTATGACGCTATAAAAGCAGAGACGAAAAAACAAGTTTTCGGGCCATGGAACCAAAAACGCGCCTTAGATCTTGAGGTGTTCTTCAGACAGGGCAACAAGTTTACCACTTCAGTGTTTCTAACACATTTCAAGTCTAATTTGATCAGTTTTTATTTTAAAGTGAAGTGAAAGGTTTATATAATGCATGTCAAATGGCGAGGCTCAACTAAAATATTAATGTGGGATTCCTATTCTCGTCATTGCGTAAGAGCAGTAGACTGCAGGATGTGTTGACAAAGTCGTGTGTCTCTAATATTCTGTAACCTTCGTCCTGTAGAGGTGGTTTCCTTTTGTTAATCAATATAACAAGGCCACCCACCTCAGTGTCATCTCTTATATCTATCTCCTTCAGAGCCGTGTAAGGAGTAGAGCAGAGGCTGACGCACCAGGATGTTGTGCAGAATGTGTTCCTGTCGGGGCGGGACCCTCATCATTAAGGCCAACCAGGCAGCTGACCTGCAACTCTTTAGTCTCGTCACAGGGACTGGCGCCTCTGCTGTGTCTAACAACACTCTGATGTGCATTTACAGCCGTCCTGCAGGATGAAATCAAGTTAAAGATGAAGTCTAGCATCGAGACATTTGGCAACAATGTAGCTTTTGTACTGGCTGTCCATCGGCCAGTCGATACTTGACAGCAGGTCCCATTGATGTGAAATTTTCTGCAGACGTTCTTGATCCCCAGACGATGGTGACCTGCTGACCTTAGCTATAGCGCCACCATAAGACACAAATGTGCATACGAAGATGTAACAAAGTCTGATCAGGAAGCTGGTCGGATTGAGTAAAATCTGACAGGAAAACATCATGTTTACAATCATTTGCATTGACCCTACTGAACTTAGATTGACAATGAAAAAACTCACTGTATAGAACCACCGCCCAGCAACAAGGGTACTTTACTGCTCTAACAGTTGGTGTTGGCCAATTCAACCCAGCTGTTTGTGTGCCGCCCGACCCCCTCTCCGTCGCCCTTATCACCTTGGGCTCCGTAGAACCTGGCACCGACTCCACCCGGAGGAGCTGTGTGACCAACAGGAAGTCTAATTCTAGACTACTTCCTGATTGACATTCCTGACCTGAGCTTCCTTCCTGCCAGACTCTCCCAGGCTCCTTACATATAGCACATCTACAATTCACTTTTACATTCTTGGTCTATGTGGTGAGACGTAAAGGCATGGGGGAGTATTTAAATAAGTCTATCTGTCTGATACATCCGTTTGAAATAACATTGTAAACCGATTTCAGCATGTTGGCTTTTGAGAATAACATGGAACTATTAAAGTGATATTATCTAATGTGGCTGAGTCATTATAATTTAGAATAATTAGCCTTTTTTTTTTACCAGCTTCTACATGTAAAACCCCCATCCTGAATTGGTAAAGTCCATAAACTGTTTTTGTAGCCATTTCAAATCAATTTATTGTATACTTCCAATTAAGTGCATAGAATGAGAGTTCACATGAATAACATTTATGACAGTGACAGACTGAAAGGTGGACATACATGTAAAAGAACAGAGACATCAGGCAGAACAGACTACATTCATTCTTTGACCTCATCAACTGTATTACACATACAATATAGGTTTAAATATTTAATTATATGGGCTTAAGTATCTGCAGTAATACAAATCATGTACCTGGGAATATGAGGGAACATTGCAGGGGCACTGGGGAAAAACCCCAAGTGATGGCATTTTAACTGGTTACTTCTTTAGTTAAAAAAGGCACCAAGTGTTGTTCTATCACATTATAAAGAAACAGTCAAATATCAGCTGGCTTCCACCTAGACTGGATTGACCCGGCCTGTGATCCAAACCTCATTATTTCACCCAACAGAAGCAGCTACTGCGTGTCTGAATGACTAATAACGGCTCCAACGAGCTAGCATTCCTTCCATATTCTAATAACTCGTAGTGTTTCCCACCATTTCAATTACATTCTCATCCTACATTAGTTTAGTAGTTATAGACATCCTTCACCTTCAATATTTATTAATGTATCTATATAATTTGTTTTTCCTTCCAGTTTAAATGATACAAAAATACAATACGATTCTAAATACATGTGTAAATTATGTCAAAATATATAAGCTACAAGAAGATTCCCCTTAGCTACTCAAAGTGACCAAATTATATTGCCAACAAAAGGCTAAAGCAGCTGATTGCCACAGAACAAAAACAGTCAAAATAAAACCTTTTCAACAAAAATCATAATAAAGAAAAACTAAAAATGTTCAAATGGCAACTGTTAGTTGGCAAATAAAAGTAAAAAAAAACCCAACCGTACAGATTGGATTCAGATTAAAAAAAAAGAAATAAACAATAGCAAGAAAATCAAATAGACGTCTCCCAAAAAAGAAAAATCTCCTGCAGCTCTGAGATAAAGAATTTAAACCCTGGTAGCACCTCGTCTACCCACCACATTAAAGCAGATTCCACTGTGTGTTTTAATGAACACCAGGCAGCTGACGCTATAAGAAAAGCACATGTGAGTGGGTTTGCTGGTTTAGTGATCTAGTTACAGTATGCTCTCCCTCAGGTTCCCACTGCTGGACGAGCTGGACTGCTGACTCTCTGTTTGGGCTGCTGATGTTCGGTTCCACGTGTGAAAGTCCAACAGCACCTGGTTGAATTTCTCCATCCAGTCCAGTCTCTCCTGTTTGGTGTCGGCTGAAAACCAACACCTGAACAACAACAACAACAACAACAACAACAACAACATCCATCAGCATTTTGGGATCGGTCAGAGAATCCAGAGCTGCCTGTTATACAGTCAGTCAGTATTTGGACAGTGACACAATTTTCAAATTTTCCCTTTTTACACCACTCCAATGGATTTGAAATGAAGCAGTCAATATGTGGTTGAAGTGTTGACTTTTAGCTCTAATTTAATGAATAAAACAAAATGATCACATTAACCGTTTAGGAATTACAGCAATTTTTACTGTCCCCCACATTTTCAGAGGCTCAAAAGTAATTTGACAAATGGTTACTTGGCCAGGTGTGGCCCTGTTCTCTCACTAGTTCATGACAAATTATGCAGAAACATTTTTTTGGAGTTGATTCAAAATGTTGAATTTGTATTTGGTAGCTAATCCTTGGAACTGTCAGCATGTGGACCAAATAGTTGTCAGTGCAAGTGAAGCAGGCCATTATTAGGCTGAAAAAAAAATTAACAAACTTATCAGGCAGATATAACAGTTTGGTACAATATAAAAAAAAAGAAAGAAGGAATGCACTGACAAGCTCAACAACTCCGAAAAGGCCCAGAAACCTATAGAAGACATCTAAAGTTGATAATAGCAGAATTCTTTCCTCTGTGAAGAAAAACCCCTTCATAACATCTACAAAAGTCAAGAATAGTCTGGAGGAGGTAGACGTGTCATGTCAAAGTCTAAAATCAAGAGACGCCTTCATGAATCTAAATAAAGAGGGTTTAAGACAGGGGTGTCCAAACTTTTTTCACTGAGGGCCACATATAGAAAAATATACGAAAGGCTGGGCCACTCACTAGAGGAGAGGGGCGGGGCTTATCTCCATGGAAACCTCCGTCAACAAATCCATTTATTTCACCATCAACCATGCAATAAATAAATACTATTTCTGCTTTATACTTGTTGTGGCAGTCCCAGATATCCTGAGAAACTAAACGCCGTCTACTAAACGCCGTCTTGTCTGAGTTCATAACATCATCTGTGGATTTATTCGAGCCGTATGAACCGAAAATAAACAATTTTACTGTGATTTAATTGCAATAAATGTACAAAAAGGGACGCTGAAATAACGACATAATGATGGTGGTTTGTAAAAAGTCAGAATTCATGTTTTGTTAGTTCTCTCTGCGGGAGGAGAAGGAAATCACTTTTAAAATGCCTGTTTTGTGAACGGAGCTCGGATCGATGACAGAGTGACAGGAGGAGAAGCTCAACGCTGATTGGCTGATCGATGACAGAGTGACAGGAGGAGAAGCTCAACGCTGATTGGCTGATCGATGACAGAGTGACAGGAGGAGAACACTGATTGGCTGTCGCAACACACGAATATTTCACCTGATTCGCGCCGCCAGGCTCGAGTTTGCGAATATTCGCGTCTGTGCATTGACTTTACATGTAAACTAGACGTGCGAAATATTCGCTTCGCTTTTGGTGTGAATGCAGCATTAAGTGCAAGTTTCATGTGTGGGCCATATTCCATTATGTTTTTAGAATTTGTAGCGGGCCGTAGTTTGGACACCCCTGGTTTAAGACAAGGTGCAAACCACCGGTGACATTGAAGAACAGGAAGACCTGATAACACTTTGCCAGAAAACATCTGAAAAAGCCTGACCACAAGAATGATGGGAAGAGAAAAGTGTGGAGAAGGACATGAACGGCTCATGATCTGAAACATACCACATCATCTGTCAGACAGGCAGTGGTATGGCATGGGCTTGTATGGCTGCCAATGGAGCTGGGTCACTGGTGCTCATTGATTATGTCACAGCTGATCGAATATTTTTTTAGGCGTTTAAGGCTATATTATCTGCTCAGATTCAGCCAAATGCTGAAATTGGTTGGACGGCACTTCACAGTGCAGATGGATAATGAGCGAAAACATTATGGGAAAAGAGGCAAAGGAATTTAATTTTCTTCAATGGCCAAGTCAGTCACCTGATCTCAACCTTATTGAGCATGCTTTTCACTTACTTAAGATAAAACTGATGGCAATAATACCCACAAACAAAGAGCAACTGAAGGAGGCTGCAGTAAAGGCCTGGCCAATTATGTTAGTTTGTCAAATTACTTTTGAGACTCTGAAAATGTGGTGGACTGTGAAAAAATGGCTGTAATTCCTAAACGGTTAATATATATATATATAATTGAAGTCCAAATACTTATGGCCCTGACTATAGATGCTAGTGAGCCTGTTGAAACATCTATCAGAGTAGGAGACATTGTCCCATTATTTTCATTCTATATTGGTCAAAGTATGCAACAAACATGATTAAAACCAGTCAAAGTATTCAGGCCTTAACAGGAGAGCTATCGCTCCACAGATCTCATTTTTCAGGGTGTTCTCGTTTTAACTCGTCTTACTTGGCGTCCTGCTGCTGTGGGACGTTGCTGACCAGCTCGAAGGTGAAGGGGCGAGCACAGGAGTCTCTCTTCACAGGCCTGACACACCGACTGTGGGAGCTGGACAGAGAAATGCTGCCCTCTGCCTCCTGGGACGTTTAAACAGAAAACAAGAATTAATTGAAAAGTGACTTGGTGACTTCAGTTTGCAGGCCTGCCGTCGGGTTGGTCCGTACCTTAGTTTCTTGGTCGTTGGGGTGGTTCCAGTAGTACATGTTGCATCCCACCAGAACAAAATATCGGCGATGCCACACCCCGTATCCACTGATCAACTCAAACATGGTCTGGGAAAAGATCCAAATAAAAAGCATGTTTAATGCAGTTTAAAACAGTTTTCCAACAATTAGGGAAAACATCTCTCTTGTCTGTTTTGATCGGTGTGTAACTGTTGTACTCAGAGTAAAGCAAAGTCAGTATGATACCAAATTGTTTGCTAGCCGCAAAAGACGTTCAGAGAGACGTTCTGGTTTGCCGTTCATGGTCGAACCGTACATCCCAACCTGTTCCCTACGTTCTGCGAATGTCACACGACTTAACTGTTCACCAACGACCGCTCTACAGAATGTTTGCTGTCCTGGCTTCACAATGGTGGAACAAACTCTCCATTTACATCAGGAACTCGCCACATCTTCTGTAGCAGACTGAAAACTCATTTTTTCAGACTGCACCATGGCCCATAGAATTAAATAAGGAAAAACACTCCTATTGTATTTAAATGGAACTCTTTATGTAGACCAGCATATTTTAATCATCTTCTTCTTGGGGTTGTACCCACATATTTCTATGCAAACTTATGTTATGTAATGTTAAGATGCAATTGTAATGTAGCCAGACAGTTTTGAAAAATAAACAACATAACAT
Organism: Anoplopoma fimbria; assembly: GCF_027596085.1. Taxonomy (NCBI): domain Eukaryota; kingdom Metazoa; phylum Chordata; class Actinopteri; order Perciformes; family Anoplopomatidae; genus Anoplopoma; species Anoplopoma fimbria. The sequence goes on from NC_072467.1 coordinate 15,450,232, forward strand.
TACTGACCAGGAAGCCTTGGTGCTGAACATTAGAGTGACTTTCGCTGTCCATTCGCAGGTAGATGTTGCCCTCTAGAGGTGAGAGAAAAGGCACCTGCGGTCCAGAGAGGGAGACACTGTTAAACAGGTATGATGTGGAAGACATGAAGAGAAGCAAGCAAAGAAGAAAGAAATGGCAACAATATTTTGAGGAATTTCATTCAAACATGCTCCGCACTTATTTTTGTAAAGAAAAACAACCTGAAACTGTTCCGACATTCAAGATATTTAATTTATAACTGTTAAGACACAGTGAGTGTTACTATAAGTAGGCATCACCATGGTGACTACTGCATTTTGGAGTGAAATTCTTCTTATCAGGTGAAATGACACAGTGACGATGATTGATTAAAAGTGTAGTTTCTATGCTGCTATTTTCCTCCTGGATATCATGTAATCCAAAATTAAATGATGCAAGAATTTAGCAGAGAATCTACAAATACATTTAACTATGAATACGTGTCAAGGGTTTGTGCACCAGGAAGTAAATATCTCTCGAAGCAATGGCGCACTTTGTCATTTCACATCAATGTATTGACTTTTGGAGTCAATAGAATATATATATTGCCTTTGATTTTTGAGATCAAATGGCAAAGCGCTTGACCTAGTCAAACGAAAAGTCATGCACAAACAAACACTATAAATACTGAAGGAGCGGTTAATTTTCATGGTCAGACACAAGGTTAGTTTTTGCAAAGGGAAGCAGTGAGAGGTGAAGGGTCGGCAGTGCTGTGAAAACCTTTTCCTGAAATTCATCTCCCAGCAGCCTCCTGATTTTGCCCTCAAGTTTCATCTGAGTGGAGGAAGAAAGACAGAGAAGGGGAGAGGGAGGCAGACATGTTACATCACCAGTGAGCCCACCCATGTGTAGAAACCTAACAGAATAATCAAAGCACCAAACGGGTGTTTAGGGGTGTCTGCAGCACTGTGCTTGTTCTCTGGTCGGTCAGCACTTGAGGTCAGAAATGAAATGCACATCGAGGTGCTAACCATAATGACTCTGGATGTGTGACACGGGCAACGCTTTGACCCTCTGAATGCTTCAGTTCAACTAACAATTACCAGAACAAATATTTATGTATGCACTTTAAAAAAAAAACAATCCAGCAAACTATAGTCATGAAATGTAATTTCTTACTTGCCATACTGACAAAGATATCTTGTTAAGTTGATGAAGCTAGGGCTGGTTTTTATATCACTGAAAGTCTCCAATAGAATCTATTGGTTAGTTAATTTTTAACTATCAAAATTATCCAACTGACTAACAAGCCTAGGGACACATTTCAGCAGCAGACGCCATCTTCTGGGCCAGAGTAAGGCGGATGTGAAAATAACAGTGAGTGCATCCCACCTCAACGATATGATACCAGTAGTTACCTTATCCAGAGGGAACTTGCTGTTTCCCAGTGAGGCCAAGGTGATCTTGTGGGAGCCCACCAGACAAAAGTTGCTGGAGCGACGAGTGTTGAGAGCGGGAAGAACAGTAGCTGAAGGACAAAGAGGCTCACAATGAAGACTCATAACTAATATATCACATGCCTCCATATCAATTTTATTTTCTGTATACCAAATGATTCCTGAACATTTACTAGCTACCATTCCAGAGTTTGAAAAAATGAAGCCCCCCTGTACTATAATAAATCCAAATGTCCAAAATAAACTCAACTTACATGTCAGACTGTTACTGGATCTCTGTTGAAAACCAAAGAAAAGGTTTAGGTGAGATGTGAAAAACATACACTGTAATATTCGGGCATGAAATATAAACTGGATGCTCACTGTGATAGTGTTCAGAAGCTTTCTTGGCGTGACCTGAATATGTGAGGACAACATAAAGGACTTTAAAGACTGTCATTGATAAATGCACACCTGGCTCATTGTTGGGCTCACTGACTCACCCGGGACTTGGTGGTGGTCCGGTCCACGCTGCAGTTACTACCGGATGTGTGGGACTAGATGGCACAAAAACAGACACATTAAAATGAGACCACATTGAACATCGCTGTGCAGTTCTGCAGCAAACAACTTTAAGACAACCAGCATGCTAAGATAACTAGCACGCTTACAGTTGGCTAAGCCGTGCATGCAGCATGAACTACAAAATAAACCAAACAATCCTCTTCAGCAACCTCACATGAACACAATTAGTCAACAACGTGCCAGCCAACATCACGTTAGGCTATCCAACATGCTGTCATAGTCCATGTGTCAGTGTTCTAGAACATAGAGGTTATGATTGACAATAGTAAATGTGCGTTAAAAGTGTGGGAAAACACATTGTTAACCCCCTGGAACTGCTGTTTTACTATTTCAGTAAATATCTTTATGAATACGTAGCAAAGAACTGTCCATCAAAATGTCAAATGTTTTGTCTCACCAGGCTGTAGACCTCCACATCAATCTCAAAGGATGAGCGGATATCTTTCCTGAAATAGGAAGAGACAAAACATTATATGCATTAAACTATATATTCCCACTGAACTGATCACATAAGACTCTTCAAATTCAAAGGGCAAGTAGGCTAAATCATATTGTTGAACTTCAACATGAAATTGTGCAAAGAGATTGAGAGTGAGCCAATCTGGTTAAAGTTTTCTGTAGGTGATCATTCAATAACCATCTGTTAACAATATATAAACAGAGAACAACTGGTTAGTCCAGTGATGTTGATCACTGATTGAAACTGCATGGGATTTATCGAATGAAGTGACCACAAAGCAGCTTACAGAGTGACGGAAGTCGGGAAGGAGATGGTGTCTCCATTCTGAGCATCAGCAGCTGTGGCCAGCGGGGTGGCGACAATGTTGCAGGGCCCGTAGCGGATCAGGACGAAAAAGTAGTGACTTGGCCGACCTGCGTTGTTACATAAACAAGTCTATCATTTCAAAGTAGATGTAAACAACTACATTATAATTAAGCCCTGAATTTTGAAATAGTTATTTTTTCCTCTATTGAAATCATGCAGATGCATCAAAGCAATGTTAAATATGAGGCAATGTGCTACCTGTGCGCTTGTGGGAAGAGCAGACAAATTCCACCTTGAGAGGCAGCTGGATCTTTGTGATGCTGATGGTCCCTCTGCAGGCCTGCTGGGAAACATACTCACTGTCCTCTCCTGACTCTGAGTTCCTCTCCTCTCTCAGTCTGGCCACCTCTGCCAGCAGGGCCGAGCGTTTCTCACCTGAGACGAGTGAATCACAAGAGTTATAAGATGCAAAAGGATAATAAAAATAGAGTACCTCCATCAACCATTCATGTTGCAGTTTACATCAATGTCTATTGATATATTGGTACGAATACTTGACTTATGGCCAAAAATGTGTTTTGTGAAGTCACAGTGACCTTTGACCACTAAAATCTTAATTCCCCTCGAGTTCAGGTGGACGTTATTGCCAAATTTGAAGATATTCCCTCCAGGCGTTTCTGAGAAATCGTGTTCATGAGAATGGAACGGGCGGATGAAAATCTATTGCCTCTGGCCAAGGCTGTTGCCTGTGCGGAGGCATGAAATTAGGCGTTGAACACAATTATTCAGGCTTTGGAAAAGAAGCAGTTTAGATGTAATTAATATTAAGGGGCTGAGATGTATTTTGATGGGATACTTACAAATTCTAGCTTACATTCTCTAAAGTTGCTTACCTTTTGATTAATAGACACATGTATGCATGTGTCGTTTTATCAATACTGTTATTCTGTTGCTCATATTATTTTAACTACTGTATGAAAGATGTAAGATCATATGGAAAGAATGCGATTGATTTTGAGGCAACAATTTCTAAAAGAACCCAACAGTGTGAACATGGCTTCTTATCTGTTGCACACAAAGATGGGACATGAAACCAAAAATCTGGCTGTGTACATACAGGAGACCAAGAGTAGCTTTTCAGCTTCAGCCTCCTCCAGCGAGCCCCGTCCGTGATCCTCATCAGTACAGCAGCTCAGAGCCTGCAGGGTCTGGTTGATCACAGTCTGCAGCTTCCCTGCTTCTTCATTAAGAGCCTGGACAAACACAGGACAATATGAAGACTGGGGGTCACTCGCCTGTACTGGATCTAATTCAATCAAACAAAGATTTCAGCAGCTGCAGTGCTGTTTACATTTACAATCGACTGAAATAATAGTATGTTATAAAAGTATGTACATACTCATACAGATACAGATACACATAGAAAAAACACAGACATACAATTTTGCGTACATTTATATTGTCATGCATTAGGGAACATATACGCATGCACACATACACATATTCAGGACAATGATTGTGATGTAAATATTGTAATTTTCATTCGATCACGTCACATGTATGATAATGTCACCATTTCTTATGTGCTCAGTTTATGTACTCTTGGTAATGATATGTTAAGGTACAGTGTTTAGGATTTGGTGGCGTCTAGCAGTATCGTTACATATCGCAACAAACTGAATACCTCTCCGCTAAGCCACCACGTGAAAAACCGTGGAAAGCCGATTGCCCCGTTCAGAGGCCATCCATACATAACAACACTACTTAAGGAGCAACAGGAGTCATACTGCGGCTGGCGGTACGCAGTTTACCAAGCTTATCTGAGAACTACATTGGCCTTGAGGTAACATAAAAACACAAAAGGGTCTCTCCAGAGCTAGTGTTTGGTTTGTCCATTCTGGGCTACTGTAGAAAGATGGAGGTGCAACAAGGCAAACTCAGTGCAGGGGACCCGATCCCTTTGTAGATAGGAACGCAAAAACATGGATTCTTTGTTTCAAGTGATTATAAACTAAGGAAAACATAGTTATGATTACTATATTCCATTTTTGCTAATAGAGCCCCAGAAATCACACACTGGCCCTTTAAGCAGAAAAGCCTAGCCAAGGACAAGGGTAGCAATATAGCCTTGACTATAAATCATACTTGCTGCACATCTGTATCATGTTATTGTAACCGGTTACCATTTATCTGCACTTTCCCTGACAAAAACCCCCCCTAATAAATGAAATTAAATGAAATACTGGTTGACGTGTTAAATTAGTTGATTGACAACAACAACAACAGTTAATGGGTTAGTGTATCTATAAACAGCGCTTCACACCGTGATTTTCTCCTTGGTGTTGATGGAGGGTTGAGGTTGGGACTTCTCTGGAGCTCGTCTCTGAACACCAGGAGTGACGCTCTGAATGGTGGGCAGCTTACTCTGTCTTTGTGTGCGGTAGGCATCGATACTGTGATTCACAGAACAAACCAAAATCAAACTACAGACATGTGATAGTACAGTAATATACTACTGCTCCTTCAAAAGAAAAGAAAACTTCAGAAAGTTATTAGTAAAAAATAATGACAATATATATTACATGTTCATAGGATTGCATGATGGTAATACGATGCAGACCTTACGCAACAGAAAAATATTTAATAATTAGGGTAACCAAAATCCTAGTTATCTTATCTGGTCTAATATAATGATTCAATTTGTAGCTTTAGTAAGGCCTATGGCCCTGCTGGTCCAACATTTGACTTTAATTTTAAAAAGCACCTCAAAGTTCTACAGCGATTATCATTGTATTTTTATTTTAAACATTATTTAAGATTGCTATTTTATTTATTGTACTTTCTTGGCCAAGTAACCAGTGTGAGGATATTAATGTTTAAAGGTTCTCTATACGATGTTCGTAAGACATCTGATGATTGAAGACGGAGAACTCCAAACAGAGTTTGTACAAAGGGCTATGCTGTTATTACCTGTAGAGAGGAGCAGATTCAGCAATAGGGGTGGTGCTGGTCTCTACTGGAGTCAAGAGCAGGGAGGAAGGATTGGACTCCTGGCTCGCTGCCAGTCGCTGTTGGTAGAATATGGAGCATTAAATATTTTCCTAGGTTGTGAATTTATCAGAGAGCTCCCCTAATGGAACTCATGCAAGGACAGCTCAAAGTTATGAATTCATCTTACCAGAGGGGTAACCACAGCCTCTACAGACTTGCTGAGAGGTGAGAGAATACCGCTGGGAGGAAAAGTTAGCTCATCTCTGTTGCTTTCAAGCTTCTTGCTCTCATCGTGCTCTTCTTCTTTGGACTCCCCCTCTTCTTCACTCTTCTCCTTCTCCGACTCCGTATCCACCTTGTCTTTGTCCCTGGGGCAAACGCAGATGCCACTGTCGTGGTCCTCGGTGTCTTCGTCGCCCCTCCTCTTCTCTTCCATTCTTCCAGCGTATTCCAGCACCTCGTCGAACATCTGGTCGATTATTTCAGCCGTGTTGGACTCATCATGGGAGTTCAGCTCGGCATCTGTGGAAAAAACAAACGTGTGAGGGCTATTTGTGAATCAAATAAGGACTGCAAAACTTTACAACAGATGGGCACCATCCATCTTGTTTCAGGTTCATGCCCGGTCGCATTTACTCCCTCAAGTGCACCTGTGCAACACCATCTGTGTGCCTGTGGCCCCATAATGGTCTCTCTACTTTAAGATGAATAGTTCCAAACACACTTATCTGTTCATGTTTGCATGTTGGAAACGCATGGTCAAACCTTAAGCCACCCTGTGATTTTATTTAGAAAAAAAACCAACAGTATATCCAGTTTACCAGTGGTCTTACCAACAAAATATTTCACCCATGTGCTCCACTCCTCCTAAAGTGTCCTCAGGAGTTCACACCTGCACCGTCTTACTGTTCTCACCTGACATACTCGTCTCTGCCCTGGACTCAGTGGAGGTATTGGCCTCGGACAGGGTTGAGTCATTGATGAGCTCAGGTTCCAGGATGAAGGTGACTTTCTTTGAGCTCTCTCCTCCCTTTGCCTTGTGAGTTTTTTCTCTCGGCTCATTTACAACAACCTGCCTTCCATTTACTGCGTCTTGCTCCATTTCCTTGTTCTCCAAAAGTTGATCCGACACCTGGACATCTGTCAAATTCTGAGCTCCATCATTCCAATCAGTGTCTGATTCAGCCTGAACGTTTGCTACATATTCAATATTTTGATCGAGCTCTGTGCACCCAGTCTGCGTGTCCATCAGAGACTGAGCAGCATCAGTTGAAGTAGATGCATCCGTTTGTATCACGCTGCTATTTTGGTCTGACTCTAGTGCCATGTTGTCTTCTTTTACAGCGACTGTCTGGATCTCATTTGACTGTTGACAGACATCACTCCTTTGACTACATTCTCCTGTGTCTTTGTGGTTTGGTTTTATTGTGACACTATCAACATCTTCTGTATCTGCTCCCTCATGAAGTCCTCCACAGGACTCCATGTCTCTGCTTGAATTAGATTGGTATTTCACATAATTATCTAAACAGTTTTGTGACTCATCCTCAGGTCTAGGTTTCTCATCTTCCTGCATTTCAATGGAACTAGCCATCTCAGCAGAGACATTGACCAAACAACATTCACCACCCTGGAGGTCAGAGAGCTCACTGTGATCAGCCTCACAGCTTTGTTTCACATTTTCCACTCTGGATGATTCCAACTCCCTTTCCTCCTCTTTTACACACACATCCTCCTCCTGTTCTCCAGCTACGATAGAGTCCTCCTTGTCTTGAGGATATCTCCACGAAAGTAACTCCTCATCTGTTGAAGGCTCAATCCCGCCTTCGCTGTCTCTTTCTTCATATGAAAACACTTCAGACCTGCCCTGTTCAGTTACTATGGAAACTTCAACCGTGTCCTTCATGTCTGACTCTTCCGCAGGAGCTGATTCTAGCAAGCTTTGCTCAATACCCGTAGGCAACTCTGAGACATTCTGGTCGTCACCAAAAGGTGCTTTGGAAAAACTCTGATCCTCGCTAAAAGACAGCTTCAAGACGGTCTGGGTCTGTGGTTGTTGGGTCTCTGGCTGCTTGTCTTTATTTCCTTCCTCCTCCCTCACTTCATCACCTCGACGAGGATTTTGCTCTTTCCATTCGGCGTGCATCTGCCCCTCATTAGAGTTGTCAAGCTCTATGGGAGCTTCAGAGTCACTGGGTGCCCTTTCACCTGTTAAAAAAGTAGTCTCACATCTTAACACTAGGCTACCAAAGCTTCATACTAGATATACATTAGAGCAGGTACTGATATTCATCTTTTAGTTTACAATCATTTTTGGGGATCGAGCACAGGAAGCAGTATAGTCTAACCCACTCACAGGATCTATTTGAAGATATTTTTCTGCGCCAGTCAACAAACAATTCTGGTTCTCTGCTCCTTGAATGCGTGTGTGTGCGCTCTTCCCTCTCGCTTTCTGTGTAAATCAGGGGTCAGCAACATTTTTGACATTCATTCATTTTCCGTAACCTGCTTATCCAGTTAAGGGTCGCAGGGGTGCTGGAGCCGATCTCAGCTGTCAATGGGCGAAGGCAGGCATTTTTGACATAAAGTACCATTTTTAAATGTTCTTGTAAATCAGTGTACCATATCAATATTAACCTTAACTTGAACTATAACGCCATATCAAAATTATATTCTCCAACAGATTTGCTTTTTTATTGAATATAGCAACATTTAAAAGTCAGGACGTTGTAATTATATATGAGAGCACTATACAAGACAGCTGCCTTCATTATAACGATCAGCGGGGACTTTAACCATGTCTCCCTCTCTCCTGTCCTGACCAACTTTAAACAATATGTCAGTGTTGCAACGAGAGAGAACAAGATCCTGGACCTCTTTTTACGTGAATGTAAAGGGGGCCTACAGCTCCTCTGCCATCCCCCCCTCGGTGAATCTGACCATAACCTAATAGAACTTGTGGCCACCTACAAGCCACTGGCAATGCAACAGGCGGCCAGCACAAGGACTGTGAAGGTTTGGTCGGAGGACGCCGAGGAGACCCTCCAGGAGTGTTTTCAGGACACAAACTGGGAACTGTTCCAGGAGGACTACGGGGAGGACATCGAGGGCCTCTCTCGTTGCATCACAGACTACATACACTTCTGTGAGGACACCATTGTGCCAACAAAGAAGGTCCGCTGCTACCACAACAACAAGCCGTGGATCAGCAGAGTTAAAGGGCCTTCTCAACAGGAAGAAGAGGGCCTTCATGGCTAAGGACAGAGGGGAACTTCGGGCTGTTCAGAAGGAGCTGAAGAGAAAGCTGAGAGAGGCAAAGAACAGCTACAGGGAGAAGATTGAGGCTAAGATGGGACAGAACAACACTAAAGAGGTGTGGAATGGGATGAAAATGATGCCTTCATCTGGAGTACAGGGTGACCTAGCACTCGCATCGGCGCTCAACCTATTCTTCAATAGGTTCGACACTACCCCCACCCCGGTGTGCTCCGATAGTGAGGCTAGGTCTCCACCTAACAACTCTTCCCCCATTCACAGTCTCTCTGCTCCCCCTCCCATCTACACCTCTGCCCCCTCTCTCAGCAGACTAGGACCAGAGGATGCCTCCCCCCTCACCCACTAGCCCTCTTCAGACCAACATCTCCACACCAGTGGACCAGGACAGCCCATCACTCCCCCTATCCCCCCTACAACTGTTCACCCACGGCCAGGAGCTCACAGCTCCCTTCAAACCCCCTCACCACCCAGCCCCACCTTCACCACCATCCAGGTACAGCATCAGCTCTCCAGGCTTCAGATAAGCAAAGCCAGTGGACCTGATGACATCAGCCCTAGGTTGCTGAAAGTGTGTGCTGGACAGCTGGCAGCTCCTCTCAGGCACCTCTTCAATCTCTCCCTGAGGTCGAAGAAGGTGCCCACAATCTGGAAGACGTCCTGCATTGTCCCGGTGCCGAAGAAGAGTTGTCCCAGCGGTCTTAATGACTACAGACCTGTGGCCCTGACATCACACGTCATGAAGACCCTGGAGAGACTGGTTCTGCGGCACCTGAGGACCCAGCTTACAGCTTTCCTGGACCCACTACAGTTCGCCTATCTGCCACACATCGGGGTGGAGGACTCCATCATCTACCTGACGCACAAGGCCCTCTCTCACCTGGAGAAGCTGGGAAGCACTGTGAGAGTCATGTTCTTTGACTTCTCCAGTGCTTTCAACACCATCCAGCCCTCCCTACTGAGAGAGAAGCTGCTGGAGATGAACCTGCACCCCGACACCACTTCCTGGATCACAGACTACCTCACAGGCCGGCCACAGTACGTCAGGGTGGATGGCTGTGTCTCTGAGTCTGTGATCAGCAACACCGGCGCACCCCAAGGAACTGTACTGGCACCGTTCCTCTTCACTCTCTACACCTCGGACTTCCGCTTCAACTCTGGTTCCTGCCACCTCCAAAAGTTTTCCGATGACTCCTCCATTGTTGGATGTATCACCAGGGACAACGAGGAGGAGTACAGAGGACTGATTGAGAGCTTCATCACATGGTGCAGCAACAACCACCTGAAGCTCAACATCAGCAAGACCAAGGAGCTTGTGGTGGACTACCAGAGGAACAAAAGCCCCCGTCCCTGTTTTCATTCAGGGAGGGGAAGTGGAGAGGATTGAGTCCTACAAGTACCTTGGGGTGCAGATAAACAATAAACTGGACTGGACACACAACACTGATGCCCTCTACAGGAAAGGACAGAGCAGGCTGTTCCTCCTAAGGAGGCTAAGGTCCTTCAATGTGTGCAATAAACTGCAAGGCATTCTACCAGTCTGTGGTAGCCAGCGCCCTCTTCTTTGCTGTGGTGTGCTGGGGTGGTGGCATCAGGACTGGAGATGCCAACAAACTTAATAAGCTGGTGAGGAAAGCCAGCTCTGTGGTGGGTCTGGAGCTGGACAGTCTGGAGTCAGTGGGTGAGAGGAGGATGAAGGCCAAACTCAGAGCCATCCTGGACAATCCCTCTCACCCTCTCCATGAGGAACTGTGGCAGCTGGGCAGCTCATTCAGCCATCGGCTGATTCTACCAAAGAGCAGGACATAGCGCTTCAGACGCTCATTTGTGCCCACTGCCATCAGACTGTATAACAACAGCGGAGACCACAGTCTGTCAACATGCTGACCATAATCACCATAATAATTATGAAAACATCCACATCTCAGTTGAAGTCATTATCAACCAACATTCCATCAATCTCACCAATAGACTTAAATTCTGTGAAGAGGCAACGAGTACTAGCCAATCAGAGGCAGAGTAGGGCGGGTCTTTACAGAATGCAGAATCTCTTGTACACTTACTGCTAGTGTGCCACTGGTTAAGCAACCATGTGCTAGGTTCCGCGCACCTGGTTTAGACAAAACTGACAAATATATGGAATAAGTACGAAACTTCCAAAACATAATCACAAACCGCAGTGATACTAGGCTCACAGAAAAAATAGACAGCAAAACTAATTTATTAATACATTTTAAGGGTTGTACTACAAACTTTATATAATATATTGTTCCATGGGTCATAAAATTGAGGTGCTCCAATTTGAGTGACTGTTTAATGAGGATCCGGTGCGTCGCTGTTTGGGAATAGATAACTATTTATTGAGGGATTTGTTTTTAAAATCGTTAAACTCCGAGTCCAATGGGCTACAAAAGGACTGGAAAAAAGGTTTGACAGGGCCACAATACAGGCCTTACAGATCAGTTTAAGACATTCCTACTTCTTCTGCTAAAGTCCTTGTGTGTATTGACCTCATTCTCTAATCTATAGAAACAAAATGTGTTCATTTCATTAATGAGGACGGTATAAGGGAAAGTCAGTTGAAGTCAAAAGGTCTTACCTGTCCCATCTGAAGTTTGCTTCTTTGCACATGATGTAGTAGCTTCAGTGAAGCTGCCATCTTTCATCTCAGAGTCACCATCTATCTGCTGGGAGCAACGATATCAGCACCAGGAAACAAAAATAAGAGGTAGTTATGCAGATCAGAGATGTATCAATGTAATATTATCGAAGTAGACATACAAGCTAAAAGAAATGAATACAATACTGCATCTTGCAGTTATTATCATGACAGTGTAGAATAAAAGGCGGAGGAGAGCATGAAGCAAATAAAAACAAAGTGTTGAAACTCAAACAAAATATCAAACTCTGAATGCCAATAAACACCAAACAGCCATTGTAACCAGTGGAGCAGAGCAGTAAATATAAATGTGGAGTTATGCTGAATAGTCAAAATACATACACCTGCAAGGTGACTGTATGTAAAACATAAAGTTTCCCCTTCTAATAGAATTGAAATCAAATATATGAAACATAGCGTGTTTTAGTGACGTTCATCTCCTAGAAGCAGTCGGTTACCTTGTCCTGATGGTTCCATTATGACATCTCAAATGACACAGTTAAGGTTCACTACTGTTCATGACGTGTTGGTAAAAGATAACCCTTAATGTGAACAGCCAGTTTCCCCAAAACAACACCAGATTTAAATATGTGCACTATTAAAAAGGTGAACTTCCCTCCACTAAAGAGACAAACACCTGGAGCCATTTAAATGGGCAATTCTTCCAACAAAACTTGTATGCTGATATATTTGCCATGTTCTGTTTTCCAATTTAAGTATTATCACTGGCCACATCTATAATGCCCATTCAGTTGGCTCCAAGTATTGGCCTTACGTTGAAGCTCCAAAGTGACCAGAAGAGAAGGGGTATTTGGTCACAGACTCACATCCCAGGACTGCATAGGAGGCCAATGGACTCTCACTCTAGAGCTAGGAACCCAGGAGGAGGGAGATGAGGGGGCAGAGGGGGTCCATCCCTGCTAAGGTTTACATAAACTGGTGTGTAAAAAGAAATCTCAAACAAACTGGCTCACTAAACGTGAAAACATAAAAAAATATTAAAATAGGAGTTGCCATAGGTCTTTGGAGTATATTGCTGTCACTGTACTGAATATACTACGTGCAATCCAAAGGGGACTTCCTATTCTAAATGCAATAACCACTGTAAATGACTTAATGGCTATCCAAGAACAACACTGCCTGGTATTCAAACAGTATAGACACATCTCATCTATTAGCATCAGAGAAACGCTGAAAGCAGCCAGGAATTGGGTGAGTTTGCTATCGTCCATTTCTATTAGCCAAATTGACCCCATCTACTTCAATATAACATAAGTACTACAAGATATTACTGATAGGTGCGACTAAAATACCAAGATCACAAACCCACCTGAGATAACGACGGATCAGAGCTGCTCCTTTTCAGCCAGGCGTTCTCACTGATTGGTTGGAAAGGCAACTGGTTCAACTCCTGTTCCCGTTCCTGATCAGTGAAACCATGTCAGACATTCCTACATGGTTCTTACAAATAACTTATGTGTGTAATGATTTGTATCACCATGCTTTTGAGTTCATTTGTTCATCTATGAGACCTTGCAAGCTAGAATGGCGTTGATTGAAGTCATTTAGGTACTGCTGATACAATTAAGTAAAAAAAAAAAAAAAAAAAAAAAAAAAAAAAAAAGGCCCTAAACCAACCTGGCGAATGCGAGAAGCCTGCTTGGAGCTGGGTGCTGGAGTGCCGTGGAGTTTCTCCTGAATGGCCGACACAAAGTTGGAGCGGGTCCGCGGGGAGGCGCTGGCAGGGCTCGGTGTTGGAGTGGGACCAGGTTGGAAGACTGGCACTTTAAAACGCTCCATTCGCTGATTGAATTCTCCCTGACCTGGAGGGGAAACAATTATAGAGATTCACTTTCAAACGAATAGAAATGAAGATACATTTTTTTAAATGGAAGAAATATTCTAAAGAAAAGGTAATAGTGAGTATCTGCCACTACCATGTTCCAATCTGATTTCTATATTTTCCTACATAACAAAGCAGTATTGTGTGGGCTGCAAGTAGATTTGACTTAGTAAAGCTGGTCCAGTTTAGTTTGAGCTGCCCTTGACATTTATTTTAAAAAACAAAAACGTTTCACTTATTTTTACCAGCATGACTGAGCCCCAAGCTGTCTGACAACACCTAATTTCCACTACTGGTCAGTGACAAGTCTGATGATCATTCTCAGAGGTTTTTGATTGTGTGTGATCAGTTGCATCCTCACCAAGGAGATGCTCTCTGAAGCCCTTTTCATGGATGATGAATGATAGGTTGTCAGTCCCAGGATCCGACAGGCACCGCTGAGCCAGAGGAGCTCCTCCTTAAACAACAAACTACAGTATTTATCTCTCACACATTTACACACCGGATCCACACAGATTGCTAAGCACCTTGACAATCATTCTCATTCTGAATGCAGGTAACAACTTGACTGTTGACCTTTGTTACCGTGACATGTCATCATGTTGAGCAGTGCCATAAACACTGCATAAATATGCTGCTATACTCTTGTACATAGGGATTTGAACACATAAACACTTGGTTCTTAGTTTATTAGTTCCACCAAGTTAAAGCGAGTGCAGCCTAATACAAAAGCCCTACAATAAATAATATCTTCATAAAGCTATTTGTTGAATCCGATGAGGTGTTGATGCAACTTTAAGGTCATTTCTGGGGCTGTAGTTTGCATTGCGTTATACTGAAGGTGTTTTTAATGTTAAGTCTACCCACATTGATAAAGACTGTCAATTATTAGCATGCCTGCTTCAACGGTAAAGGTAGGATTACCCTCTCGTCTCTGGGTGAGTTGCTGGACCCTGGACCGGACTGAAGGAACCATCGGGGTGTCCGGCTTTGTGTCTAGCTCAGCTAGGCGTCCAGAGGAGGATGGTTTAGGACTACGATTCTCCTGACCAGCTAACTCCAGACGCCGTCGCTTCTGGACATCATTCCCCTCTGAGACATCAGATAGAAAGATGCACAAGGACAAAAGTTACGATGATTATGATAAAGATATATCTATGAACCAGGGTGTGAAATTAAGTTGTTCTAGAAATCTATGTAGAACACTTTAGAATTATTAACAGTGACTCAGTGGTTATCAAACAATATAAAAAATGGAATACATCATGTAATCTTAATCCTTGACAATTGTTTAATGCCATACCATGAAACTTTACATTAGTTTTGATAGAGGTAGAAACAAACCTGATGGGGGGAAGACATTGTCTTCAGAGTCTGACAGAGGGGCTCTCTGTCTTTTCAAGTGGACGTTGGCACCGTTTTCCTCACCAACTTCCATGCTGAGCTGCAAACAGAAACATTTAAGCCCAACAGCATTAAGCTATGGCAGTTCATTTACCATTTACTCCTCTCTCATACACCTTGTTACCATTAACGTCCCTAAGTCATGCAAATAATGATTATGGGCTAACGTTAAGATAATATAACTTAGGTCAAAAACTCTTAAACTAACGATGGCTTTGCCATGAAAAATGGGCTAACTTTATAAAAGCATAAACACGCTGCAGCATTATCACAAATAAAGGAAAACACGACAACGCCCTCCTTATTTATAAAAGGAAACACATTGTGTTAGCTAAGGCTAGTCAGCTAACGCAAAATAACCTTGCATGTCTCGTTAACAACACCAACATTTGAACGACCCTGCGTTAGATACATTTAATTAGTAAGCTCGCAACGTTTCTATCTTCGGGCAGAGAAAACCTGTAACTTGAAAACTAGCTAAAGGAGCTAACATTAGCAACATTCTCCTTTGATTCAACTCATGCAAGCTCATTTGAAGCTAATTTAGCTCAAACTGCCAACGTAACGTTAGCTTAGCAAACAATGAAAAGACAACTTTAGCCGCTGGTACATACACAGTAGCTATATGCTGAGCAAGTCGTGTTAAGTCTTACCCGAAGATAAGTCTGTATGAAACTACAGTCTGTATGAAACGGGTCAACTGACGGAAAACAAGAAACAACCTTCGTGTTGTTTTATGCTTTCAGTGAGTCTCCTCCTTCAACTTTGAATTTCAGCGGGTATTCTGACGTTTACGCGAGCTTACAACTAGAGTACCGTAAATACTCTAGAGGAGGCTCAGAGTGATCTGAATCCACGGCGCTACCTGCTGGAGTGAGAGTGAGGCCATTTTACCGTACTCACTGAACTAAACACGCAAAACAAGATTCCACAGCAATTCCAATGAGATGATGTAGTGGAATCTACTTGTGTGGGGTGTGAAACATAGCTTTAACAAAAGTAATAACTAACAATCAGATGGTATTTGTTGAATAAAATCTGTTACATGAATGGCATTTATTACACTATTTGTGTTATGCGTCAATACCAGAATAACCCAGAAACACAGTAAATAGGCTGTTAAAAAGATGGATTTTTTTTTTAAACCAAAATGAATACTTAACCTTTCCTAAAAAATTACATACTGTGAGAATTAGCTCCAAAGTGGGATAGCCTACAGATCTCCCTTG
This sequence comes from Anoplopoma fimbria, assembly GCF_027596085.1. Classification (NCBI taxonomy): domain Eukaryota; kingdom Metazoa; phylum Chordata; class Actinopteri; order Perciformes; family Anoplopomatidae; genus Anoplopoma; species Anoplopoma fimbria. The sequence goes on from NC_072467.1 coordinate 15,466,416, forward strand.
ACAATTGGTGGATGGAAGCTGCAAACAACTGGTCAATTGACTCAGTGCAAAGACCACTGACCTTGTTGGGCCACACATTTATCTCACAACTGAGACATGGATCCAGCACGGCAGAAATTTCAAGCCACTGGATGGTGTTACAAACATGCTAAATATTTTTTTATCAAACAAAATATCTACATATCTATTTTTAAGGACTGTACATCTTGACTAGGGAGGAAGTATGGGTATAGGAAGGTTCCTTGTTTTAATATGAAATGCTACCACAGTGATGTTTCCTGTAATATGTTGTCTATAAAGTCTATTATTAGTTTTTCTAAGTATGTTCTTACATATCAGTAGCTTATAGTAACTAAAACACACCCAACACATGCTTCTCAAATGTATCTTTTCATAGGGAGTAATTATGTTATATATAAAGCTCAGTGCATTGCAATGGCAGCCCATTGACAGAGATATGAAAACAGTTACAGATGATGATCAGTAGGAAAATTATTAAACATTTGCATTAAATTATTTGGCTGCAAATGCATGCACTTAGATGTTGTAGATGGGTCACAGATGCATTGCTATGATCAGTAGGGAAATTATTTGGCTGCAAATGTATGCATATAGATGTTGTAAATGGGTCACAGATGCATTGCTAAACCTGAGTTTTGTACACACCACTGAAAACAGCTGCAATAAGATCTTGTGAACATCATGCTGTCTCCATCATGCTGTCTCCATCATTTCTATGCTTTCCTCTCTAGAACACCTTGACAAAGATTTTCAGTTGGATAATTTCATTAAATTCATTAATTTACGAGTATGCATTTAAGAATTATCAGCACTAAGGTGTGAAATAAAGGTCTTAAAATAGATTTTGACTATAATCTATAATCTCATAGGGGCTTCATTATCAAGAGATGAATCAGGATCCATCTTAAAGCTAGGGTTGGTAGTCATTTTCAAGAAATGTTTTACAACTTGACAGCAATCCATAAATCAAATGTTCTGACAAAAACCTGTTAAGAGCCAGTCCAATCCTTTTTTAATCATATAAATCAGTTACAGATTAAATTCTTCTTTTACGAATTTTCTACCTTGAATGACGATGTACAAAGTTATAGTGCATTCCATGGAATCCATCAAACGTTTTGACTAGCAAACATTGTGCATGCCTGGACATTCTGAGTGCATTTGGGTTGTTTTTGAAGCATTGCTGCCATCTGCTTCTGGGAATGTAAAGGATGAAATGTTAAAAGCTCATCTCATGAGTAAACTATTTGTTCCCAACAATTAGCCAACTATTTTTGAGAGAGGACAACATTTTTTATCTTTTTAACTAGTTTTATACAGACGTTTGTATAAATTCTCCATGAGTGTGACCCCAGGTTGGAACCACTAAACTTAGACACTGTCCCTTCAAACTTGAGTACATTCTTTATCTAAATAAAAATGTGTTCGTGTAGTGTGTCTTTGACGCTGTTGAAAACGTACTGAATGATGAAATTAAATGCCATGACAATCTTTCCCCTGACTCAAAATACACCAAGATGTAAAGATAAACGCTGAGTTTCTGTTCTCTGAGTGTGGGAAACTGATTTTAATCTTTACAACAAATCTGCAGCCAGTCCCTTTGCTGTCACTTCCCTCCCCAACTAGATTAGTAATTATGTTATATATTAAGCTCAGTGCATTGCAATGGCAGCCCATTGACAGAGATATGAAAACAGTTACAGATGATGATCAGTAGGAAAATTATTTGGCTGCAAATGTATGCATATAGATGTTGTAAATGGGTCACAGATGCATTGCTAAACCTGAGTTTTGTACACACCACTGAAAACAGCTGCAATAAGATCTTGTGAACATCATGCTGTCTCCATCACCTCGGTGATGCACCGCATACATTTGCATAAAGGGGGGAAACTGACTCATGATGTAGTTCACCCTGGAGGAGGCAGGCACCAGCATCATTTAGTGGTTGGTATTTTGTGTTTGTATTTATAGCCCTACAACCCTCTGATTATTTTTTTGACTACCAAAACCTTTAAAGTTGACTTTAAATGCCAAAGTAGTGTACAAATGAATTATAGAGAAAGGGAAACAGTTTGGGTTTGAAGTGGCTTTTAAAGCTTCAAACCTAGTTTTAATAGGTAGAAAATCATTCTGTTGAAAAAGTGAGGACTGTGGATAATGCAGAGTATTAATGACATTGGTTCTGGGGATGGTTTCCCAGTGCTTATCTCTGCAGAGTTATTGATGCACCAGACTTGATTCCACCAACGGTAGGTAGAAAATATCAGAACCTGGAATGCCACTCTGATCTACAAATGTAGTAACCCTCCACACATGAAGTATGGTCAGTCCTCTAGCACTGTTACCAAACTACAGCACTACAGACTAGCACTACAGATGATGCCACAATGGGCCCCTGGTCACAGACATGCAGAAAGACTTAATAGTTGTTTAGCCTCTTTTTGTAGTTGTTTTGTGTCTGTTTGTAGTTTGTATGCATCTCTCTGTGGTTTTGAATCTGTTTGTAGTTGTTTTGTGTCTGTTTGTAGTTTGTATGCATCTCTCTGTGGTTTTGAATCTGTTTGTAGATGTTTTTTGTCTCTTTGTGGTCATTTTGTTTCCCTTTGTCATTGATTTGCGTCTCTTTGTGGATGCTTTGCCCCTTTTCATAGTCGCCGTGAGTCTCTTTGAGCTTTATTGCAGCTGTTTTTCATCTCTTTGTAGTTGTTTGGTCTCTTTTTGTCTTTCTGTGTCTCCTTATTGTGGTTTTGAGTCACTTTGTAATTGTTTTTGTCTTTTAGTAGTTATTTTTTGTCTGTGGTTGCTTTGTTACTTTTTGTAGTCATCCTGTGTCTCTTTGTCGTTGTTTTGTGTCTCTTTCTGGTCATTCTTTGTCCCTGTGTTATTGATTTGTGGCTATTTGTGGTTGGTTTGCCCCTTTTCATAGGTGTTGTGAGACACTTTTTGTTTTATTGCAGCTTCTTTGCATCTCTTTGTGGTTGTTTTGGTCTCTTTTTGTCTTGTTGTATAGTTGTTTTTTGTCTGTGGTTGTTTTGCCCTTTTTTTGAAGTCGTTTTGCATCCTTTTTTAGTTGTTTTGTGTCTCACTGTCGTTGCTTTGTGTCTCTTTGTAGTCATTCTGTGTGTCTTTGTGGTTGTTTGGCCCCTTTTGTAGTAATTCTGAGTCTCTGTGAAGGTGTCTGGCATCTTTTGGGAGTTGTTTTGGTCTTTTTGTGTCTCTTTGTAGTCGTTTTCTGTTTCTTTGTGGTCATTTCATGTTGCCTGTGCCCAGTAAGCAGTTACATAATATGTCGATGCAAACCTCTACACTGATTTTGTCAGTTTAGATTCTCAGATCCAGTTTTCTTTTGTTGGTGGATCTACCTGCTATGTGGAGCCAGGGCAAAAACAAGCTGCTGGGCCAGTATTCACACCACATTCCTCCTGCTCTCTGTGAAATGTCTAAAGTATTTCTATGCTTTCCTCTCTAGAACACCTTGACAAAGATTTTCAGTTGGATAATTTCATTAAATTCATTAATTTACGAGTATGCATTTAAGAATTATCAGCACTAAGGTGTGAAATAAAGGTCTTAAAATAGATTTTGACTATAATCTATAATCTCATAGGGGCTTCATTATCAAGAGATGAATCAGGATCCATCTTAAAGCTAGGGTTGGTAGTCATTTTCAAGAAATGTTTTACAACTTGACAGCAATCCATAAATCAAATGTTCTGACAAAAACCTGTTAAGAGCCAGTCCAATCCTTTCATTCTGCCTGAATGTCATGTTGTCTTTATTTAACTGAACCCTTCGACAATGTTAAGTAATTCAAAGAAAATATCTGGTTCTTTAAAAAAAAGTATAAGGTATAATAAGCCTGTGTACATAAAAACATTGAGGTACACGTTTACTGCAACTTCTAAGGTGCATTTTTGTGAAAGAAACATCCAATAGCAGGGTTTAAGATTCTGTTTATTTTTTTAATCATATAAATCAGTTACAGATTAAATTCATCTTTTACGAATTTTCTACCTTGAATGACGATGTACAAAGTTATAGTGCATTCCATGGAATCCATCAAACGTTTTGACTAGCAAACATTGTGCATGCCTGGACATTCTGAGTGCATTTGGGTTGTTTTTGAAGCATTGCTGCCATCTGCTTCTGGGAATGTAAAGGATGAAATGTTAAAAGCTCATCTCATGAGTAAACTAAACAATTAGCCAACTATTTTTGAGAGAGGACAACATTTTTTATCTTTTTAACTAGTTTTATACAGACGTTTGTATAAATTCTCCATGAGTGTGACCCCAGGTTGGAACCACTAAACTTAGACACTGTCCCTTCAAACTTGAGTACATTCTTTATCTAAATAAAAAAGTGTTCATGTAGTGTGTCTTTGACGCTGTTGAAAACGTACTGAATGATGAAATTAAATGCCATGACAATCTTTCCCCTCACTCAAAATACACCAAGATGTAAAGATAAACGCTGAGTTTCTGTTCTCTGAGTGTGGGAAGCTGATTTTAATCTTTACAACAAATCTGCAGCCAGTCCCTTTGCTGTCACTTCCCTCCCCAACTAGATAACAGCCGTCGTTCGAGTGTCTCTTCGTAGTGGAAGTTCTGAGTAGGTGTCGGGGAATTCTTGCCCACGAATGTCTGATATCATACATTCGGTTCCTCAATGGACAGGATTTATATCGGACGCAGTGTGAAGAGTTGATCACAGCAAAGGGAGAAGAAGAACATCATCACCACCATCATCTCTGACAGCATCATGAGGACTCTCTGCTTCACTCTGGGCCTGCTGCTGCTCACCGCCTGCTGCTGCAACGCCATGCGTGAGTCATCTGTGACTGTTCCTCATCATCTTTACAGTTTGTTCACAGATGGGTCTGTGTTGACTTTGTCCGTCTCACCTTCCTCACAGCTAAAGCTCCACAGTACAACACAGCGCCTGGAAACTGCTGCTTCAAGGTCTCCACGCACAGTTTGCCATTAAAGCGTGTCTCCAGCATAACCAAGACCCACAGCTCCTGTCTGAAGCAGGCTTTCATGTAAGTTTGTTACACTTTTCTTTTCATTTTTTGTCACGGGAACTGATGAGATGATGAATAGAAAGATGGAAAACCTACAGACAGGTGTTCTCTTTATGTTTTACAGAGTCAAGACTATCAAAAGGAGACAGATCTGCTACAGTAGAACGTTCCAGTGGGCTATGGACGTCTACGAACAGCTGCACAATAAGCGGCACTGAAGATGTATTATCGTATAATACTGTGATTAATCAATGCCTGGATTTGCAGGCCAAACATCATCTTTGTATTTTAATAAATGTCTTAACTTTATTGCTGGCTATGTGTGTTAAGTACAGTAGGTATAGGGTTAGAGAATGGGTCTCAGGTTTCAATTTAGACCTGACTGCACCTACCACACATTCTGAATGTCCATTGGAGCTCTTAATGGGCAGGTGGCACCTTGCATGGTAGCCTCTACCATCAGTGTATGAATGGCTGAATGACATGTAATGTAAGAGCCCTTTGAGTGGTCTTAAGACTAGAAATACACTTTAGAAGTTCAGGTCCATTTACCATTCACCATTCTTTCTACCCAAATTAGTGTCTGACTCATGTATTTTACTTTCTGAAACGTTGATGGTCAAGGGTTGGTTAAGTTCAGTGGCGGAGAAAGTTTTCTAGCATGCAGGGCAGCCTTCATGTCAGTGCATCTCGTTTTTTCCACTGGAAGGGTTTCTGAAAACGAACGTCATCATGTTTTATCCACCGTAAAGGGCACTGTATCATGGTGATACTATGAATTTCGAATTTAGCACCTCTACAGCAACCCAATATACTAGTGGCCACAAGGGGCACCAGCCTAGTGTAAGGTAGTTACTGTAGAGGAGAGTCTTGAGGTCACAGAAGTGACTCAGTAATACAGACCAATAACTATGTCAAGTAAGCAAAAATTCGCAAACATTTAGCTCGATAACTGCTCATACCAGACAAGGAAAAGTTGAAGCAGCAGATTCTCTAGGTTTATGGATATGAGCAGTGTTGCCTTTTTTTTTTTTCCAGAGACTGGTATGGTGTTTACACACTGCTCATTTTGTTCACAGTATTCATTCAGTCTCTCGTTAAGGGTCAGTGCTGTTTCACCAATGTGATGTTCCTCACAGCTATAGTGTGTGTCACACACCACTTATGTGTAGAGTTTTGATTTAAGATTATTTTGACAGGCAAACTGTTTTGGAGATCAAATATGCATATGCTCAGTGAACGGGTACATCAGCTGTGAAGAAACTCAGTGTTTCATCACAATTTTCTGATCTTTTCCTGCAGGGTTTAGTCTCCACATTACCTCCACCAAGGGCGTTTTGTGATTCTCGAGTTATGGCCAAAAAATTGTGTTTTGTGTGGTCACATGACTTTGGACCATCAAATTATAATCAGTTTGCCAAATTTGAAGAAATTTCCTCAAAGTGTTCTTAAGATGGAGACGGACGGACAGCCGTAAACATAATGTCTCTCAGGCAAAAAAAAGCTCTGTCATGCTTTTAGGATACGGCCTGCAACATAAAGCGCAGTTCCCATTTACGGTGTAGTTTTTTTCTTTTTGATAATGTTGAACCAGAACAGTGTGTACCAATACATATTTACATATTTGTGTTTAAAAAAAAAATCCCCATCCAGAGATATTTTAAATGTTTGACCCCATGTTAAACGATTCATTTCATGAGTGTGATAAAAAATATCATGTTGGGCGTTAAAGCATAACCATGTCAACTTTAATATTAATAATGTACAGTTAGAGAGAGAACAAAGAAGAGAAGCAGTAAACAGTGTACACATAAAAAAAATGAAAATATTACAAAAACAAAAAAAGTCCACCTAAACTTATCTATCTTAACTTGGTGTTATTGGAAGTGGTTCACAAGCATTTCAAAGAAAAATTCACTTATTTTTAACTTGCTTTTCTCCGGACTTAAAAGAGAAAATACATAATAACAGAGCGGTCCTGAGAAAGTGTACTCATTGGCATAGATGTATACGGTATATGTGTGCGTAAATAAACGTATTGGAAATGCATTGGTGTATTCTTAAGACAGGTTTTACATAATAGTTCTGAGTACAAGTTCTTTTGTTATTCCTGGCTTATAATAGTGTGGGGAAAAAAGAAAGAAAAAAAAAAAAAAGGCCACTGAACAGCCTCCTGTATGTACACAATATAAGCATTTCCATCATGAACTAATCCATACAGGTCATATTTGAAATGCTGCATGAAGTTTGCAGTCGATCTGAAAAACGGTACTAAAATAACAGATTACTCTGTGAGTGGTTTGAGAAAACTACAAGGGTTTTAAGGAGCTGTTCTTCAACCTTACATATAGTATTATTATTATCATCATCATATGAAAATAAAACATGGGAGCTCTTGGAAAAGGTATATTAAAGGTTCCAATGTGTCGCAGCTCACTGCTTTCTGACGTCTTTACAGATTCTGTAAGAGACGGTTGATGATTGGTTGCGGGAGGAAGCGGTTATGTATGATATTCGATAAGTGAAGTCGGAGACAAAGCTATGGCAGAATTGGCAAACTTCTCCAAACTTTTATCTTCGTGTGGAGTCCAGGGAGAGAGGAAGGGTCACGGGAATATTTCAGCTTTTTGATGAATTGTCCCTTTCACACAAAGGGAAATTTATTACAAAAAAGCTGGACATCAGGGTTCAGATCTATGACGACATCCATCACTGAAATCACAATATAAAACATCTTTGTAATCACTGTGACCTGTAACGTGGTAGACACCGATGAAGCTTTTGCATAATGTCTTCTATTTAAATAGGAAACACACACACAAACACACACTGCAATGACAATGTTATGTTGCACACAGTTCGGATCTCCCTCAGATCAGACAGCTGACCTCTCTGACCCCAAACCCAGCATTTAAAGGGGCAGTGTCTAGGATTGGGTGGCATCTAGTGGTGAGGTTTGCAGATTGCAACCAACTGATTATTCCTCTGCTCATCCTTCTGTTTACAAAACTGTGTAACGGAGCCACAGAGTAAAAACTGTGGTAATGCCGTTAGGCTTGCTCGGAGGTGATCCATGCCATAATAACACTATTTCAGGAGCAACTGGATTCAGACGGCTACAGGTGGGACCACGGTTTTGATGCTGTGGCTAATGTTACCTCAGTTTCACAAGCATGTCAGAGAACTACGGTGGCCATGAGGTGACGTTTAAACGTAAAAGTTTCTCTCTAGAACCAGGGTTTGGTTTGTCGGTTCTGGGCTACTGTCGAAACATGGCGGTGCAACAAGGCGGAGTCCATAGAGAGGACCCCATCCTATGTTGATAGATAGATCCAGAAAAATGCTACACACTGGCCCTTTAAGAAAACACACCTGCTCGTACACGCACTAATGTAAATCCTGCCTAAAGGCCCGGTCACTGCAATATTTAAACAAAAACCCTTCGATAAGATAATTGGCTTGTAAGGGCGCATTTTCACATTGAGCTTGGTGAACTCTAAAAGAACAAATGAATCTCCTCTGTCAGACCCAAAAGAGGAATGGTTTGTAGACAGTTATGAGAGAGGAATTAATGGTACATATATGTTTAAAAGCAATTTATGGAACAAGAAGTTTGCTTACAGAACAAGAAGTTCCGTTAGCTAACTTGTTGCAGTATACTCAAAAGAAGTACTTGTACCGTCTATTGAGGAGTAAACATGAGGTAATAAACCCCCATGCTGAGAAAATAGAAGTACTAAATAGCGCTAGCATGCTGGCGGATAGCTAACAGTTAGCGGTTAGCTTTACTTTTTAGAGAAGGCTTGCTGATTGATCCCCCTGTGCCCGGGCCTCTGCTGTCACCTCATTCAGTTACCTTCACTCACATACGCTCTCCCTTCCTTAATGAGGTCTTTATGACTGTTTTACTGTGTACGCACTTTTCGAGCGTGGAGGAGAGAGGATGGAACGTCTACCTGCAGATCTATGGAATATATCTAGAGATTACACAACTACTACATGTGTACACATGGCTATGCATGGTCCCTGCCATGTGTTACTTCCGTACTGTAGCTCAGAGGAACTCCAGCTTCTCCTCTTTGTCAGGAAATATAGGAAAATAGAATTTCACAAAAACATGCGTTCCCCGTGAAAATGAAAAAGGTTTCAACGGATACGGTAACGAACCTGCTGAGAGCACGTGGACTGTTTGTGGGCATTTGCATGTGTGTGTCTGTATATGTGTGTGTGGAAAATGGCGCCCGTGTCACAACGTGGTGCGTGTTAAATGTAACACGGAGGAATGTGAGTGTTCTGTATGTTTGGGTGTTTGTATGTTTGGAGGGCCACAGTACATGTGAACTTCAGAGGGGGATGAAGAAAAATATGGAGTTTGTGTAAAAGTGAAGGAAACAGGTCGCGTCTCTTCAAAAGATTTTCCCTTTCTTCTTGTTCTTTTCCATCGTCCTGTGTGACAAACGAGAGAAGTGAGAACGTTACTTCACAATGTTGTACAACTACATGGAAAATGTAATTGAAAAAACTGTAGCCATATTTAACGGTCAGGTCAACCAAGTCACCAAAAAATTAATAGCAGCTTTTCTCATTTTAGAAGCAGATTTATATGTTTTTTTGGCGATCTTATAAGCAAGTGGTTTCACTCAAGGACCTTTTACAAGATAGAGAACACAACATAATAATAATTCGATGTAGCCCTTTTTACCCTTGTGTTTCCACATTGCATATTTTTCTGAGCGCCAACATTTTCTCCCTTTGTTCCCAATGAGAGAGAGAGAGTGTAAGTGGGCGCCTAGAGAGAAAGCATTCCACCCAGCTTCTTTTCTCTGAGCGCTCCGCCTTTTTTTTTTTTTTTTTCGGCTGGTCGGAGCGCTGCAAGTTGAAAATCTCTGAACTTTTCAGAAAAAGCTCTAATGACGACACAATAGAAAAGATGGAGGATAAGCTTGATTTGGCAGTGTCTGTCTACATACACTATCATAAAGAAGTCTGAAACGCCCGTTTGTGGGAAAAATCTAAGGAGTTGGGAGGACACGTTCCCTCCGATGTATCGTCCTCCTCAGATCGAGTGGTGATGAGTTGGTTCCTACAAAGTATCGGGTAAGGCATCCTCTGGTTGGTGCTTAAGCAATGGGCGATGCTAGTCTATCATACAAATGTGGGTAGAGCGGTGATATGTTGTCAAGATATTGTTGTCGTAGAAACATTTAAAAAAGAAGCGCCAGAAAAAATATCCTATGTGGACACAGGTCCTAAGTTTTGTGGAAGAACACAAGACATATGTATACGAAGATATTACACATGTAATGAACATGCTTGAAGAGTTATAGATTGGTTAGTTACGAATGTAATCAATTAAAAAAAAAAATCTGTGTAAACATGAACCTGATCAAAACTAAAAGGCAAACTGTCAATCTTCAGTGGGACTACTTTCTACTAAGAACATAGTGCATATGACACTAGCTCACAGTCAGTCAATTGTTATGTTCAACTTTCTTTAAAGCACACAGGAAAGTCCATTTACCTCCACCATAAAGGCCTTTTTTCACTCTAGATTTATTTGAACCTTTTTTATTTATTTAAAAAACTTAAAATTCAGAGACAGTATTACTTCATATCCATGGTGTGTGTTTGCTTGGATATAATAGTTTCCATTAGATTTTGTGCCAAATGAGGTGACGATAGTACATTATGTAATTCCATGTTGCACACAGGTAGACAAAGTAATGGAAATGAACTAGAGTTAATGGTTATTTTTAGAAAAATCATGCCAACAATATTGTCAAAGGACATTTTGTCACATGTGTCAATCAGAAGACATGCTGCAGACTTAACAAATACACTATGTTAGTCAGCTGTTCACAGGTAGGACTGTTACTTACTTGGATGCGTCCAGTTTCTGTTGCTCCAGGATTCTCTGCTGAGCCTCCCAATTGGCCTTCTCGTCCTCATACACTCGTCTCTTCTCCTCCAGCTCTTTGTACTGCGCCTCCAAGTTCCTCTTCATCTGCTCGTGGCGTCGCTCCAGCTGAGGGTCAAAAGGTTAGAGGGACTCAGTCTCAGGTTGTATGTTTCCTTCAATAGCTCGTGATCAGCTAGCTTTGTTTTGTCAAACCACAATTTCAAAGTATAGAGTGTAATTTCTATTGGTGACCTAAATAACCATTGCTTCAAGCCTCACTGGGTTTTCTCTTTACCTACAGTTTAATACTGGTTCATTCATTTAGAATGGCAAATATTCTCGCAGTGTAACCGACATCTATGATCTAACACAGGTTACTAAAATTAGAATCGTGTGGCCAAGGTACAAATAATTTGTGAGTATCAAACAAACATATTTATTACTTTTCTTTCATGGAAATTTGTAATTTACATGTGTAACTATTATATCTCTAACAGATTCTCAAAATTGCACCAAGTTAAAGGAGCTTTTCTCACATAAAATATCAAAGTCGTCCCAAATGTTCTATAGGGTTGTTCCTCCACGCCCTTTATGGACTTGCATGTGTTACAAATTGTGAGCTTTATGTCTTCTTCACTCACGCTGGAAGAACTTCCACACTGATGACAAGTCTGTGTGTGTCTGTCTGTGGCGCTGTGTGTGTGACCGGCAAAAAATCTGATATAATATTGATTTATTTGGAACATAAATCAACATGAGTTCTTGGAAAAAGCCACAGTATAGAGCTGCAGATGAGTCATTTGACTTTAAGAGGTTAATTAATTGAATCCTGTTGGAACGACGACTTGAATGATGACAGTGAAAAATAATATAAACTCATCATATTCCCACCACTTATCATCTTTCTCTTTCTAAGACACACAGTGATCCTCAAACCCACCTCGGCCTCTGAGTCCTTCAGTTTCTGCTTCTTCTCCTTGACCTTCATCTCAAAGACCTGTTCCATTTCTGCCTCCATCTTCTTCATTTTCATCACGTGTTCCCTGCGCTCCTCCTCCATCTGGGCCAGGGGACTCCTGTGGACCACAGCGAAGTCAGAGGTTAGTTGGGATTTGTTTTGTTCACCTTTAATAGAACTTAAAAACATAGGGAAAGGAAAGTTGTATCCATATGTAAAGTAGTGTTTTCCTATTCATTAGAATGAGAGGAGCAGTAGTTTAGCGACTGAGGCGTACTTAGTGAGCTGTCCCTTGGTCTTGGAGGTGTCCACTCCGTTACAGGTGACGGCAGCCAGTTTCTTACTGCGGTAATTCTCATAGTGGACATTGTTAGTGACGTCCTTCAGATCCTGCATATGGGTCCTATGGAAAGGGAAGAAGAAGATACAAATCAGGTGCCTGAAGGAGGATGAGGAGAAAGGAAGAGGAATGGAATAGAAGAGATAATCCCAGAAGAAAGATTCAGCTCATGTATAGATAGCTGCAGGAATGATTCCGAAAAGCAGAAAATTATATTTGTTTGTTTGCCACAAAGTTTATTTTGTGCAATAATCAAAAATCCAATGTTAAAGTTTCATTGGATTTTTGTGGAGGGTACCAGTGTGATGCTAACTTCTTGGTTGATTTATGAAAATGCATCATCCCTGCAGCTCTCTATGAGGGAACAAGCTATTGCTACAAAAGAAAAGCACATATATCAAACTTTGACTATTGCCACATCTGAGACTATATAATGCATTTACAGTGAACTAATGTGGGCATGAGAAGGACTTGGTCGGCCTCTAGTGGTCTCTCTGGGTGAGACATCAAGTTGAAATCCGAAGATGAAGTTTGGGATCTAATGTCCAGCTGTTTTACCTGATCAGCATGTTGCGCAGCACCGTGAAGTCGCAGTGTTCCCCGTTCTCCACTGAAACACACAGGGAGAGAGACACGCACAGATCAGAATAACTATACATGAAACAGTGAATAATCAGCCTGTCTTACAGGTGCTAATTAACTGAAAAGAACTCTGTGTAAATTGGGTGTGTCTCTGGCTATGTGTTCACTTTATGCAGCAGTCCCAGCAGAAACAAACTTTACTGTGTTTTTGGTGAGTAGGATCATGACTACTGTGTTACTTACATGATAAAGCATATACAGTAATGGTAATATAGAGGAAACTATTATTATTGTTAATAATCTCTATGTAGACCTCATGGTACAGAAACACACAGACTGTAAAGTTCATTCACTCATTCATTCATAGGTTATAAAGGTAAGGGTGTATTGAGAGACGTGACAGTATAAGGAGGCATTGTACAATACGAGTAGTAGTAGCACATTTACAGAGCACAAAGGGCAGAGGGACATTAGGCCATAATCACATAGGACGTTTTTTTTCATTTCAGCATATGGCTTACATTCTGTTTTTCATCTGCTTTTTGCCTACGACAAACTTTAAAAGGCCACAGTGCACCAGCTAAGTATGCTTCAGTGGTGGCTGCTGGTTTGAATGCATCTGCAGAGGCCCACGGTCTACGATTGTACATGAAGCGTGTTTGAACTGTCCACTAACGCGGCTCAAAGCTGTATTAAAAGATGTTTGGCCACTTGTGTTTACAGCTTGTAGAGCTTACCCCAACACTAGCAGTGTTCCATTCTATGCAAACTTTTAAAATGTCGCAACAGGCGCGTTTCCATCAACTGGTCTGGAGCGAATTAACTACTCTAGGCTGAATTTATCCGTCAGAAATTGGCGGTATGGGCTAGGCTACGCCTTCACCATTAAATGGAGTTGAAGAAAAAGTAAAGGTTGCGAACCGGAAACATAAAAAACAAGTTGCAGTGGCTGATCCACGAGAGGAAATTGAGAGAGGTCTTCAGTAATTTGTTTCAGTTGGACAAGTTTGAATTTCCTTCATGTAAGCTGCCATAGGCCATGTTTCATGCTGTCTGGTTACAAAGACAATATATATAAATATATATGTCAGAGAAGACGCAGACAGAAGTTAAATTTTTGCTAGGTCAGAACTAATTTGGCAAAGGTGTTTCCATATCCCGTTTAGTGCATCAACCCTTTTCAGAGCATTAAAACTTTTTGGCGCAATTGCAGACGTTTTATTAAATTTGCCGTTTACATCTAGCATTTCTAACGCAAGACTTCAAAATGCGCATAAAATATGCTAATGTAACGCTGCTAGTGACACATTACCAGCTTAGAAAGTTACAACAAACGTGATCAGTAGCAGCAGATGCAGAGCGACTTTAGCATTCATTTGGAGTCGTGTTTCTTTTCGTGTTACATTTTTTTGTGTTTTTGTCGCGTTATATTTAGCATTTGGATTTTTGAGTTACGACCAACAACTTTTCTGGTGAGGCAGCAGTTACCTCCAAATTTTGATGAGTTCATCTTTGATTCCAAGGGGAAAATTTGAAATAAATTTGCTCGAGTAGTTCAGAAGATATCGCATTCACAAGAAAGGGACGGACGCAAGGTCATGGTGATCTTTGACTGCCAAAATTCTGAGCAGTTCATTTTTGAGTCCAAGTGGACAATTTGAAGAAATTCACTTCAGGCATTTCCAGAGATATCGAGTTCATAATAATGAATCGGAAGGACAACCCGAAAAACATAATAGCCTCCTATCTGATCACAGCCTTTCACTGTTGACGCCACATAGTTAGAAGAGTTCTTGGTCAGACAACTGAAAACAGATCTGGTCTCATTTCAACATGCTACGGTTAGGTGATTGTGAGTTTTTCATCTTAACAACAAAGACATGGGTACAAGGTCAGATGGGATTCTGGAAAAGGACCGCTGATAAACTGCTGCTGGGGATGTACGTGGTGGATCTCCTGCCTCCTCTTCGTCAAATACGCTGGTCCGTCCTTATTGGTTAGCCTCAGCCCCGCTGGCAGTCAATCGTCATCAGGGGAGCGAATAAGGAGGACACCTTACCATTGATGAAACTTAAGAAGTCCCGCCCCTTGGCCTCCCAAGCCAGCCATTGACCTTCTGTCTCTTCTAGAGGAGGGAGTTCTGACGGAGGGGGAGGGGTACGGGTTTTCAGTTACTGTCTGCGCCGAGCTGGGGGGGAGGGGCTAAATCTGGGTCTGGAGCAGCTGGGTTTATCATGGCTCAGACATGGCCCGGTTTCGAGCCCAGAACCGGCCCGTGTTTGGCCCAGATTCAGCACCAGATTTGGCCCGGATCAACACCATAGCCTGCATGTGTCCAAGCTGAGTGACTAAAGAGTGCAGGGCTTTTAGAGGGAGTGTGGTGGTTGGAGGGCGGGGTGTTATATGGGGAATCTAGGCATGACCAGCTGGGGGTGCAAGTCTCAATGAGGGAATAAGTGGAGGTCAAGGGTCGTAGGAAAAAAAAAAAGATTGTAACTAATAGCATACAGATCTTATACGTTGATTAATGGCAGAAAACACCTGATCTCCAGTTTCTTTAAAAAAAATAAATAATAATTTCTGTTTTTTATTCGTCAATCATGGACTTTAATGGAAAATGATGTCAGTCCATCAGGTGTTTTGAGCCTGAGTGCTTTACCTACTAGCAGTGTGTAGTTAGGCCATGATGATGATGAACCGCACTGGTTTAATGAAACAAGAGCTCACAACTACTTCAACCACATGTTTCTCCGTTAAAAGTCTTAAAATTCCAGATATGCTAAAAAGCCATGATTCCAAACCACGTTACCTTGATGAAATAAATTAGCTGCTAACATGCCCTTATGGAAAACACTAACTCAGCATTAATTGCTCATGAATCTGTAATGAATCTATATGCGATGCATTAGGATGGTGGACCCCGGCTCTTTGGTCTAGTGATACAACAAGGCCTGTACAGCGTTCTCGACCCTGCACCAACACAACCAATTCAACTCTGGCACAACATGGCGAGTTGAATCGTGTGGCGAAGCGGGACTGAAATGAGACGTGCATCGGCACAGGACACCACGGGAGCAAAGAAGGGAACCACAGCGTTAGAGCGATGTTCTTATTGTAGCTTCAGCACAAAAAACAGCCTCTAGTTTTCTCCATGACTATTCACAGCATCAGACCTGGGGAGACGGGTTAATATGTGGAGGCTTTTAAACCTGCTGATAACACCAGGCGGATTTTGAGAGATGTGTCAATTAAGCCTCATTAAACGCTGCACCTTGCGGGATAATTCCTGTTTATTGCAACCTTGGTCTTGTTTTTGGGGAATTTGTGTCATTATTCTTACAAGTAATGAAAATATTATACTCCCTAAGTTAATTGCCTAGATCTGGGTGCACATTAAAAAGAATGCTGATGCAAGAAACACTAGCAAGTCAGAAAGGTTTTCAACCAACCCACAAGAGAAATTAAAGACAAATGGTAAAATTGTTACCCAAACTGTTTAACATCTGTACATGCTGTAGTTGCCTTGTACAATGAGGGATAATTAGCAGAGTTGCATGTGTGCTCACTTGCAGTGTTACCTGCAAATTAAGTGGTTTGGATTGGTCATTCCCAAATTAGGGTTGGGTTCGGTCATTCCCAAATTAAGTAGTTTGGATTGGTCGCAGGAGATTTTATTAGGGTTTCCAAAATATGTCTTTTGGTCTCATTTATAAAGTATTTAAAATGAGTATGTATCCCTGTAGTGACTAACTGAAAGATAATAGGCAAAGCTATCAAAACAAGACCCAAGTTGTAAAAGACTGGAATGATCCTTTAAAACATACAGTGAGGTTGTCTTATGGGTTGACTTTTGAATTAAGTGCTAAAAACACAGACAAGAAACATAATCATTCATGTGTCCCTCTGGTAGATTACAGGCCCCGTAGTAATATCTAGAATTAACTAACTGACAATAGGAAGAGTGGAGACGGTTTAAATATTCCTTTGAATGAGGAATACATTAAAGAAAGTTGGAATGAGACAGTGATGCGATTTGGTTTATATAGTGGGTTTTGCTCTGGTGTAGCCCGGTTCGTCTTTCCCTTTGGTGGGGGGTTGGGTTTTGAGCACAATGTCTTACAGTCTAAAAAGTGTGAAGAAGAAAAAGCTTACTGTAGTTGTTTAAAGGGATGATAGTACAGATTGACAGTTTGGTTCCAGAGATTGGTAGGATTTACATTTGAGCACAACAGATATTTCATTTTTGAGGTAGCAGCCGATCAACCAATGAATCACTACATATCTGCCGATATTTACTTTTTAACATTAACAACATTTTTGAGAAGGATCCCTTAAAAACAATCTAGATATGTATTGAGCCAGACATTTTATCATCCCAAAATGTAAACATTTCTATTCCTTATCTGCTACCATATAAATCACTACCAATGTAACTGTTATTAACTAAAATAATCCAATATTACCAACCATACTCGAATATTGGTAAGGCTAATGGTATAAGGATGAAAGAGTAGGGCATCGAACCACCAAGCTATAAACCCTTTTACAAACAGTGATGTCGTACGTAAGTGTGCGCACGCAGTTTGGCAACGGAAGTACAGTGGAGTGCAACAGCTTGTCAAGCTATGTAAGAACATAACCAACAAAGACACTGAATGCTGCCTTAACACCTTGATTTTCCAGATCCGTGTTCTATCAGTGAGTGGGTAGAATACATTATCAAGTGGCCAAATGTTAAGTGGAAAGGTTTATACATGTATTTGGTGGAGAAACCTAGCGTCTAAAGTTATACCAGAGAGACATTATGAGCTACAAGTCACGAGATGATCAACTCTGTTATCTGTGTTCATGTAGAGAACGTCAAACACCATGATATAGACTCAAAGGTTTGACTTTATTTAGTTGCTAAATGGACGCTATAAACAGTCCAGTGGTGGTCAACACGGTTAATAACTTGCAGCTGTAGATGACGCGCTGTTTCGGTTCAACCAGTGACCGTGTTAACTGGTAACTCAGGGTCGAATGCGTTGCTTGTAATGATGGCAGCTGTGGAAAAACCCAACAGAACAAGGAGATGTCCTCCTAAAAGCCTTCAATCAATTTTTAAATATCTGTGTTTATTATCTACCAACCATTTACTTTAGTTACTACGAGCAACCACGGACCCATTCGAGTGAACAGGGTCACTCGTTAAACTGAAACACTTGTTGTTCTGAAACGGTCGTGAACCTGAAGAACCTAAGTCAGCTTTTGGAAGATCGATTCTGACAACCGAACGTGCAACAGACATGTTGCTGATTCAATGTTTAAAGCTTGCTAACTTGTCTGGATGGCTGGGGCAAAATGCCATTCCTGTTGTCAACGCGGAATATGCGACGCATATTTTTGATGACGTCGGCTGTAGCATAAGAGCTATATACTGCTGTTGTGTGAATGGACTTCTGTTTGTTCATTGTTAAAATATTTGTTGGTATGGTATGGTAGTGTCCCAGGCGGATGGGACACTACCATACAAGAGTCACACGTGGTATCCCATTCCAAAATAAACATAATATCAGCTACACTGAGTAACCAATATTTAGTCTTCAAAATGTCTTATTAATATACTATATTATTAATTGCCACTAGAGCCTTCTTGTAAAAGGGAAGTCTCTTTAGTGGCTCATTTAGCATGGTGTAAAGTGTCAGCAAAGAGCAATGGGACCAACATTCTACTGAGTACACGTGAATGATTTCAGTGTCTATGTTCTTTTGTATTTCAAGATATTATACGTTCACATTTGAACATGTCCATGTTCTTCCTTGTATTCAAATGTTTTCCAAAATATGGTGTATTTCAGCACTTCAGAAAAAAATTCAGCCCAAGTCTGATCAGAGCATTGGTTTGACCATCAGCCTAATGATGAGACAGCACAGCAACAGAAAAGTGGAGGGAAAGGAAGGGATGGAGAGTTTGGGGGACACTCTTGAGGAAGAGGAGGAGTAGGAGGAGAAAATGAGGCTGAACTAAAGTGAAAGATGGTTTTGTTTACCAAAAATGCCCTCTGTCAGTCATGGAAAAGAACAGACAAAGAAAAAAAGAAAAAAAAGAGAGAAAAGAAGGAATGAAAAAAGTGAAAGACTGATAAACGGTCAACCACAGAGCAACAAAGGTATAATAGTTTATACAAAGATATATACAACATATCATCTTTCAGAGGACTTTACAACAAAGGAAAACTAACACACCAGTAGGACCAACAGCAGTTCAGTATGGGAGGTGATACTGGTATGTGCTTACTGCAATACTGAAACAATATATCCCATAATGCACTTTACCTATCCTCCTTTTTTTCCAGAATCCCTATCAGGGTCAAGTCAACGCTACTAGAAGGACTGTGTGCGCGTGAGTTTGTGTTGAGGGGAAGACAGTTGGGAGTATAAGGTTACAATGTATTAGCAGCCTGCCAGGTAATTTTAAACTTGTCAGAATGTAAACATTTCTTTAGGAACGTGTTGCCCTCATTTATTTCCAAATTCTAACAAAAAAGCAGAAAACCCTCTCATTAAAAGTGGAAGTTCTTTCTTGACCTTATCAACTTGTATGTAATCAAAGGTTCTAAATGCAATCTAATTATTTAGCTAATCCCAATGTCCAACAGTCGTTGTCACTGTTAACCCTCTATTCTCCCCTATCAACTTACCCTCTGTGACTCAAAAGCCTCAAAAGGCGTTCTGCAGCATGACATGGGAAAGTTTAAAAAAATGTCATCTCTATGCAAAAATGTACAAAACTGTACCACTTAACTATTGTCTGAACATCGACACAGTTGCATGCGATAAAAAAAAAGAAAAAGAGGATTCAGACTCGCCGTATTATTTACATCCATATCTGTCCAAAATGTCCTCACTTTATAATTTTGTCCTATTAGACATTTGGGGGTAATTGCCATAATTAGCATATGGATTCTCGACTTATGGCCAAAAACATGTTTTGTGAGGTCACAGTGGCCTTAGACCACCAAAATTTGATCAGTTCATCGTTGATCCAAGTCGATGTAATGGTCAGATTTCAAGTTATTCCGCCAAGGTATTCCTGACGTATCACGTTCATTAGAAATAGGTCGGACACGAGTTCACAGTGACCTTTGATCACCAAATTTTAATCAGCTCAACCTTAAGTCCAAGTGGACGTTTGTGCCAAATTTGAAGAAATTCCGTCAAGGTGTTCCAGACATATCACGTTCACAAGAATTGGTCGGGCATGTTCTCGCATCCCTGAGTTCAAGTAGAAGTTTGAGCCAAATTTGAAGACATTGTCTTAAGGCGTTCCTGAGATAACAAGAGAGCGGGATGGATATGAGGTCACAGTGGCCTTAGACCACCAAAATCTGATCAGTTCATCGTTGAATCCAAGCGGACATTTGTGACAGATTTGGAGAAGTTCCCTATTATTGCGTTCCTATTGCATTCATAATCATATTGCAAGGCATAAAATGGAGCCCAAACTGAGACTAAGCTGACCACGCGTTACCTTATTAATGTGATCAAATGTGTCTATCACCATTTGTTTTTCTTACAAATCCAATAATAATGAAATGACCAAATTATTCTAAAATCAAAAATCTTTTGCTAGACATGCCTATCAAGCTCCAGCAAGTGTTTTAATATCATGTGCTATGTGGCACTTATTTCCTACTTAAAGAGGTTGTATTTGTTCATCAACTCATTGCCAGTCAAGAGTACATTTTGACAAGTCATTGTATTACCTGGTAGTTAATACATTCAGTGGATACAGGGTACATACCACACTCTCAGGAATACCATGCATCATTTGTCATGATAGAGATAACACTGTGACTGCTGGACTTTCTCAAACACGTCAACTTTCAAACGCCCACATACATCAGCCTGTCTCTCACACTGTCTCATTGTCTGGCTGTGGTGCAAAGACATAGTGTGACTCAAATGTCTTTCTGGAAAACTGCCAAAAACAAAACCTAATCATTGCCACCTGTGTACTTTCCAATCATAAATGCTTCTTTTCTGGTTTCGGCCACAAATTGGTAGCCGTTTCCCTCTTTTCTTGCAGTGGACCTGAGTGAACCTACCTTCCGCCACGCCCCATGGGTACTGGCGACCTCTGACCTTCTTGCCATTCACCTCGATCACCACGTTACTGCCGACCACTGCCAGTGGCATCTTCTCCTGGATTGGAGAGATAAACAACTTTATTTTACTGCTAAGAACCGCTGGAAGCTAAAAGACTCCTTTGTTCCTCAGTGCTGCATTGGTCACTTCCTGTGGCAACTGACCCATAGCTGTTATCACAGTTTAATTTGTGTTAATTGCGCGGATCTTTGGGTTGGGATATTCATGTCTGCTGACATGCTTATTAGTATTTTTACTTTCAAATTTTCATCCAGTCTAAGTGCAACTTGAATACTAGCTAAAACTCAGATTCAAATATTTTTAACGTGCCAAAAAGTGGCACAGCAACATGTATCCATGTGTCTTGGGTACCAAGTTGGTGCTAAATGCTTGGTAATGTAGGGACTAAATACAAGGTTATAATCAATTACTTTCGCTGGCATGCAAACTGCTAACACACCAGCAGGCCAGGAACAAGCAAGCAATTAGCAATTTTTATAAGGTTGTTTATCACTTCATTCAATAGTCATGATATGGGAAAAAAAACATTCCAAGCTAACTACCTTGTTAACTGTAAGTTATCAAGATAGTTCCCTCTGTTGCTAATGAGAACATTAGTTCAATCAGTTTATAAAAAAAAGTAGCTTTTTTTGAAGAGCAGTTTATAGTCCTATACAGCAGGCTTTAAAATAACTGGATGGTACAATGTAGTTTATAAGCTACAACAGCGTCCTCCATCTTGGACTCTGTTCCTTATACGCTAAGCTTGTGGTCAACTGGCCGATTCACATGTCAAAATTCACATGAGATGAATTTTAAATGTAGGTGTATTCCACCGCAGATGCTCAATTGGAATTAACTGATTACTGTCTACAATGCGATCTACCTATGTAGATAAGAATCGAAGACAATTCTTAGTTTCAGGTTATTATATACTAATGAAAACATAGTTGTTCATATTATATTTCGTTTCTGCCAATAGATCCCACTTAATCCTGAACACTGGCCCTAAAATGCTCCTGTGACAGGACCTTTAATCATGTAAATGTCACTGATGGTCGACATGATGCAGGTGAAAAATGTTACCACATGCACTATGCTTGCTCTTACCAGAGGCGGCGGTTACCGGGGCAGAGTTACATAGACAACAATCACTAGTAAAAGTTCTCAATGAGCACGTCTACAAAGGAGATTGTCAGCCCTTAAATTCATTTCTAAATTATGAACAGGATCGTGTCCATTACCTTAATCTTTCGGACGAGCTTGTTGTCCTCGTCGTCCTCCGTGTCTGGGAATTCATAAATTTTGATTTTGTGCTCCTGTATCTCTTTCATTATCTGACGAAAGGAAATAGAAAACAGAATCAAACGTATGAAGTACAGAATACATGTCTGCATACAGATCAAAAAGGGATTTTCATTTTTCTTGAAGGTTTACAATCTTTCATGTTTTTCGCTTGTTTTTCTGGGAGTTAGATTAATACCATTGTCATGTCAATGCATGAAGTATGGTGCAAGAGCCAGGAGGTAATTAGCCTAGCTTAGCATAAGCCTGGCTCTGTCCAAAGTTCAAAAATATGCCCACCAACAACTCTTATTAACATGTTGTATCCCGCTTCTTTTATCTGCACTCAAACATAATCATTAAGTACCTGTTTTTTAAAAAGCTGGCACTCCTCTGGGGTCAGAGTGTCGGCTTTTGCAATAAGAGGGATGACATTGACTTTGTCGTGGAGTCTCTTCATGAACTCGATGTCCAGCGGCTTCAGACTGAAGGACAGACAGAAAGAAAAAACATAAGAAAAAAGCGACTGAAGCCAACAGGTCCATTCATCTGTATACCATTCAAACTGTGGGATACTTGCAACCGTTTTCCACTTGGCGGTTTCACACTGATGATTTCATCTTTGCTCATAATTGCTCACTTTTGGATTCCTAGTCTTTGAGTCAATGTTTTCACTTGAATGGGTTTTTGGTTAGATGCCTGAAATAAGGTTTGTTGTTAACACGTGTTTAGGAGATTAACAAGTTGCTGGTGCACGATCTTTTTATTTTAATAATAAATTAATAAAAAGTTGATAAATGCACATCTTTGTATTTTTTGATACATTTTGTTTTAAAATGTTAAGAAAGCAATGTTTAGGTTACGCCTGATGTTGTCTCACATAAAATAATGATCCCTGTCTCTTCCACACAGTGAGGCATGCTGCTTTTTTAATTAAACACTACTACGGTTGCTAACAAGTGGCTAAATGAGACTACAAAATGTCATCAATTTGACAAGTCTGCCTTCACAACATCGTTGTGTTTTTACTTGCACTCAGGTGACCGCGGCTCGATTCCTGTATAGCCTAAAGTTAGCTTTTTCTTCTGGCGATTGTATATCAGATTATCTTGATGAATAAAAATGTGTAAGTATCATGAACTTTTTTTTGCCACAGAGCTTATTTTCTGCAATAACCAAAAATACAATAGAAAAAAAAAAACTTCCTGGTTCGACTACAGAAACACATCATCCCCACAGCACTCACTGGCCCAATCCCAACACTAGCAGACTCTGAGGGTTTAGGGCTGTCCCTCTGTTAATCGTTGAGCGTTTGAGGGTTCTCTCTCAGACATATTGAGCCCTCTATGAACCCTTTCCATTAATCCTAATTTCCGCAGACTTTGCCTGAGGGAATTACCCACAAATAATAACGTCACGTTAAACACTGGGTCCCCAGTGAAAGGCGGAGACTTTAAAAAAAAAAGAAAAAAAGGTAAACAAAGAGGATGGCACATTGTTGTTCAGTCTGGCATATTAACATAAACTTTAAGGATTAAAGATGGAACATAAAAACAAATGAAATCAGACGAATGGAAGCAGAGATTATATTCCACAGATTAATTCATTCATTTTGTTTTTGAAGCTGTTTTGACAAAATCGAGTAAATAGATTATTTTGACAATTACCTCTCATCTCCTAAGGTAAAAGCCTGGAAGACATTTAAATCGGGGACTAAAAAGTATAAAATAAATACCCACAATTGTAAGTGACATTTTGTGAAGTCGTCATGGTAACGCGATATATCGAAGCAAAGTGCTGTCCCACTCGTATTTAGACCATTTCAAGCCCTTGCGATCTCTCACACCCAACCATTTAACAGGTGATGTCAGTTAAGTCTCTGAGGGTTCAGGGTTTAAGGTCTTAGTTAAGCTCCGCCCTCCTCATCTCTGAACATGACACGCTCTCATAGAAAGACGACGATGACTGAAAATCTAGGAATTAGCTTGTGGTCGATGACAGTGGAACCACTTTGTGGGCCAGCAGCCGCGTCTGCAGAAGAAGAGTTTATTCAGAGTATATTCATGAGAAAGAATCCAAAGGAAAGTGCATGAGTTTCCAAAGTGAATGCAGTTAATCAGATCTCCAGCAGAGGGCTGACTCAACCCATACAATACATGGAGCCCACAGCAAATACACAATGGAGCCGGCTGAGAAAAGACATTTTGTCTCACACGTTCTTCTTCTGTGGTGACAACCGATGGTTTTGTCAAGAGAAATGTCTTTGTAATACAGTGTGTGTACTGCATGGGAGAAAATGTTGCAAAAACATAACTACATTGTTGAATACCTGCATCCACTGGTGCCTATATGAATGCAATAATGTTCATTCATGTGCACTAAAGTGATGCGTGCTATGTCCGGACATAGTGTTGCAAATGTGTGTGTGTGTGTGTGTGTGTGTCTGTCTGTCTGTCTGTCTGTCTGTGTGTCTGTGTGTCTCTGTGTGTGTGTGTGTGTGTGGTGTGTCAAGGGGATGTTGAGATACTCATCCCAGGAATGCAGAAACACAAAGAGGGCAACGGAACAGCTGTTCACTGGTTCACTAGTTCACAGAGACAGAGAGTGTGTATGGACGAGCTGGTGAGAACGGGGTCAGGTTGGTGCACGATCCAGCAACATCTAGAATCTGGTCTCAGATAAAAACAGGAGTCAGACTGTCTGTTCTAGGGAGATTGAAGTAACTGCAGGAGATACTGACAAAAGGAGTTCAACCAGAAACCGTCTCTACAGCAATGTGTCAAACTGGCAGCACTCACTGCTGGTTGGAGCCGTTTCCCTGCCTTCTCCCTGCGGTAGTCTCGGGGTATAAAATATCACAGAAGGGCTCAGCTCGGAAATGCGAGCGTGCAGTTGACTTCTAACGCAGGAATTTATGGGATTTACAGTTTTACAGCAACACGTCGGGTGACTTTTGGAACACGCAGACTGAGATTCTCCAGCTGCTGCAGAGGTTTTGAAGGTCTGTTAGGAAACTATATTTGACTATATAGACTGAGAGGAAAAGCGCAATTACCCTTTATATATATATTCTCTCTGGGTTCTACGGCTTCATCCCACAGACCAAAGATATGCAACTTAATTGATGTCTCTAAATTGTCCATAGGTGTGAATATGATCGTGAATTGATGAACGACTCTAGGTGACTTTCTCATGAATGGCGATCAGTCCAGTTTGAACCCTGCCTTCACCCAATGTCAGCTGGAATTGGCTCCAAGTCTTTAAATTATTCTCATGTTATTTTAAGGCCATAAATATAATTTACTATTTATCAATCATGTCTCATACTATTACACTCTGTGTATTGATATGCCCCGATCACCTAGCCAAATTCCTTTCTGTATCTGATTCCGAGAGTTTGCTTCGAGCTAAATGCTAACATCTTCATGCTAACAGCCTAGCTGATGGAGTTTCTGGTGAAACAGGTCATATAGAGACATCAGTATTGCATTGAGACTGATTCAGAACCAATTGAAGCTCCTAACAGTAACTAAAGCAACACATTCACCCAGTCTGTGGCTGCTGCTATTAAATTAATGTAGTTTCAGACATACCGCATGTGACTCATCACTATAAACGATCTCGGGAAGATTTGAATCCATGAAGATCAAACTTGGCTGGTGCTGCAGCTATACTGACAAACAGGGAATGTTCTAGTGATGGCAAGTGAAAACATGCACGCACGCACGCACACACGCACGCACGCACGCATCTGAGACGAGACAGAGTGTGTTTGTCTCAGATGAGAGGCCTGCCTCTGTGAGCTGCTCTGAGCCTCCGCTCTGATTGGGCGATTCAGTGATGGAGAGCAGGGCTCTACTGAGCATGAGCAGAACTGGGTTATATAACCTTTGTGGGTCACATATGCTGGCTGGCAGCCCCTTCGTCTATGGCACACACACAAACACACAGGTTTGCTTCAGCCTCGGCTTGCATAGCTTGAAGGAAGTTGGATTTAAAAAGATAGACTTTCCCTCAATGTAGGGGTCTATAATCAAAAGAGTATGCAGGTTTTCATCCCACTTTAAAGCTTCACCAATCGACTTCACCGACTGTTCGTTAATAACAACTTTGAAAATATATATAGACTGGCAAAAGGAGCCTCTTTACCAGAGCAAAACCATCCTCCCACCTGCCAACTGCTGCCTCTAAAATGCAGCCTACAAAATATTTGACAATCGCTTGCTTAGAACTGTCTGAAGCTATAGCATTTAGACACTTCAAGCTTCTTTAATCAATATTTTATTTTAACAATGAATCAAGTTGCTATTATAAATGTAAAAGGGGTCGCTTGTAGCGACCAGGCAGCAACCTTCTGGTAAGTGAAGCCATTGCTTAAGAGCAGGGGTCAATTGCGGCCCGCTTGACCATATTTTGTGGCCCCCACCTTAATATGAAAGTTTAATGTTAGTGCGGCCCGCGAGTTTTATATGAATGGCACTTTACAGTGTTGTGTGCGGAGCTGAACGAACCTACCAATCACGGTGGGTATATGGCTCTCGGGGGCGGGACATCGACCGGGCTTGATGCAAGCAGAGAAACATTCTCAATGAGTGACAGTTACAGCAGCATTGCCATGGAGAGTGACAGCAGCGTTGCCATGGAGAGTTCTCTTTTCCGTGCCTGGCTGGCTGC
Source organism: Anoplopoma fimbria (assembly GCF_027596085.1). Classification (NCBI taxonomy): domain Eukaryota; kingdom Metazoa; phylum Chordata; class Actinopteri; order Perciformes; family Anoplopomatidae; genus Anoplopoma; species Anoplopoma fimbria. The sequence continues at coordinate 15,493,330 of NC_072467.1, forward strand.
CTCGTTTCTATTAAACATTAATAGAAACATTCGTCCCAGCGCTGCGTTCACAACACCTCCAAAAGAAAGTTTTTTAAGTTGCTGCCCAGCGGGACATTATACGTGTATATGTCTCTCTCTGACAAAATAAATCAAAGTGATGCGTACGCGGCGAGATAAAAGAAAAGTAAGAAAATAATGTAGCCTAATGTGGTCTGCAGTCACATACCGACACCTGTCCGTCGGCAAGTAACAGTCCCCGATAAAGCAGAAGAGCTGCTGAGTTTGTGTCCAATGCACGGCCGCACCACAGCCAAGGATATATTTCAGGAGCTGTGCGAACAGACTGGTGGGCATTACCACGGATGGAGCCCCGTCTATGACCGACTGGTAGCGCTGGTTCAAAGAAAGTTAGAGGAAAATGCAGATCCAGCAGTCGTTCTGCACTGCATCGTACACCAACAGGCACTGTGCAGCATGTCATGTCTGTTGTCCTGAGATGTATCAGTTACATCAGGTCCAGGAGTTTACAGCACCGCCAGTTCAGGGCCTTTTTACAACATATGGTGATGTACTTTACTTTAGTAAAAGTACATCATTTAGTAGTGTCCTGAAGAGATTTTTTGACTTAAGAGCAGAAGTGAAGAAATTCATGGAAGATGACAGAATGGATGTTCCTGAACCTGATGATCCAGGGTGGGTTATGGACCTTGCATTCCTAGTGGACTTAACACAGGAGCTGAACATCCTTAACCTGAAGCTCCAGGGCCCTGGTCAGCTTATCACTGCAGCTTATGAAAATGTGAAAGCCTTCTCCGCTAAACTGAAATTGTGGAAAACTCAGCTTTCTGTAAAATATCTCAGCCATTTCACAACATGCAGGTCTCTTGTGGAGGAGGGCACAGCCTTCAGTGGTGGTGAATATGCCTGTGCTAGTGAAAACCTTCTGCAGGAGTTTGATCAGCGTTTTGCTGACTTCAAGGCACGCTGTGACACTTTCCAGCTGCTTGCTGACCCCTTCTCAGCTGATGTGGAGAGTGTCCCAAGTATGTTGCAAATGGAACTTATTGACTTGCAGTGCAACAGTGATCTAAAAGCTAAATTCAGAGAGGCACAGGGAAAAGCAGACATGACTGGACAATTCATGAGAGAATTACTTCCATCCTTCCCTGAGCTGTCAAAAATGTTCAGTCGGGTAATGTGCCTTTTTGGAAGCACGTATCTGTGTGAAAAACTTTTCTTGACTATGAACTTTAATAAATGCAAGTACTTAGTGATGCCCATGTTGAAGCTGTACTCAGAGTTTCTACTGTAACCTTGATCAGGGCAAATGTTGCTCAGCTGTGTGAGCAGAAGCGCTGCCAGGTCTCTGGCAAGAAATAGAATAAAGCACAAATGTATTCAGGGATTGTATGTGTTGGTTCAGTGCAATGTTTCAATAAGTTATTAAAAACATGGAAATAAAAAAGTAAATTTTCAAAAATATTGCGCTTTCTTGTAGTGCTTGAACGTTGAAGTGGCCCTCCTATGAGACGACAATACCAGCAGTGGCCCCAAGCCAAATTGAGTTTGAGACCCCTGCTTAAGAGCCTTAAAACCTGCATTCTCTCTACTGACCAGCAGAAGGCGACTCCTGCGGGTGCAACGGCCAAAATGCCGAACTCGAGGCCTTAAAACTGCCGTCAAATAACCAACAGGTGACGTCACGAGGACGTAGTCTTCGTGACGTCACCTGTTGGTTATTTGACGGCAACAGATTTGTCACCAATCTAAGGCTATCACCTGAGTCTATTGTTGACAAGTCGCCATTGTTTTGGTTATTTTACTGCCCCTAACTTTACTGTTCCGATTCATGCTCACTGCTTTCATCAGTATAGTTTCAAGCGGCAGCTATTTTCCTCATCATCCTCCTCATTTTATCAGACCTTCGTCTCATCAGACCTACCCGTGTCCAGAGGGCGCTATGAAGTACAGGCAGCAGTGGACTCGGTTGTCTGGCATGGACCGGCGGTTCACTCTCGACTCGGCGTTCAGGAAGTCCTCGCACTTGCTGTCAATGTAGTTAATGACCGGCTGCCAACTGGAAGGATGGAGAAAAAAATATCAGAGCAGAGAAAAAAAAGAGGAGAAAAATCACAGATCATAAGATCATTTGGTAACTTGGTAAAAGGCCCTGATTACGCCAATGCTGCTCACCAGTTGCTGTTATCCACTGCATCTCCAAAACCCGGAGTGTCAACGATGGTGAGTGTCAGCTGGACTCCTCCTTCCTTTACCAGCACTTTGGACTGCTCCACCTGAAACACACCAACATTTGCACCGTTTGGTACACCACCGACCTGAATCACAGCCTATTCCTTACTTCGGAATCAGAGTTTCTTTCTGCATTTTTTCTGGATTCAACCATTTGTGAATACTCAAGAATACACTGTGGCAACGCCAACGTGCCCACACACACTGCCCTGTGTGTTTCATTAAGAGACACTATCCTCTCCCATCCAGGGCGCTGAGGATACATCGTGGCGCTGTAAGTGCACCCACACAGCCGTTTGGGAGATTCAGAGATACCAATATGTGTGAGGATGCTCAACATATTAATTTTGGGGAAATTTTGAGCATCAGACACTTAACGTTCTGGAACTTGGTGAATTTTTGGTGAACAAATTAGTGCCTTTTCTACAAATATTATCTATATAATATCAATACTACACGTTTTTTATACTGTTATATAGTATTTGACACGGTTATATTGTTGTTCTATACTTTATATTATGTTAAATTATATTTCTATCTTTTACCTTTGACTATTTCTCATATCATACATAACATTTTACCATATTATGATGAAATGTTCAGAGTTTTGCATTATACTCAATATCCAACTACATGTCTGTGTGTCCTTCACATCTGTGGAACCACTCATCCTTTCGACTCCACACTTGGTGGATGTTTTGCTGGGGACCCCATGGAGTGCAGTTTCCAATTTGGTCCAATTTAGTCATGCGAAATGTTCATTATTAATCAACTGTGATTAAACAAGCTACCGGCGCTCAGTGCAGCAGCAGAGCTGGGGCTTCAGCGCTTTGAGGCGGCTTATTGACTGCAGTTCCCTTTGGCTGCTGGATCCAGCTTGCTAACGCTACATGAATGCTGGATAATTTTAGAACCGAACATTTCTTCACTTGGCTGGAATTGACGAGCACTACCAGATATCCTACACTAACACAACACTCAAATTGCGTACATTTTAGCCATACTAACTTATGACTTTACTGCCTGCAAAGTACCTCCAATGCCTTCGCTGAGTGTATTTCACATTTCAATGTTTCTGATCGCAAGTAAACCTGGGTGTGTTCGGATTTAGTGATTAGGCAAATGTTTGCCTTGGGCCACCTTATCAATGTTATTTTTTTACCCCTTTCTCTGACTGTGAATGTTGGTATCGGTAATGGTAGAAGAAGAAGGCTACTCAAAACTTTTAAATTGTAAAACTATTAATACTGCACAGTAAAAGTCCTAAATTGAAATGTTCACTTCAAGTGAAGAGTGAAAGAGAGGCATTATCAGCACGATGTATTTACATTTACTTAATGTGTGTTCAAGGTGGAGCTTTCGGTTATAATATGATGCAGGATAGTTTAATGAATAATAATTCACCATATTTTAACTGTTATAAATTTGTGGGTCGAAGCCGAACATGCAACATAACCGGTCACATCTCCCCGTCAGTTCAAGGAAGTACAACAATGTTTCCCTTTGAAGTATAAGTACACAGTAAGTAATATCTGGTTGAGTTACATATTTTCTAAGTGCTTTTGGGTCTTTTGTAAGTTATTTCAAAGTACAGCGAGTTAAAATATATATATATATATATATATAGCAGCGGGTAAAATAAGTATTGAACACGTCACCATTTATCTCAGTAAATATATTTCTAAAGGTGCTATTGACATGAAATGTTCACCAAATGTCGGTAACAACCCAAGTAATCCATACATACAAAGAAAACCATACAAATAAGTTCAGAAATTAAGTTACGTGTAATAAAATGGAATGACAGGGAAAAACTTTTGAACACATGAAGAAAGGGAGGTGCAAAAAGGCATGGAAAGCCAAGACACCAGCTGAAATCTATCAGTAATTAGAAAGCAATCCTGCCCCTTGTCAGTGCAAATTAATATCAGCTGGTTCAGTCCCAACTGATGGCCTATAAAAACGTGTCTCATTACCAAGGTGTCAGATAAGAAACATCTCATGATGGGTAAAAGCAAAGAGCTCTCTCAAGACCTTCACAACCTTATTGTTGCAAAACATACTGATGGCATTGGTTACAGAAGGATTTCTAAACTTCTGAATGTTCCAGTGAACACTGTTGGGGCCATAATCCGGAAGTGGAAAGAACATCATTTCACCATAAACCGGCCACGACCAGGTGCTCCTCACAAGATTTCTGACAGAGGAGTGAAAATAATTATCAGAAGAGCCAAGGACCACTTGTGGAGAGCTTCAGAAAGACCTGGAATTAGCAGGTACAATTGTTTCAAAGAAAACAATAAGTAATGCACTCAACCGCCGTGGCCTGTATGCACGCTCACCACGCAAGACTCCATTGCTGGAGAAAAAGCATGTTGAAGCTCGTTTAAAGTTTGCTGCACAACATTTAGACAAGCCTGTGAAATACTGGGAGAATATAGTCTGGTCAGATGAGACCAAAATTGAACTCTTTGGATGCCATAATACACACCAGGTTTGGAGGTCAAATGGCACTGCACATCACCCCAAAAACACCATACCAACAGTGAAGTTTGGAGGTGGGAACATCATGGTGTGGGGCTGTTTTTCAGCATACGGCACTGGCAAACTTCATATAATTGAAGGAAGGATGAATGGAAAAATGTACCGAGACATTCTTGATAAAAATCTGCTGCCATCTACCAAGATGATGAAGATGAAACGAGGGTGGACATTTCAGCAAGACAATGATCCCAAACACACAGCCAAGGAAACTCTCAATTGGTTTCAGAGAAAGAAAATAAAGCTGCTAGAATGGCCCAGCCAATCACCTGACTTGAATCCAATAGAAAATCTATGGAAAGAACTAAAGATCAGAGTTCATAGAAGAGGCCCATGGAACCTTCAAGATTTGAAGACTGTTTGTGTGGAAGAATGGGCCAAAATCACACCTGAGCAATGCATGCGACTAGTTTCTCCATACAGGAGGCGTCTTGAAGCCGTCATTGCCAACAAAGGCTTTTGTACGAAGTTTTAAATCAATTTCAGTAAGCGTGTTCAATATTTTTCCCCTGTGTCATTCCATTTTATTACACATAATTTCTGAACGTATTTGTTTCGTTTTCTTTGTATGTATGGATTACTTGGGTTGTTACCGACATCTGGTGAACATTTCATGTCAATAGCACCTTAAGAAATATATTTACTGAGACATGAGACGTGACGTGTTCAATACTTATTTCACCCGCTGTATATATTCATATATTTTCTAAACATAATAACAAATCTAAGGCTGTTTAGTGCCATTTTTAGTTGGGGCCCCCAGGCAGTCTGCCCCTGGTGTTTTTTACTATGAACAAGTCTGTAGTCCAGATAGACTAGCCGACTCTGCTGCTATTAACCACTTTACTTTCACTTTGCCTTATAATGTTTGTCTCCATAAGCTCTTGTATAGTTTTCTATATGTATGAGTGGCGATTAGCTAGCCAGTGGGACACACACAGCCTCCATTCACATGACGGATGAAGTACTCTATTGTTGTATCACTTTCAGAGTACTGGTACTGGTACTGTTTTATGGGGCAGGGTGGGGTTGTGTGTATCTGTAAGTCGGGCGAATATGACTTGAAATGTGGTGTTAAGTTGCTCTTCTAGTTCATTTTATACTTAACTGAAAGTTATGACAGGAAATGTCTGCCTAGGAAAATGCATTAAACATCCTCGTAAACTATGGACAATGGTCAACATTGTTATGGTCATTGGTGCAAATTTGTGTGCCAATTTTCTTCAAAGTTTTTTTTCTTCAAAGTTCTAATTAATAGTTAGAGTTTGATTTCATTTCAAACCAGATTTATTTGTAGTTTTGAGTGTATGATTACAATTTTGTTTTATATTATTCTCATTATTATCCACCCAAGATTATCCTCGTTGAGTGTTTGGGTACATTTTGTAAAAAGAAGTAGGGATTACATGTTGTATTACTTTGTCATTTGCGAGTGCCTTCTTCATTTTCAATTGTTAATTGTAAAAAGAAATGTTATTTTTAAAAAGTACAAACTCCAGCAAATCCATTTATTGTGGTAATTCCATAGTAGGTAACCAATTTACCAATTTTAAAGGATGGTGTACATTTAGTATCAAAAACTATCCACTGATATTTTACAATGTTACACCAAGTTTTGGTTTATACTGTCTGAGTTGAAGACTGCTGCCTCCACCTCAATACACTGGAGATGAATGGGTTTAGTTTGTGGTGCTCTACTAGGGCTGTGTATTAGTATTATATACCTTTAATGTGTTGAGCAAAAAAACAAACGTACCATGTAATATAAAAACTTCTCCAGTCAAACTATTTATGCAATCAATCCTCTTTGTCCTGAGATCTATCCAAAAAATGACAAATTGTATGGTTTCGCTCTCAGCCAATCACTGCAAGCATATGCTTAATGAGGCACATAGTGCTAAAGTAATTCAAGATCCAACTGTCTGATCTGTGCAAGTGGCTTTAGTGCAAAACAGAATAAGCAGACAAACAGAACCATTCCATCTCACACTAGGGTCACATGTACTCACAGTCGGTCCCACACATCCATCATTTCCTGCAGCTCGTCTGCTGTTCCCTCACTTCGCCGCTGCATACTTTCACAAGGCCATCCAGTTATTTCAGGATCGCCCCCCTTTAACTCAAACTACAGCCTTCTCACTCGAAACACAAACATTCTTCAGCTTCCACCAAACTTCAGATAATCTGTCCAGACTTTACGGCCAACACATTATATATATATATCCAGCACCGCAGTCATTTTGACATATCTGGCTTAATTGAGCATCCAGTGTGTGTGTGTTAGAATGTGTTTGTTCATGCTAGTCGGCCATCTCAAAACCCAAATCTGCCATTTCCACAGACGAAAAACAGATCGGGAGAAAACCTCAAAAATGCCGTCAGTCTCAACACTATCATTTAAAAAGAAATCTGATCCGGCGGGGGGGAAAGCGAGAGAGCGACAAAGCATGAGAGATGTTCTGGAATAGAAATACTCTGACCCCTTCTCTCCCCCTCAGCCTCAAACCACAGCACCAATGGCAAACACACTAACTGCTACTTGCAGGAGAGCATGCGCGCCCGCGTCGCGTTGGTGGGGTTCAAGCGAGGTTCGGTGTGAGTGACAGACCAAGAAGGGAGTGGGGAGCAAAACATTTTCTCACTGTTTTCAGTCTCGCTAAAAAGGGAGTAAATTTAGCACCGAGCTGAGACTAAAAGAGCGAGGTCAATGAGGATTTTAATTAAATAAGTTAAACGTCATGCAGAATTTTTAAGGGATGCTCGTGACTAACTATTATTGGGAATTTTGTATTGAATTATTAAATGAGTTCCTGTATCGGGAAAGGCTATGGAGCTAGGTATGACTTCAGGACAAATACCAAAACAATGTTAAGATCTGTTACGTACAGACGGTCCAAACTCCGGTCACGTTATGACAACTAGCATTCGGACCATACACTGTATATAACAAGTGGACCTAGTCCATTCTTTTGTGGACTGCTGTTATGAAGCCCTGAGTTTGGCAATTTCACCCTCGCTATCTTGGATAACGTCTGTAGCCATGTCATTTTTTTCAAAACCGACGAACAGAATATTTGGAATTCTGAGGAGTGACATACAGTTTTTCTTTGGGAGTTCGAAATAAATCTTCAACACGCACACTGAGTGGTGTGCAGGCAATAGATTTGCTCCCAATATTTTACATAGCATCTTTAAACAATTTATTATTCAGCTGAAGAGGATGATTGTTTTGTGTAAAATATATGTCATTATATCCATGTGTGTTATTTTCCATTTTAGCATCAGCATGCTATATGTGTTATTAGTGTGTATGTGTGTGTGTGTGTGTATTTGTGAGGGTAGGGGGTGTAAAGTTTCATGGGAACATTCTTGCCCTGCTACTGACCCTATCAGCCCCAGGGGGGATACTAGGACTCTCACCAAAGTCCCTGTTGTTCTAAATCTCTCCCCCAGTCACCTCCTATAACCCATCAGCACCTCCGTCCTCAGATACACACCGCCTCTCTGTCCACCTCCTCCTGCGACCTGCATCCCTCTATTCTCCCTCCTGTCCACGACCCCTCTCCTCCACCTTTTAGTAGTTGCACTAAGTCTCATCTTCTTTTCCCTTCTCCCTTTTATTCAAAGCGCTATCCTCCCTCTCTCTCTCTCCGTCCTCTGCTCCCCACTGCTGCTCCAGATGCAGCCTCGCTCCTCCTCCTCTGTTTGTCGTGACCATAAAAGGACAAAACCAGGCCCTGTGGCCTTGCTGGTTCTTTCTTAGTTCCTCCATCCTTCTTTCTCTCTCTCTCTCTCCCAACGTTACACCATCCCTCTCTCCTCTTCCTCTCCCGAGGACTCCATTTCTTGCTCCCTCTCTCCTTTATGTGTTTTAACGTCTTACCCTGCATGACGACTAGGACTGGCCCAACCACTGTGGCTTTGGGGCATGACAATATATTTTGTGCTAAGTAGGTTAGCAACTTGACATAGAGTCAGACTCACGAGGGTAACGCTGGGCGAAAGCTCTCTTTGCGTTTGGTGTGAACACAGCATAAGAGTTGTTATTTCGTCTCATTTGTGGCTCTATTTTTGTCATTGGATGGAGCCTTCTTTCTTGCTTTGGCACATTCAATTATATTCCCATTATTTATCCTGCCTTCAAAGCCGTCAATGAGCACAACAGTGCAACTATTTGAATTGCTCAGGTCATCGGCGCCTCATCAAATATCATATACTCTGTTTAAGGAGTGGATGTAGCCATCTTGGCTTTTTGCAACCAGTCAACGACAGTAACCTTATTTGGAGCAAAACTGTCAATCACAGTAGCCCCGCCCTAAAGCATTCCCTGCTTTAGGGTCTGTTTGACTGTAAATGGGCAATAATATACTAAATGAACATTATTAAATTATTGAATATAATTATTGAATATAATTATTGAATTATTATTATTGAATATAATTATTGAATTATTATTATTGAATGCTGTATTGAAGAAGACTTGAAACTACATAAACTCATGTTTACAATGTTTACTGAGGTAATAAATCAAGAGAGAAGTAGAGTCATTTTCTCATAGACGTCTATACAACCAGAGGAGTCGCCCCCTGATGGACAGTAGAGAGAATGCAGGTTTTAAGACACTTCCGAATTTGGTTTCACTTTTCCGAACCGGAGGTTGCCGCCGTCCTCAGAGTTTATTTGGAGGAGGTCCATGTCTGGTAGACCTCTTTGGTTGATGAAAATTGCTGGTTTGTTTTAAGTCTGTTATTTGTGTTTCTATGTGCTGCTTGTGTGAAACTCCTACGCTGCCATTTTGGCTAGGCCCCTTTTAGTAACTGAGATTCCAGACTCTCAATGGGATTATCTTGGCTTAATAAAAGGTTAAATAAAACAAATATCTGACCTCCTTACAGCCTGACCTTTATCGTGACACGTGAACTAAAGTTGAAACCCTAGTGTGACGCCGAATGCGTCTGTAATCAGCGTTGAAGCTGAATCACCTCACCTGTACGGTCTTCTTGATGCGCTGGGAGGGCCCTGGGTAGTCCTTAGAGTACAGGTCAGTCAGGAACAGAGAGTTGATGAGGGTCGACTTCCCCAGACCAGATTCACCTGAGGACCCACATTTCAAAATTGAAGTTAAATATATATATAAACAGCGGACAATGATGAATTTAACGCTGTCTACATTTTATGGCACAGTGATGAAAATGTAGCCTGCTGGCCACATGTTATGTGCATTCATGCACACTCAACTACATGCATGTGCATTAAAAGCCATGCTCAAAAGCGTGTGCATAACCTACACAAACCACACACACACACAACCACACACACACACAGGGCCGGGAGGGCCGGAGCTGCAGAGACAATAAAGTAGATTCATTGTCTGTGAGGAGAAAAAGGTCAGCAGCTCGTCCGCCAGCAAGAAAAGCTTTCAAATAGAGGGAATAAAACACTTCCTCTCCACCTCCTGTTTACTCCCTCCCCTCTCCTCCTCCATCCCTTTCACTGAGCGCTTCCCTTACATATAAATCTCCCTGCATCTCTCCATACTCTGCCAACTTTCCGTTCCCCGTTAGGGACGCAAATGTCGCACAAACACACAGTTGACGTTTACTCGACGAAGAGCTCAGCCACTCCAGAACGTACACACTGCATAAGCCCTCACACACACAAAATGCCGTGATTGATGGCTCAGCATCTGACTTGTGAAAAGGTGTTGGAGGGGTGTTTGGTTGGAGGGGAGGACGGCTGCTTGTCCTAGCAAGACCTCTGACTGACTCCCGGTCCACCACCATGCTGCTTTTCAGCCGCCATGACTCAGAACATTTCTGACCAAATACACCAACCAGGGTGGGTGAACAGCAGCCTAGCAAACATTTACAGAAACCTTTTCCAGAAAGTGTTTCCAGTATGATGTAAAGGCCAAGAGTGAAATGGGCAATGATGTTGAGTCTCTGGTAACTCAATGGTATGACCCAATTTTTCTATTTCAGGGCTTGAGCGCTGCTTTCATGATCCAGGAATTATCCACTTCCCCAGACGTCACTAACTAACAATGGATCGTGGGCCTCCAGGAGTTACATGGCAACGTTTCATTGCTTCATTTTAATAGAAGGAGTTACGGCCAATGAGCTCCCACCTAATGCTTTCATTTTTCAAAATAAAAGACAAAAGTGTCCTTTATTTCTCTTGCTGTATTAAAAATGTACCAAACTGGGATCCCAAAACCTCGGTATATGCTGATTTTTTTGCGACTAACACACATCTATTGAGTAATCAAAAAGAAAAGGCAAAAAAAGTAACGCATCAATCAAAAAATTCCCTAATCTGTCCTCAAAACCCAATCCAAATAATTAAAGCTGAATGAGGGAGACTAATTGGTATGGTGCTGCCCTTAGTTTTTTTTCTTAGACCACTGCATTGATTGAGAGAAGCATCCATCAAACTAGAGGCCTTTTTAACTACAAATTCTCCAATTCAGCTGCACAAGAACTAATAATATCCAAATTCACAGTCCAAAATCTAAAAGGATTCACATTGGAGGGAATTACCAGATTTGACAACCTGGAGTGTTTGGCATTTCTGCCTAATAAATAACTAAAACAATAACTCAATTAGAAAAATAGATCCGATTAATTTTTTGCCAATAAACAGATCGCTTTGGCTCTACATTTTGATATATCCAGGGTTACCAAACCTGCATTTTTTCTGATCTTTACCCTGATTTTCTTTTACAGGAGAGGAAAAAATAGATGTTGGCTTTGAAGTAACAGTTAGTATGCTAGGTAGAGTATATTTTTTACTTTTTATATCTGTGTTGCAATCCGCCAGAGACATTGCTGCACTCCGTCAAAGAAAAATGTTGCCAAGCTTTCTACATTGCTCTTCCCAAACTACACCTGTGTACAGCCTAAGAACAGAGAGCTGGAGGTTTTCCGTCTCAAAATCATGGCCAGATGTTAATGTGATTGGTAACAGAGATCCAACAGCTGACAGTCTGATGTGCCATATCTGGGTCTTCTGAAGGTTCTCAGGATTGAGTTTTTTACTGTGATGTTAGCATGAAGTCAAATATTTCAAAGAAACACACTTGCTGAGAGGCTACATTATTATTAAGCAGATATTAGTTACATTAACTGCAACACGAGTACTTTTTCTGTCAATATGGAAGTCACGATTACCAATTGTCTTTGGAAACACCATGCATTTGGAAAGAAAATTTTGTAGCCTTAACTTTCGAAAGATAAATGCATCAATCAACCACCATGGTCCGGCCAGCGCCGGGGAGAGCTCCCACAAGGGGATCCTCCCACTCCAAGTGGCCGTCCCTGACCTGCCTAATAGAGTGAAAGCTCTCTGCTTTAAACTAAATGGAGGTACACTGGATGTAAGACACAAGACTAAACAAAACAGAATGACGTGAGTCAATCGTTTCATGTCGATCACCTTTGTCCTCATCAAATTTTTGGGATGTTTTTCATTATACCCGGTTCATTATTCGGCGGGTGAAAAATGAGAAGTGGATCCTGAATGTTTTGTACGGCGATCTTTGCTTATGAGAAAGAGACAGGACAGGGAACACATTTGTTACCGTCTGAGCTTAGCACATTCTACCAACCCAGAACAAAGTCAATCACCAGTGAAACTGCTTCATTTTTACATTTATTCTTTAGACACAAATACTTTTCAAATGAGCCTAACTCCTGGGGGGAGAACAGTTTCATTCATACTTTCCTCAGGACTTCTGTGTATTCCATCAGTTTAGATCTAGGTGGTGTGGAGCCTTGGTGGATTCCAGTCTTAACCCCTTCTTAACCCCTCGGCCTGCCCTCTGTGTGTGTGTGTGTGTGTGTGTGTGTGTGTGTGTGTGTGTGTGTGTGTGTGTGTGTGTGTGTGTGTGTGTGTGTGTGTGTGTTTGTTTTCTCAGTTATGGGTAAGGTTCTGTCCCAGTGTAATTTATGACCACACTTTGTCTCTGTGTCTCCTACGGCCTCGATGACGGCCGTCTCTCCCGCTTGACGGACTGTTTGGAGGTGAGAGGTCAAGCGTGCACACATGTGCACACAAAGACTGCTTCATGATCATATAGCACAGATGTGCTGGGTCAACCGCTTCCAGTCCTGCCAAAGGAGGGAAGGTTATCTAAACGTGCTGTGGGGGCTAAGTGAGAGTCTTTGGGTATGTGTGTCCTTCAACACTGACATGTCTGATCTCCTGTTAGCTTTGCTCCATCGGTAGGTTGGTGTCACTACCAAGGCAAACAGCAGCAGATGAAGTGAGAGGTCGAAGCTAACAATAGCCGAACTCACACGGAGTCTGCAGCCTGATCCTCCACTTAAACTAATCAAAAAACTATTCCACAGATGTGATGGATTAACTGGACCCAGCATTTGTGATATCAACCTATATAAAACTGATATGGCAAACTGTTGCCTATTTACATATTCAGCAGATAGACATTAGCCTTCGTCTGTGTTTCTGTCGGGCCGACAAATAAACGTCTAATATTCAGCCAAAGTTGATGGACAGTGTTTTTCTTCATGCCGAGTTTTTAATGTGAAGTTGTTGGCAATATTATCTGCCCAGAGAATATTTTGTTGCTGCTGTTAACATTCCTTATGATGTACTACTCTTATTGTTTTCTAGTTTGTCATATTTTTTTTCTACTGTACATTTGCTATAACTGAATTTTTTTGTGCATCCCTGTGTTGTAATGACAATTAATGATCCTTCAATCCCTGAAGTGGCACTAAAACATACTGGAACCACTACCTTGATGCACCAGTTCCCTTTGCAGCACTAGTCGCATGCGTGCAGATTCTGACCAATGAGAGGACCCCTTGCGACGAGGGCTCCCTCTGATTGGCCAGAGAGTTCACAACAAGTCTCTGTAGGCTTGTCACTCGAGCGACACCTCTCACATTGGACACAGATTTTCTGTTGTCAATATGAAATTTATTATGCGTGCAGTTTTTTTTCCAGATTAATAAACCTGTGTGAACGCAGGGTTCCAGTGCCATTTCAGGGCAGAGGTTTCAGTTTATGTTCCTCACAGGCTGAACCGGTCTTTTCTACAGAGCAGATGAGATACTGAGATCTGTTGTCCCAAACGTCCAGACAGAAGCCTTAAACCACCTAGACACCTTCAACCTCGGGCTACACAACAAATTTTATATTAATCCGGATTTTGGCTTCCCACAATTAAATTAGCATTATCTACCAGCCAGCCACCAGGGGGTCGATCCAGATGTTTCGGCTTCACTTTTAGGGAGCTGTCGAATCCCCCATGAGCACCAGGCTTTGAAGCAAATTTCACACAGTCGTGAAATGGTGGAATTACTATTCCTGGTCCGTCATGTGATGCCATGGGCCCAAAATAGACTTTCATTTTTTTTTTTTGGTGTATCAATCATCAGTACGAACACTTGAATAACCCTTATTTTAATCAGTATGTCCTAAATGTTGTCAAATGCACTGATAGCTGAATCCAGGGTTATTTTCTTCCTCAGTTCATATGAATGAAAATTAGGCTGGTCTGAGGGGCTTGGAGGCGGGGTTAAAAGACACACTAAATCAGAGTATTTTGCCTCTGATTTCTATACTTGGAAGTCGAAGGATTTTTGTTTCATGCGCCAGTTAGCAACTTTTCATAGAAATGAACTGGGCGCTGCCTCCAACAGCAAAGATTCGAGGAGACATTTACTGTATAACTTGTTTTGGAGAGCGTACAGGCAAACAAAGATTAACTGAATCGTGGTGAAGAGGAGCCTTATTGTAAACATTATATGGATGGAATGATTTGGTAAAGGTGGCACAGTGTGAAAGTCATCATTTCTTTATTAAATTCCGGATTAAAAGTTTTGGTACAATATTTTTTGGCTTCTAGGAAATGCTCTGTAAGTAAAGACTAGTCTTATTTTGATGCAATAATGCAGCACTACATGGAAGTGAAACCAGTGCTCTTTTTATTTAAATGTAAAGGACAATAAAGATTGTTTTCATTAAATGCAAAGAAGTATCTTGATAAACAATTGTGAAATCTAAGGCAGCCCCTCTCAGTGAATTAATCAACTATTCCGTCGTTTTTGTTCTTCGTCGACCAAGATTTGTTGAGTCGAATGGATGACTTATTCCAAAGAAACTAATGACCATTACATTACATTACATTACAGTCATTTAGCAGACGCTTTTATCCAAAGCGACTTACAGGAAGTGTATTCAACATAGGTATTCAAGAGAACTACTAGTCACCAGAAGTCAAGTGCATCTCCTTTCTTAAACAAGCATCTTAAAGCATAAACCAGAGCAAAAGTATAGCGCAGAGGCAAATTACTACGAAAACAATAATTGCAACAGACTAATACGAATATAATAAGTGCTACAAACTACTACGAATAGGATAAGTGCAGTAAACGAATACGAATTCAATAAGTGCAGCGAACTGATACGAATACAGAGAGTGCAACAACTAATACGAATGCAATAAGTGCTACGAGGAAGGCTCAGGGTAGTGCTCTGGTTACCACAAGATTTAAAGTGGTGCTTTTGTGTGGAGAAAGTCAGTTTTACATATCTATTGATCGTATCATCAGATAAATCGTATTGGTGTCCGTCGACTTTAGTCGAGGACAGCCCTAGTTATTTCATATTCATTCAAAACCCAGCCCTACCTTAACCCAGGTCCTGATCCAACACTGGACCCAGCTCACCTCAACAGCCCACTGACCAAACACTGAGAAGTGGATCAATAGCAAACATCATGTTGGCTGTAATACGCTGTAATCTAGAAACTAAGCAGCATTTGATGCACAGAATGATTGGTTGTAAATGGCTGCACAGCATAAGTGGAGGATTTGTAGCAAAAAGTCACAGGTTGGTCTCTGACAGTGAGGCCCACAGTGTGACGGACGCTTCAGTCTGTCACTGCAGTGGTCTTAACCCCCCCGAGGGTAGGTCCGTCCCAATTAGCCTCCCTAGTTCAGCTTTAATTAAATATTGGTTCCACATGACAAGAGGAAGCGCAGTGCCAGCTCTCCGTAAATAGACTAATGACCTGAACGTCAGTGATGGATGGCTGGGCCTTCCAGCTCATCCCTGCTGTTCCTCTTCCTCTTCCTCTCTCAGTGAGACATCATTTCATCTCTCCACAGCTCTGTGTCACTCGGCCTCCAACCACATTCCATTATGTCCCATTCCTCTTCTCCGTCCCTGCTGTCCATCTTGTACTTAAACTCTTTTGTTGTTAATGTGGGGGATTAAAAGAGCAGTCGATGCACTCTTGTTGATACGTGTATATTCCTATGTTTGGTTTCTTGTTCGTTCACATTTGAATGTATTTTTTGACTAAAAAGCTCCTGTGTTCTAGCAGTTTCAATACAGGCTGTCCATAGATGGAGTAACACATACAGGCAAAAAGAGACTACCAAATCAGTTATTGATTGGCTCTTATGGTGGCCATTTTGCCATTTCAGTATAAGTAGATCAAGTGGCTGTGGCTCAGGGAGGAGAGCGAGTTGTCCTTTAACCACAAGGTTGGTGGTCCTATCCCCTGCTCCTACACTCTGAATATAGAACCCCTAGTTGCACCCGAGGCCCTTTACAGCAGCCAACTCTTTAAATGCTTAGGAAGGGGTTAAATGCAAGAGGTCAAATTTAATTAATGTACCTGTATGTATATGTTTAAGTCCACTGCATAGACTATCCTTATTAATCAACCTCATATGAACTGACAGGAAACACAACAAGCTGGCAGTTCTGCAGCGGGTGATTAAAAACGCCCAGAACGCACTTCGATAACTAGCTTGACTATTAGTGCAATACTTTGTTATGCTATGGTTATGAGTTAATAGCAACCAGCATACACAGAAATGAACTTGATGGAAAGTGCTGCTGGTGCACCGGGAATCCGACTGCTTTATGGATGCTAACTCATTGTTGTGCAAATTTATGCACATATTGAGAACTATGAATATAAGATATAGAAATGTTGAAAGAGCTATTACAAGATGGACTGTGAGAGACCAAAAAACAAACAAATAGAAAAGGCCAGAGTGGGTTTCCCATGGGATTCTTGACATTCCTCCCTCTCTTTCTCCCATTCTCTGTCTCTCTCTGCCCCGAGGCAGCAGCTGGCCCCCTCACATCCTGACAGGCCTACTAACTAGCACCCAACACACACAAACACACACGTGTACGTACACGCACACTCACACACACACACACACACACACACACACACACACACACACACACACACACACATATCTAACAGGCATGTGTGAGGCTTGAACCAGTGAGTGTGAAATGAGACATCTGGGGAACACACGAGCATAAAGGAGGTGGATGTGAGAAGAGTTGTGCCAGACTGTCGGAAAAGATAATTCTCCATTGTTGAGGGCTAAATGTGTCTGGCTGGAACCGGGGGCAAAGGTCAGTGTTTTGGCAAAGATAAGGATCTGCAAGTCCAGCAGTGCCTATGGCCGAGTCAGAATCCGACCTAAACTGTGTCAGCACTCTGTCCGACGGCGGTCGCCCACGTTGGTAACAGGAGCATATGAGGGACCTGATATCCCTTTTTTTGTTTTTTAATTAGTGAGTAAGCGTTCCGCTGCGATCCAGAGAGCTTGAGACTAAATCTGACAGAATCGGCACGTGCTGGGTCACAGCAGACATGTGCATCTCAAAATAGAGACGGAGAGAACCGGAGCAGAGAAAAAAAAAAGTAGAAAGGAGAGGGAAAGACTTTCCTGCGGTGGTTTGACTGAGCATGCATGAACATGCACATGTGCACGACCCCATCAACACACACTCAGTGACAGAGTAGCATGTTTAGAGTGTTGTACCCAGAGGCAATGAGAGTCATAGCGAAGCAGGCTTGTAAGCAGGCTGCTGTCCAGCTAGAACATGGACGGTTTAATACTAAACTGACAACGGATCGAAGGCGGAGATTAGAGTGGAAAATTCAGAACTTTGACATGAGTCTGTAACTTTCACCTGGCCTGCTAAGTAGAGATGCACTGTTTGCAATTTCCTCCAATACCAATTTCCGATATGCCTCTAATTGACAGCAAAATTTCAAAAAATATTTAACCACCAGCCGGAAAAAAATATTTCAACTATCCAAAAGTAAACCTTCACATTTTTTTATTGATATCCCTTTTTTATTGTCATCTTCAGTTGTTATTTGCATTACAACACAGCTGAAAAAAAGGCAGCTTCAAACGGTGGCCGACCGAGCGGTGCATATCCACTGCTTAGCGACCAAGAATTGGGGTTTCTGGGTAGCATAATGTTTTCATGGACTCAACTTCAAGACTTCTTTTTGTTATGTTCCTGTGTCCACTATCATGAATATCAAAAAGCTGAAGAACTGACAAAGATCGAATATGTTTCTGGCTTATCGAGGATGATAAAGAAGAACCAAAGTTAGGGCTAGGTATCGGTACCTTTAGGGTATAAACTGAAATAACCAAGTACTTAGTGGTATCAAAACTTCTCCAGTCAAACAATACTGCAATCCATTACTTTTGTGCCTGAATCTAGAAAAAAAAAAAAAGAAGTCTATTCACATAGTTTTGCTCCCAGCCAATCAACGCAAACGTTCTTCCATTTAATGCCACCTGCGACTGGCCCACTACCACAGCAGCTATCAGCTAATTGGGCAGCTGTGAGTCTGAAATGGTGGCTTTAAGTGTTCACGTTTGAGAATTCTGTTGTCTTTAAAGTGACACGGCAACATCTTTCTGCAAGAAGGACACAAGTACCAACTTGTCATTCTTGGATTAAGAGCGTGGCAGTTGAAAAACTGTGCACAGCCGGCACGAATAACAAGCCAATGATGAACTTTATGGCCACGAAGCACAGCTGTGTGTAGCCCATAATGCATTACACAGGGTGTGGACACAATAAAAGCAACACCTGTAGAATGGAACACAGTGTTATAGCCCATTCATGCATCCAGTTTGCAATGTGTATCCGGGTCCAAGTTGGGGTGACTAAGCAAAGTAGCCCATGTGTAACTTTTTTTAGCTACTTCCTCCAAGTCCTCAAGGGACATTTACAGGCCAGATGGGACATATAATCCCTCTAGCCTATTTGGGGTTTGTCCCAGGTGCACCTCCGCATCGGACTTGCCAGAACACCTCCAGGCAGGCGGAACATTAATGATGGCTCTGTTCCACTGAAACGTCCTTGTAACCCATGCTACATAATACCATAGCACTGGAACTGACAGCCAGTATTAATCTCATCAATTGCACCTATTTCTTTACTGCAAAACATTCTAAATGCTCCTCTGTGCCTGAATAAGAGCCAGTTTGGGCTCCAAACGTTGAATTTTTCCAATTGTTATAAAGAATAAACTCTGCAAGACAGGGCAGCGCGTCCTTTGAGAGACACAATGGCTGCCAGAAAAAATAGCCATTACGTTGCAAGGAGAAGATCACAAAGAGTGACACGTGTCATTTTTTCCTGATGTGCCAACTCAAATTGAATAACATTTTTAGTTCATTGGGTAAAACAGTGACTGATTTGAATGGACATGTGTGGTGGAGGTAAACAGACCAAAACCCATTTTGGGTCATCAGTGTGTGCTAGTCTGGAACTGTTTTACCTCACTGTGGTTATCTTTAAAGCTACATTATAAGTTTCTAATTATAATTTGCTACGTTTGAACTTAATAACCTCAGCAGGAAAAAAAATTGTCTGAAAATTTAAAAAAGTTGAAGAACCTTTTATAACTGTTTAAGAGAATTTTTTTCCTTCCCGATACCAATTTCCCAAGTCTGGTTGAATTTATTGTTTGGAGCGGTTCCAGGGCGGTGGTGAAAGAGGTTATCAACAAGTGCATATGTTTGAATGTATACAGTGGGTACGGAAAGTATTCAGACCCCTTTAAATTTTTCACTCTTTGTTTCATTGCAGCCATTTGCTAAAATCGAAAAAGTTCATTTTTTTTCGCATTAATGTACACTCAGCAACCCATCTTGACAGAAAAAAACAGAAATGTAGAAATTTTTGCAAATTTATTAAAAAAGAAAAACTGAAATATCACATGGTCATAAGTATTCAGACCCTTTGCTCAGAATTGAGTAGAAGCACCCTTTTGAGCTCGTACAGCCATGAGTCTTCTTGGGAATGATGCAACAAGTTTCTCACACCTGGATTTGGGGATCCTCTGCCATTCTTCCTTGCAGATCCTCTCCAGTTCTGTCAGGTTGGATGGTGAATGTTGGTGGACAGCCATTTTCAGGTCTCTCCAGAGATGCTCAATTGGGTTTAGGTCAGGGCTCTGGCTGGGCCAGTCAAGAATGGTCACAGACTTGTTCCGAAGAAAATGACTCTACTTCTGTCTTGAGTTCCAAACTCGAACTCTGATTTGACATGAACAATCATTTAGTGGGAAGAGTTTATGTGAGAGGCCAGCTCTCAAGAATATTTGAGGATGGTAATCATCTCTCAAAGCCGTCAGCTGCACGACTTTAAGATTATGCAGACTGGGTTGCTGAGATAAAATGTGATTTACATAATCTGCTGTATTATTTTAAAGACTTAAGTCCTGTTCTATGAGGAGGTATTGAGAGCAAGATCTAGACATCCTATTCAAAGACCAGCTGGTGTCACAGAAAACAAAACTTGCTTTCCCAAAATCACATATCTCTGCATGCTCTTGCAAACCGCAGTCCTTGAACTTTAACCATCGGACGGCAAGTGTCAACAAGTAGGGCACTGTTCAGCAGCAGAGCCAGAAACTGGTGCTGAGAGAACTGAAATTGACCACATGCCAGTGAGCTCTGACTGTGGCTGGCCTGTTTGAGAGCCTCGTCGGCTTCTCTGTCATGTTAAAGACCACAGTTTGTTTTTTCTGTGTTGCAGCTCACTCTGAATTGTGAAACAGTGAGAGTGGCTGGGTGATGTTGAAATTCCCTCATTCTGAGCCTTTATGATGAAGTGAGACTGGGGAATGAAGGCCTTTACACACCAGGGGCGTGACAAATAAACAGCATTCAAATTGTTTGCGTGCAAATATTATAGGTCCATTTATTGTGAAAGGTAAGATCGGAAGGAGTGGATCTGGTCTGCTCTGCCTTTGTCAATGTTGAAAGGAGTAATAAAGTTTTCTGTTTTGGTTCAGGCTACTGAGCCTCCATGTCATTATTTCATAAATAACTTAAACCTGTTCTGCACAACGTGATTGGTTGATGCCTTTGCTTTGCAACCTCATTCTGGGCAAAACATTTTTTTTTAAATTTCGCTTCATGTTTCAGTTCGCTGTGAAAGTTCCCATGACAAAACAAATTAATAAAAAAACAACAACACGTGATATGCAAATAAAGTGCACAAAGAAATTTTCCCTGCCGAGGGCGTGACAAATAAACGGCACTAAAATGTTTCACCTGTGAATATTATTTGTATAGGGCTTTTATTGTGAAAGGTAAGAACAGAAGGAGAAGATCTGGTCCGCTCTGCCTTTGTCAAGGTTAAAAGAAGTAATCAATTTTGTCATCTTGGTTCTGACTACAGAGCCTTTGTTGTCGTTTCATTAATATATGCACAATTTGATTGGTTGATGCCGTTATTTGCAATGCGAAAGCTAATGAAAAAATAAACATCATTCTAAAAGTATACCGTTGCTTTTTCGCCATTTTTAAGATATTAACGTTCAAATTACTCCCATGAGAAAAAAAACGGCCCAAGTGTGTAACTTCAGAGTGATGAAGTAGATGGAAGGAAAGGGGAGTGGGGTACTTTTCATAGACGTAGCTCAACACCTGAAGATGCCTGTGAGCGTGAGTGTGTGTGAGTGTGAGTGTGTGAGTGTGAGTGTGAGTGTGAGTGTGAGTGTGAGTGAGCTCGGTGTTTATTAATGCATCTGGGTAAACTGACAGATTAACTGGACTAAAGCCTTCCTTCACTCACTCCCTTCTGCAAGGTCAGTAGGCAAGGCGGTCAACCCTAAGCCTGTCAGACCGTCTTATCTGGACACACACTGCACAATGTTATTACACACACGCACGCGCACTCACCCACACACACACCACACACACACACACACACACACACACACACACACACACACACACACACACACACACACACACACACACACACACACACACACACACACAACACACATCCACACACACAAGCTTAGAGAAGTACATCCACAACGATAGGAGAGACAGTAGGATGGACATGCAAACATTCTTTCAATCACACACGGATCAGTGAGGCAGATAAACAGATACAGAGTACTACTGGACTGACTGAAGAGTCAGCACTTTACTGGTTTCTCCATTCACAGGCCTGGACCCGTGTCTGAAGGCCCTGCTGTGCTCATAAGCCCCTTAAACACCAACTAGACAAGAGATCTAATAACAAAAACTAAACACACAACGGAGAACAGAAACGGTTGCGTAAATTCTGCTCTGTGTTTGAAATTTGAAGCTTGTTGAGCTAATGGAGACGCCACGCTGCCTTTAACAGCTGTTGCAAAACACCTACTCTGACATTATCGTGGTGCGAGTGTGTGTAAGTGCATTATGCAAAATAATTTTACAGGGAAAACTATAGAGCGCTACAGGAATGTGTCCTAAAACAGTAATGAGTCAACATTCTTGCACTTCCGTTTATTTTCATCTTCAAGTCAAATGGAATTTTGGTTAGATATCTGAAATAAGGTCTGTGGTTAACACAAGGTTAGGAGGGTTTAGACTTGTATTCTACAATATAAAATATGTCAGTTAATACTCCTCTGGGAATTTTGAAGCTTTTGTGTGTCTAAAAGGCGTTTGCTTTTAGACACAAAACGTCATCACTGGAACACTGGTCCTCCTTTGGCTTAGTGGTGGAGACGTGAAGTCACGTGGCCGTGGTGTAGTTCCTTTGTAGCCTAACGTTAGCTTTTTACTTCTGCTGGTTGCATTAACACTTCAGAAATCATAGAAGTGGTGATCATTTGTGAAGAATATTGCTGAACATAACTGAGAAGTTACATAAACGTTTGTTTGCCACAGAATTTATTTTCTGCAATAATACAAAATCCAATGGAAAAATCTCATTGGCTTTTTGTGGAAGGAATCAGCGTGATGCTAACTTCCTGGTTGGAATACAGATATACATCATCCCCACAGACGTCTAGAGAATATTCACTTATTAATAGGAGCCATGTTTATAATTAGAAACTAAGTTTACTAGCCATTTACTATCAAGTAACGAGACTAAAGGCATATTCACAAAAACAAGGGTCTTCGGCTGTGTGTTGGATGTAGATGGCTACATTTCAGAGACTCAAACTGTGTTTTTGGAACAAACGAGGGAGTTGCATCTGCATGCTGATATTTCGCCAAGTGAATAGACCCATCTTTGATTGTCTGGTCTCTAAATGACACAAACGCACACAGGATGTTCACTCAGGAAACCGGCATTCCTGTCCCTTGTGAAACCAACAGTTGAAGGATTTTTACAGACAATGTTATGCCGCGTAACGTTCTGGGCTGGTTCTTTGAATTGCCAGATAGTCTTTATGGAAAGAAGGAACTTTAAAGGACAGTTCAACTCTAACTCAATGTCCCGCCTGCAACTCAAAGCTCGGCTTGCAAGGGCCAATTTCTGATGTGCTCTCCTCCTGAGTAGCTTTCGGAAAGCAGGGGCAGTGGGGCTGTTAAGTACCGGCCTGGTTACGCATCAGAAGCAGCACGAAGCTCGCATCGCTTCCCCTCTCCTCCCAGCTCCCTTCAGTTCTGATCTGACTCTGGGCTCTGTTCAGCTCTCTATGCTGGCCCTGGAGCTTGCTGATCTTTCCAGGAGTTTCTATTTAATCTGCCAGCTGGACAAAAGGGGCAGGAAGCTGCTATTTCCCCCTCAGGGAGAGGCGGATTGGAGAAGAGACAGCGAGTTGGATAGAGAGGAGGAAGAAAAGAGAGGCTGAAGATGCAAAAAAAACACCAGAAGAGCGGTTCCTCTGGCGTTCCTTCTCAGGGAGTGACCGACTGAGAGCAGAACAACAAGAGCTGCATCCTAGTGAGCCTACGGCTCTACATGGGCATGACAAGCACATATACCAACACACAGAACCGTCATTCTGACTTCCATACCAACAATTCATTTGGTATATAAAACATAAAAAACACCACTACATACGACATCAGAACAAGCAATGTCAAAGAGTCACTTGGTCCACCACAACCAGTGGTGCAGTGTGTGTTCATCAGAAGAATCAGGTATTTATCTGTTATTATATCAGTATCTGCAATGAGAATAAGGTACTAATCAGATATCTTGTTAGCATCGGCCACGAGAAGCATGTTATTATTAGTTTTTGTATCGGCTGAAAAAAATCCATATTGTGCATCCCTACTAAATTGGCAAATATTTGTGTCAAGTTTTGGCTGGACTGGGATAAGCGTGTAGTTTGATTTACGTTATGTAGAAGGTTAAGTAAAAACCTTAAGGAGGCTCCTGCAATTTTTCCTGCGTTTTTTTCTGTGGCCTTGATTTAAACTACAACATACAAGTCCTGCACCTCTATGGGAACAGCACACTCATGACTAGAAGTAACGATAACTCAAAAATGTTACAAAAACATAAATCATAAAAACACAAGTTGAATTCCTTTGATAATTAATTTTACAAAAATTGAATTGTTTCCAAGTTACAACAAGTGTTACCAATGCAGGAGACAAACTGGAGGCTCCACCTATATATATATATATATATATATATATATATATATATTGAACTACTCACATTTTTGCAAACTCTACTTACGGCCTCTCCTCTCCTCTCCGCTCTGTGTTCAGCAGCCTGAAGTTCAGTCTAAGTTTCACAGAATTTTTGTCACGTTACTGTTGGTCTCAGATGAATCAATCATGGCTTCATAGTTGCGCTGAGGAGCTCAGAATTGAAATTACTTACGGAATCTGGTTAAACCAAAAGGTTTATTTGGGACAACATTTTAAATGACACATGTAGAATAAAATGTTTTTGATGAAATATCACAATTTTAAGCCTAGTTTCGGTTGTGTTTTCTGGCGGAAGTGTTCGCCACACCCGATGTGTTCAAGGACTGTAGGGAAGATGAAAATCAGACGATTATGATTATGTTTTTACGGCTTCTGGCATTGATAAACTGTGTAGTTTTGGCTGTTTTTTTACAGAAAACATGCTTTACTAGTTTTGAGGTTCAGAGGGTTCAAATGATTCACTTTAGGCAATGTGTAAAATGGCAACAAGTATTATCCAAAATACCAGTCTTGCATTTTACATCTTTGGATTATTCCAATGCATGCCTATATTTAGCTTTTAGGGCAAACAGAGCACTGGATTATAAAAAATACTATCAGTATCTAGCATAAATAGTTATTATTAACACAGTCACTCACACACAGACTGCTGCAGTCAAAAACACAACTACAGCTGGATGCCATTACCATGTGTTAATCTGAAACGTCTAGCCATGAGACATATTAGAGCTCATATTTCAGCCAGTCTGACCTCTGTTATCTCTCTCACACACACACACACACACACACACACACACACACACACACACACACACACACACACACACACACACACACACACACACACACACACACACACACACACACACACACACACACACACACACACACACAGGAGAGGATAACTCTATTTGCTCTGGACAGCACTGAGTTCAGGTGTGGATGCATCCAGAGACGAGTTGAGATCTGATCCCTTGGGCCACATTCTTTTAGAGAATGAAATGACTCCCCCCTGCATGTTGGTATTTGAACCGTTTACCTGCAGGGCAGTCATCGGCCCAGTCATCTCATACTCCACCATCTGCCCGTTCCAAAAACCATGAAGGAAAAACAATGCTGGGCCCCCAAGTTGAGTCAAGCCGAACTTTCACACCTCACTACAATGCCAAGAACAGCAGCGCTGAGGCCAGCCTTCAGTCTTTGCTTTCAGAGCCTTTTGCTGTCCGTCCAGCTGGCTGCTCCTCCAATAAAATAAATGAAATAAATCAGCTCTTCTGTTTCTGTCTAACACTGTTTTTAAAAAATCTCTCACATCGCCATTACTTTGGTTTCAGAATTATGGTCATATTTATAATTTATTTTTGCTTGATTCTGTGTTTCGTGGAGTTTATTGCACCGTTTGCCAAAGAGATCTTAAAACCCCGTTTTCATTTGCACAAGCCAACCTAAGTTGATCTACAAATTTTATTGGACTAATTCAACTTTATACAGTATTTTCTGGCTGAACAAACACTGCTGCTACAGAGACAGGCTGGATTATGGTCAAGTTTTAACTGGTCATTTCCTGTCTATGCATTTAGACACCACAACACCATTTATACACATCTTTTTTTTAAACATAATATTTCTGAAAGCAGCTCACTCATCATTCTCTACTCCAAACTTCAGGTTGTATTTTTAAAGGGGACATATCATGCTCATTTTCAGATTCCTGCTTGTATGAATCTGGAGTGATTCTCATGGGGGAAGGTGTATTCTAATGAGTCTGCATGTGATGTGGGAAGGGGAGACAAATCTGAATGGTTTGTCAAATCATAACTTGTCCCTTTTAAGACTGTTTCAGCTGTTTGTAGATTTAGTTATCAAACCGCTCACAAGAGGTCATCTCAAACAACAAATTAAAAAACGCAGGGCCGGATTAAATCTGCACAATTTCTAGTTTGACCGATAGCAAGGGGTCTTGAAAGCGCTGATGTTTGACGGTCTTCAGGGGGGTCCAAAATGTAGGAAGCTAGCATAGCCTGTTAGCTGTGTTGCAACATACTCCTTTATGTTAGCCTCCTCTGTTGGAGTTCTGGAGCTCTTGAAAAAAACGTTCATGTTCAAAAACATTCTTTTTCTCAGGTCTGAATATACATGCGTTCACACTCCTCTGTTGGCGTTCGGTAACTCTTGAAAAGAAAAATGTTTAAAGCTTGTGACTGAATGGAGCTAGCTTTTTTTCACTACAGCAATGAAAATTGTGAACGTTTTAGTCTTGTTTAGGATGACAGAACACTTAGTTACTACAAGGAACTTTGCCTCGCTGCTCCTCCGGTCTCTATTTGCCAACACCGGCACCACGCTGCTGGAGGCCCTGGCCTTATTGCTGGGCCTGCTGGATGGAACGGAGGCACGGGAGAACCAGAACCGGGACTGAGCTCAGCAGACTGTCAGACATTGTTGCATTAAAATGAGAGGTTTTCTAAATGGACTCTGGTGCTCAGAAACACTATCTTAATTGTCCACACACAATCAAAATCAACACAAAATCTAAGGTCCTGGTTGTAACTTTAACATATTACACATGTTTTAAGACCAGTAATCAATAAACTAGCTGAATATAAATGTTTTACTTCGTCTACTCTATAAAAATCTACAAAAAATATTTAAAAGGTTTTACTTTCATAAATCTTTAGTCAACTCTTCTTTGTCAACTGTATTACATGGAGATTAAGTCACAGTTTTAGTTTAATCTCATCAGTTTCATCTGTCATAGACCTTGACCGACATATTTGGTCACAGCTTTCATTCATTGTAGCTTTCAGAAAGCATTTAGTGACGGGACCAACAAGCTTCAGCTGAGAAACCTCTTTCTTTGAATGTCTGCTGGGTGGTGTACACACTGCTCTGCTCCTCACATTTGTTATGTGTAAAATTTGGATCAGCTGGGGTATGCGGGGCTGGGAGCCAAGAAATCTGGGAAGAGAGACAGAGGGGCCCGTATGTGAGAGGGCCTGAAACAGCATCTAATTGATTGCGGATCCCTCTCTGGTTCTCACCCAATCTGACACTCCACTTTCTTAGTGTCCCTCCTGCTACTCATCAACACTGGCCGTTTACTAAACAGGAAGCCAAAGCCCCAGGCTAAAATAATAAAAGGTTGGACGCCTCTTTGTGTTAATGTCTTCCTCTTTCCACTGAACTGGCCTGGGTCACCACAAGATACATTCAGCACGATTTATGACCGTTTAAAACATTTTAATGCTAGCTGGAACAGAGTTTAAGACCAACGTAAATAAAAACCTGCTAAAAAACAGCCTAATCCAGAATATTTCTGAGCAGAAATGATGAAAGGCAGAAAGAAAGAGAAGCGCATAGGAAATGTATTTTTTAAGGGTCCAACTGAGTATAGATCACAGGATGTTAATTATTTTTCATTTCTGAGTTCACAGGCACTCCGATTAGTTAGTGTTTAAAGGGATAGTTACATCGCTAGCATAGCTTAGCATAAAGACTGGAAAATAGCTAGTCAGGCTCAGCCATAAATACACATACTAACACCTTAAAAGCTTGCTCATTACCACATTGTACTTTGTGTATTTAAACCATAAATAGGAATATAGAAATGTTAAACAACAGATTTGTGGTTTAAGGGGGGAATTATGTGGTGGAACTATTTCCTGGCTATCAACCATATACTCACCAACTGTATCCGGCGGACTGCATTATTACGACAACCGAACAGAAGCACTGGGTTTATGGATTAGCTGTTTTTCAAGTGACAATGTCAGCGCTGAGTACTCCTTAATCGTATCTGGTGATATTTTCAAGCAGCAACCTTTGGTTCCGACGAGTGAAGCCATTGTTGTAGTGCCTTAAACCTGCATTCTCTCTAATGTCCATCAGGGGGCGACTCCTCTGATTGTATAGAAGTCTATGAGAAAATGACTCACTTTCTCTCTTGATTTATTCCCTCAGTAAACATTGTAAACATAAATTTACGGTCTCAATCTCTAGTTTCAAGTCTTCTTCAATACAGCATGATGTTCATTTTGTAAATTGTGGTCCATTTAGAGTCAAATAGACTATAAAGCAGGGAATGCTTCAGAGCTGCCGTTCTGTTTACGCTACCAGAGCCGTCCTTGCATCCGCAGTCCAAATATAGTAAATGAATATGGTAACAAAAAAAAAGATGGCGACAGACGAAATCCAAGATGGTGATGGCCGAACTCAAGGCTTCAAAAGTGCAGTCCTCAAACCCAGGGGTGAAGTCCAATTCTGATATACAGTCTATTATTCCGTCTTTATTTACTATAATGAATATGCTTCACTTCTACAGAAAAACTGGTGGAATAATAGCTGGACGGGACATTGCAATGAGTTATAAAAGCTAGTGGGGCAGAGACAAGTTTAACTATTTTGATAATCGATTGATCTTTAAAGTAATTTTTTATGAAAATAGGTTTAAAAAAATGGACTTTTCAGCCTCTCAAAAAATGGAAATGTCCTGCGTTTCTTTGTTTTTTACATCATATAAAACGGAGGGTCTTTGGGTTTTGGACTGACATAAAAAACAACATGTAAAGAAATCTCTTTGGACTTTGAGAAACTGGGATGGACATTTTTCACAAAACGATTAGAGAAAATAATCAGCGGAGTAATAACTAATGAAAATAATCATTAGTAGCAGCCCTACTCCTTATACAACATGTGCATAACAACTTATGCGTGTGTCAGATCTTTGATTCTCTTCCTGAACCTGATTAGCTGTTATTTCTCATAAATCCTGGGCTTGAATCGGGTCAGGATGGGAAAAAAATATCTAGTTATAATCATTTCCAAATTTTGCAACATGTTTTTATCTAACAAATCTTCACATTTGTTGGCGTTGAACCTTTCAACAAAACATTTTTTTTCGCTGTGCTCAAAAAAGGTTTGCTCTCCCGACTAGCCTATGGGGGTTCATGTATGGCCGGGCCTGATTATAGTTCGAGTTTGCGTCCATATAGACAGCCAAACACATGGTTTCTCAACTGCTCTGTACGCTTCCTATTCGCTGTGCTGTTAGCCACATTTTGCAACCAGATTCATTCAGGCTGGAGCCAACATCCTGCAGCCCACATTCCAAATCGAATCATCCAGAGCACACAGATGTGTTATTGTACGTCCTGGGGGCTGCGGACACAACTCCCCTGGGAAACTGTGGGAATCCAAGCTTTTCCCGTTTCTGTACACTGTAGCTGCTCTAACAGCTGGGCCACACAGGGGAACCAGCCCTCTGCAGAAACAGCTCTTTAAGTTGTCAGGTCGTCATTTGGAGCAGCCGAGTGTGCCGGATGCCAAACATGCTTTACCTCCTTTCAACCTGCGTGCTGATGACCCACATTCACACACAAAAATGAAAAACACGCTCAGGTAGACGGGCAGGTGTGCATGCAGGGGGCGTGCAAACACACACTGACATCCTCAGTCAGGAGGCAGATGTTTTCCAACTCACCAACAACCATCAACGTGAACTCGAACCCCCTTTTGACCGACTTCCGATACACCTGGTTGGGGAGATTGGCGAAGCCCACGTAGCCCTCCAGGTTCCGCTGCTGAAAGGAAACACACACACACACACACAGACTTTCTGTTAATGCAGAAATCCCACAAATGAATAGTAAAAATACACACACGCTCTCAAATACATTTGCATCTTTACACAAACTGCCCTTATCAACTCGCAGACACATGCACGCAACACACACAGAATCTCTGTTACTATGGTGACATATGAGCAGCTGATTCAGAGCTGCACACTGTCATTATTTGCACACGAAGTGACGAAAATTGTTTTTTGTGAAACTAGTAGTTCTGAAGCAGAGCCACTTTGAAGTGAAGGGCAGCTGGAGAGGTGAGGGAGGGAGGGGGGAGGACTCAGAGAGAAAGATAAGGATGAAAAGAGGAAGTGGATTCAACCCTGCCGAGGTCCATCAAACCAGTAAACTAAAACAGAAGAGTGAAATAAGCCAATAAATGAAGTCAATCGGTTCTCTTTATCCCTTTTCTCTCCCTTCCCCATCGCTCTCTCTTCCCCCCCTCCCCTACAATCAATGTGCACTGTCCTGCACGCTACGTGAGGCAAACACAATTGATCGCTGGCCCACCCGACAGAGAGCGGCCTCTCAGGGTTTGTCGTGCACGACGCCGATGGAAGAACGGCAGCCCTGCACTGATAGGTCTGCTGAAGGACGGGGGTTTGAAAAGCTCCTGATACAGAACCTTGACTGACTCAACTCCCCAATGAAGACCAGAATGAACCGATCCTTGGTGGTGAAAACATGGAAGGGGGCATTTTAAGCCCATTTCCATCCCGCCACAGATACACTTCTGTACTTCTTCTGTCTGTGTGATGCATCTTGAGTCGTTGCTTATGTTGCATTTTGAGGTGAGAAACTTCCGGTGAATGGGGTAAAAAACAACAACTAAATATTGCTATGAAGTTTCCCAAGTTGATTACTGACCATAGGAACATTATTTTTTGTATCACAAGTTTTCTGAAAATGTGTGTTTAAATATGCAAATGAGACATTATCTTATTAAATATGTGCTTATTTGCATATATTTCCAACAACATTAAAGATAAAAGGACATGAAGGAGAAAGCCAGGTTAAAAACTCTTGTTTCATTTTGTCGACATATTAGAGTCAAAGGCTTTTACAGAGGGAATTTTAAATATGTCTATAAATAGAGATAATATATCTATAAATCAGAAAATACTGTCAACGGCCATCTCCATGTTTTCAGTAATAATATGTTGTATAAATCAGGGTATGAATTATATATGAACAAACCCCTCTGTAAAAACCTTCAGAATACAGATAGGAATGAAACTGTAAAGTTTGATGTATGTAAGTGCTACTGAAGTGAAGATTTCTGGATCAAAAACTAATTTAGAGAAAAGGGCCTTTAAAGATATGTTTTGTAAAATTACATACATGGTGAAGACACTACAGGTGAATACGGTTAATAAAATACAAGTTACATTACAAGTTTCCTGATATGTTATGTTTAAATATGCAAATGAGGTATTATCTATGGTAACTTTTGGTGAATTTTGAGAATTTGATAAAGGTCACTTAAATATCATATACCATTACACCTTATTCGGAATGGAGCATTTTCCCATTAAGACATGTTGGAGATGTTGGAGAATGTTTTGTTTTTTTTAACTACAGTTTTCCACACACGGCATCTTCCCCGTTTACGGTCCGCTCTGTGCGTTGTATGGTAGTTATGCACAAACCGACTTACAGAGATAAATGCCTAAAAGAAGAGCCCACATTCCTGTTTGTAAGAAAAAACACATCTTCTTTTAAACATCTTGAAAGACTTGGATACCAACAGGTTGTTGGATGAGCACAAATATTGCATCGCCGACCTTTTAAAGAAGATGGTTGAAGGAATGAAACAGGTAGGCTGGTAGGCACTGGTTACATTAACCAGAGTGTGCATGGCTACATGTAAATGGAAATATTAGTGGAATATCCTTTTTCAGAAGGCATGTAAACAGCTGAGTTGAAACTTTGTCTTTTTCAGAATAAGGGCAAAAAAACTTATTTGGTGCATGTAGTCAGTGTGGTTTATCAAGCACACAAGACTACTGTTTGGAGGCAGTTACTGACCCTTAACAGCTAGCTTAGCTGCTATCGCTGGTATGCTATATTGCTCTTGTTTGGGCTTTCAGGCTCCCTATCTGTCAGGCTCCCTATCTGTCAGGCCCTGTGCCAAACTAACACAACCCAGTTCTACAGCAGCATCTCCCCTTTAACGTCAACCTCCAACCCAACTCTCAGTAAAATTAAAAACCAAACGAACAAGCCAAGCCCCCAAAACTACAGTGATATTTCATATTGCAATCCCTTACACTACTTGTTTCCGTGTCAGGAGTCGCGACAAAAATAAGTGCAAGAGTCAGTATTTTGCAGCTGTTATTTCAGTGTGTCAGATACATAAATAATCAACACAGTACAAGCAATATTGGATTGGACTGAGTAGACACTCAGGCAGATACCAAATATTAAAGGACTCCAGTAGGGATCAGGGGCAAAAAACCTTGATAGGGACATCCTTTATAAATATGTAACTGTAGCTACTGACAATAACAGTTTGAGGCCTTGAGGTATTGACTAGAATGTGAGGTCATTAAATAGGAGGAAGTTATATTCTGAAGGCTTTACAACCGCTGGGCTCTAAAACAGCTGAGACAGTGAATGTTGAATTCACTGTCTCAGCTGACTTGAATGTTTCCAGCCAAGGACGACCAGACTCATATAAACACTTTTTTATCACTAGGAACATGCTTTTGACCCCGCTCCCGTCCCAATCCATACAAAACGTCAGACCATAATTTAGCACTTAAAAGTCTTAAACTCCTAAGTTGTGGGATATTCAACAGTCACATGTGGGCTGGGCTGTAATGCTATGCTGTCTGCCTGCTTTTGGCCATGCTGTATGTCTTTTGCAAGTCTGTATCAGCGTTGACTCATCATTCATAACAAGGGTTTGACCAATGTCTTTCACAACTACAAACACAACACAGCCTGGAAGTTGTTTCCTGGCAACACAAAAATAAATTGGCCCAAGGTTTTTGAAGGCCCACCAGACACTTTTGTTTTAGGTATGCGTGCTACACTGTCTGTTGTGTGTCCAAGTTACCAGTATTCTGTGGCCTCAAGGTTGACCCACCACAGCTGTGTCGTGGTAGGAGGACTGCTTACATTATATGACCCCGCCATTCAACAGTATTATAAAAGTGTACTGTGTCGGACTGTGTTGCTGTAGCTCCAATCAATCATAAAAAAAGCGACTAACAAATATTAATATTTTCTCTTTCGTTAGCCCTCTGCTAGCATTATGCAGATCTTTTTTTTTTTTTTTTTTAAATATTGATGTTGATTTGCTAGCAGAACCTTGGTTTTCTTCTAACGTTATGCTAATAAAAATGTATTGAAAATGTCGATATTGATCTGGGGACAACAACATGGCTGGATAGCTAGCTAGTCTTGTTGTTAAACATACTGTCAAATTATATTTACTGTTCGTCAACCGTACGCAATGTTATCGACTTTGAATTTGTCTTACAAAATGTTAGCTTGCTTTTTTTACAATTTCATGAAAATATTTATATTTATTTGGAGACCTTGACTTTCTGGGGAGGTAGCTAGTCTCGTTGTTTAACATTCTGTCAAACTATGTTTACTGTTTATAAACCATACGCAATGTTATTGACTTTGAATCTTGCTATCTAGCATAACGTTAGCTTTCCGGCTCGTAGCTAAGCCAAAGTGTTCTATTAGCTGAGAGGACTTAAAATATCTCCAGTTGCCAAGTTGCATCTAAGGTCCATTCTAAATACTGGAGTAGCGAACTACGTTTCCGTTTCACAAGAACCTTATGGGCAGTTAATGATTGTTCCAGGTATTAGCAAACCCTCAGGTGTACCTGGGAAACGGAGTTACGGCTGGTGAAAAACTTTAATTTGTTATCAAAACACATGAAAATATAAAATGATGGCCTTAATTTTTTTTTTCTTTGGCAAGTGACCATGGTATAAGCAGGATAATGCACTTTGAGGTGTCCAATATCTGCAATGAATGTCCAATATCTGCTCATAATGGACAACTCACTGGGCATAATTCCTTATGTAAATGCACATTACTAGCCTAACTCTACCCTCTACTGTATAATCCTCATTTCCCACTGTTGAGTGTAACATCCAGAAAAACTGCAGGCTACACACCAACACCACCGACGGACGCTATGGAGGCACAGAATGTGGAAAAGAAAAGGAAACAATCTATTTGCCTCATCAATACTCCGTGATGCATGCAGCTCGGCAGTAGGCGGAACTACTCTGAACAAGCCTGAAGCACTTTTCCACCATTTCCATGTTTGATCCACCCACATACAAGTTCCGTGGGCGATTACGCGTGTGTTACATAAGGATCCACCTCTGGGGGTTCGTCCATCCCCCCCCCAGCTGCACTGTGGGCAGCACAGGTAATGTAACATGCTGGGATGGTCATTTAGCTATTGGGAAGAAATTATAAATGAAGGCTCTCACTGTTTCTACAAAATAGTGTGTGTGTGTGTGTGTGTGTGTGTGTGTGTGTGTGTGTGTGTGTGTGTGTAGATGGGAGTTGAATGGTGCACAGAGTTAAACTGTGTGTGTGGGTGCGCAAGTG
Source organism: Anoplopoma fimbria (assembly GCF_027596085.1). NCBI lineage: Eukaryota > Metazoa > Chordata > Actinopteri > Perciformes > Anoplopomatidae > Anoplopoma > Anoplopoma fimbria. The sequence goes on from NC_072467.1 coordinate 15,528,044, forward strand.
GTGAATGTATTAACATGCAGTATACATGTCATGTGTGCATGAAACACACAATGACGTTTATATAAAGAAACATTTCCAGCTTAATGACTGTGTTCATGGTAGTATTGCCACCAATATTCACAATGACACTTGCCAGTGAAATGCATTATGGCTAATGTGGTTCTTTAATAAGATAAGTGACTAGAAGGAAAAACAGGCAGGGGACTTAAAATAGGGGAAGTAATGCTGGATGAGTGAGAGGAAGGCTAGTCAGTGCATTACTGTTAACCCCTCCCCCAGTCCACCCGGTGGTGATAGTAGCTGCCTGGTTCACTGACATCATCCCCCCCCATACAGCAGCTGATGCTGAGGCCCTCTCACTGCTTCCATCAGCTGTTTTAACTTCCAGTTAATACATGCTGAATATTAATCATGTATTAAATATAGCATCGCTTAACGCCGCAGCAGGAGGACACAAATCTTTTGAAAACGGAGCTTGTGTGATTTCTTTCTTTGGTTAATTTTAGCACCGGTTCCTCACTATCTCTCTAGGTGCACATCGTACATGCCGCCCCCCCTGTGGTGTCATGCTGAGGACCCCCTCTTCAGACTGTATCACAAACATGTACAGTACAAACACTAAGTGTGGTGTGTTGTAAGTGCATGAGTAACCACTCATTGCTAAACAGAAGTGCTGGTGCACTTTAAAAAAGAGTTGCTATCTGGAAAAGCAATTTGAGGAACAGGGTTTAATATCTCTAGTAATGAGTGGTTCAGTCACTTTTGTTCTGTATACAATGCCATCCAGAAAAGCAGTGTTTTATTTGATGAAATGCAGATAGTTTGAATATACATTGCTCGTGGTCCTAACTGCGAGAAGAGTAAAGCAAATCTGATCTGGGGTCTGATATTGGAAGCATAATATCGAACCACCGTAGCTGGCTAGGACTATCATCTGGATTTTATTCAGAGCAATACTAGCAATATTGTCACGGTCGGTGTGAAAACACACGTCCAAAGAAGACCACGTACTGTGACAACGTCCAACCATCAAACCAGCCTCCATTCAAATAACTGCCATTTTAAAGACAACATTATAGTGTTTTGCGTTAGAAAACACACTGTGATCCACTGCACATGATCTATTGCAACAAAAATGCAAATCACACAACCTCTCTCTCCCCCAGAACCAGGCTGCACAGAGGTGGGAGGCGTGATTCTAGTTTGAAACGATGGAATATACCGAAATGCATGTAGTTTGATCAACCACATGATGCCGATGTTATCAGTACACTATATGAATTTGTCTTAAGGTGTGAGTCATATCTCTTTTAAATATATATATATATATATATATATATGTAATACACTCAAATGAGCAGATTGTTAAAGATGCTTGGTGCTCGGGTTTCTCCCTATACAGGAGGTCGGTACCAGCACGAGCCAGAACTCACGGCTTCGGCTAAATAGGGTATATTCAAATAAAAGGGTTTTAATAATCTCCCATCGAAAACACAACAGTAGTGATGACACATCGGTCTGTTTAGAAGACAATTGGACTTACGGCGATGCTGGGAACCGCAGTCTCTGGTCGCTCGATCATCGTACCGTGCTGTCACAACCCAGCCTGCAAAGGACAGTCACCGAGGCATACACTGATCACCGTCCGGAGAGAATGACGGAGCGGAGAGGAATGAGCCGCTCTGCAGCGTAATGTCCCCGTTGATTGGTGTAAACAAAACGAAGCACAGTGGCGTCTGCAGTGGAATGAATGAGGCTCAATTACATATGGCCGCTAACGGATACTACTACCAGATGTAGCACAGTGAAGAGAAACGCTCTGACAACTGAATTTCTTCACGAGGCAAACCAATTAAGTGTAGGTGGATAACACGTCCGGTTGAGAATTTCAGAATAAGACGAAATGTAGCGCAACATTTGCAAACCTCGACTGAAAAATGTTCCAAAAACAAAGACATGTTAAGGAAAATTCTGGTGTAGGTTTTTATGGATGGATAAGAACTGTCTTAATGTTAAGGGTCGAAGTTTATCCCCCCCTTTAGGCTAGCTTTTCCGCTGACCCATTTTTGTATTATTATTAATTAAGCTAAATTGAAGATATTACTCAGGACGATAAAGACGTTACATAACTGTTTACTTTGTTAGCATTTAACCACTAAACTCGTGGAAGTGTTAGCTGTAATGCTACATTAATAGTTGTTTTCTAAAATGTGCATGCAGTAATAGATATAATTTCTGCTTCAAATGTGAACCAAAAAAAATCCGTATCATATTTTAAAAAAAAAAGAGAAACTACCTCACAGCAAAGAACAATGAGACGCGACAACCGGAGGGCGGTAATCAGGCTCTTATCTTGAAAGGAAATACGTTTACCTACCGGTCTACAGCCGTGTATGGCCAGCTTGATTCAACGGATCCATCTTCCAATTGGTCAAACGCGATAGCGACCGGCCCTCTGATAGTGTGCGCGTGAGGCCTTCACGTGCTGGAGGCGAAACAGTGCTGCCTTCAAAGACGGCTGTGAATAGCGTTACCAAACAATTACACTCATATGGCCATACCATAAAGTGAGAAATGGTGAGGTAATTGATTTAAAGGCCGCTAAATATGGGGAATAAACTGTAGGCCTTCATTGTAACGTATAACCTACTCATCAAAAAATATATCCGGGAACCATTTAGGACTCCTTTGGCTCATGTCAATCATAACATACAGCAAAGTAATTACCAAATGTATATAATAATGACCCAACAATATACTTTTTATGGATGACCTATAATTTCTTGCCAGGTAGTCAGAATATAGGCAGTACTGGTGGTTTGGTGTTGAATGTAAAATAAGCCTTTTGATCTCATTCGTTAAAGTGCCTCTGGTTTCCAGTAAATCCAAGATGGCTGTAATGAATCATGAAATATATCAGCAACATTAAAGGCACCTCAGTATCTCCTCACTAAAGCTTCTGATGGGAGCTTTCAGCCCTCTAATAAATGAACAGTCCCAAAGAATTGTGGTACTTGTGACCAGGTCTTGATTGTGTCCTGAAAATGAAGCTTTGTAGTGCATTGGCGCGCTCTAGTGGCTAAGAGAGTAACTGCCACCAGAGTCCACAAACCCCGAGATGCACAGTTAGAAACTTTTACAAACACACACACACACACACACACACACACACACACACACACACACACATATTTTTTTTGGGGGGGGGTGAACATTAAACCAAGACCTGCGTTTGGTGAACTATGGCTACAAGTGGCAATTCATAGTTTTCAGTCACGTGAAAACTATGAATTACAGAATGATCTTACAGAAACATGTATCTAAAGTTAGCTAACATCAGCCAACATTAGCATCCATAAACTACTGCTCATAGTATAAGACTAAAATAAGTCTTTAGTGAGAAAACCTCTGAGTGTATTGCATTGAGCAAGGTTTTTTTTTATCTCCCCAGGTGTTAAGTCTGTGTGGAGATCATGCGTTAGTATACTTGTGTGTCTATCAGTCTGTCTGTCCAGAGCTAATCTCTCATACTACTGGACCAATCAGCCTAATATTTTTGTGCTCGTTTAGGACTCTATGCTCAAGGTCCTCTCATGGTTGCGGTGATTCACAATTTTTGAAAAACCTATTTTACTGACTGTTTACTTGTTGTTTACTGACAGGGAACGCTGGCAATTGACTAAGCTTCAAACAAGCCTTACATAGTCTGTTGCAGGCAACATGTTGCCTCTTTTCCCAGCTCAAAAATTGATATCCATTTTGAAGCAGAGCCTCTGCAGGGTAATCCATACACAATATGTTATGATCCACTAAAGTAAGGCACGATACGAGAGACATTAATCTGTTTTTGTTATCTTCACCAATATCTTGACTGTAAGGGAGCCTGGAAGGACAATTGAGTGAGATCAAACTCTACTGAGTACACTTTCGTAGCTGCTTAAGAATTCAACTTGTCATTTTGATAAGGACAAATGTGATATTTCTTTTTACAGAAGTGACTGGCTTCAGGAGATGAGTTTTTGGCCCAGAAGGCAAAAACTCATTAACTCAGTCCTGCGGAGGTATCCACAGAGTCCTGCTCATCTAAAGCTACATCTCCCTGAGAACGCTGCTCAACAGTAAATACAAAGACTCTGGCATGGAAAAGGAGGATGAAAAGATCTAAAGAAAAATGGAATTTGACAGTAAAGTTGAGATAAAAGTTCTGAGTCAAGCTAGCTGACAGGCGGAACCTGACACTTCTTAGTACGGCTCCATCTCTTCAGCACGCACTAGTTTATGACATATCAAAAAAGGGAATTAACACACAGGAAGTGTGAGGGGAAAACCACAGAGACCAACAATGACATATTATCTTGCTTTAATTCAACAGCGTCAGAAGCACAAGCCAATACAGAAATACATTTTGTACTTATCTGTACAAGTACTTGAATTCAAAACATGACAGTAAATAGAATTAAAAAAAAACACCATCACTTTAGTCTATATAAAAACAAGAGGAAAGCTCACAGTGGTTTATCAGAAATAGTGGGGTGACCCGTAGCTTATACTCTGATACAACAAATGGAGTTGGGAGGCATTGCTCTTTTACAGTGAATGTAGTTTTCTTTTAGTCAATTTAAATCACAAAGCATCAGTATTTCACAGTGTTGACGGTCAGAGTGTAAGCAAAAAGTACACATAATATTCCATATACTTAAATTAAACCTTTTTTAAAGTCAGAAATGTAGAAAACAGTATGTGTGCCCCAAGAGTAACTCACAAAACATAAATATATTTTGCATATTAGTAAATACTTAGCATAAAGATAGACAGATACCCCCTGTAGACCTTATGATAACGCATCTTTGACAGTTTTGCAGCATCAAGAAACATAACTAATAACTAACTAATAATAACTAAATAAATGGATTTTGTCCATCAGAGGCCCTGATAGGTGCCTCTGTAACGTGGCGTTGCCATGGTTACAGGTTGGACGTCTCTCCTGCGACAGATTTGGCAGCCAGGTAGCTGATGAGCTCCTTCACCCAAGCATCTGTGGGTCTGGCACACAGTTGACGCCCCGCCACGGTCTTCAACCTGAACACACACACAAAGCAGGACAAGTCAGCGCGTTCAACTTGCAGAGACAGGGACGGTGGGGGACGTTGGGGGAAGGGGGGACGGTGGGGGATGGTGTCTCTGAGGACAGGGACTTACAGGACGGCAGGCTTGGGGCACCTCTGGCTGGTCCTGATGTAGCCCACCACTTTGTCTTTGGGCACCTCGTTCTCATTGAAGCGAAAGCAGCATCTCTTGGGCCCGGCGCCACGCAAGCCTGGAAACAAACACACACCAATGAGCAAATCACAACTTACACACAAACACACCCACACACTCTCACAGTATCACATGCTTGTTCCTTTTGTGTTCACTTTTTGATTTCCTCTGGTTGTGCCATCTGATACTGTTTGTTATTTTAGTTGAAGAGTTTGTTCTCTTGTCATTTGGAAGAAAACCTCTTGATGTGTGTTACTGTTTAAATAAGCACTGGTTTAATTTAAAGGGAGACTCTACACGCACCATAAGTTGATTTCTTACATCGAGACCATTATATTTTGTATTACAAGTTCACTGAAAATATATGTTTAAATATGTATATAATGCATTATCTTATAATATGTGCTAATGTGCATACATTTACGGAACATAAATCTGAACATTGGATAAAGCCAGTTTCAAAATGATTGTTTCATTTTGTTAACATACTAGCGTCAAAGGTTTTTAAAGAGGGAATTTTAAATACCTCTTTGTGTCACTCCGTAAATCTGAAATACCTTCAACAGCTATAAAGAAATCCATCCGTTTTTAGTAATAAAATGTTGTATAAATCAGGATATGAATGATATTTGAATAAACCCTTCTGTAAAAACCTTCAGAATAAATATAGGAATGAAATTGTAAAGTTTGGTGGATGTAAGTGCTACTGAAGTGGAGATTTCTGGATCAGAATCTGAGAAAAAACTAGTTTTACAGATATGTTTTGAAAGTATGGATGAATAGGGAAAAACATATGCCAATGAAACTTCCTCAGTTTATTTCCTTACATTAAGACTATTATTTTTTATATTGCAAGTTTTCTGAAATGTTATATTTAAATATGCAAATGATGCATTTTCTTATGGTAACTTTAGTGAAATCTAACAGACCCAAACAGACAAAGTAGTAAAATGTATGTTTTAATCCCTCTTGTCTGAAAGAAGACGTGCTATGAAAGCAGGATTGACCAAAATCTCTACATTTTTTTGCCTGTAGTGTCTTGAAAGTAAGCAGTAAATGAACGAGAATTAAATAATGTCAAAGTCCTTTCATACAACCAGCTGCATTAATAGATCTTATTTACAAGAATAATAAGACACATTATCACCTTATAAAGTTGTTAAAATGTTATCAAAGAGTCGTCTGTTTATTTCCACTGATCAGACTGAATCACATTAATAATATCGAATGTACCATAGTCATCATCAATATTAAAATGACTGATTGAATGTGTTATTAACCAGCCCCTTCTTACCTTCAGTCAGGGTGACGGCAGCCAGCATCAGCACCAGCACGGAGAGAGCGAGACGAGCAGCAGCCATGTTTCTTTCACTGAGTAGCAGTAGGTGAGTGTTATCAGCCTGTTCTTCTCTTCTGCTGTGTGACTTTGAGCTGTGTCCTCTCCTGCCTTTATACGGTTCAGCAGCAGCCTTAGAGGGGGGAGAAAGCTCTGCGCTGGGACTTTACTATGACGTGTCAGTATTTCCCCCTTTATCTGAGAGTTTCATGTGGGGGCTGTGTTGGTGTGAAGTCCATTTCACTTCCCTAAACACAGTGACATTCAGTGAACCCTGAGCTCAGCGTGTTAAATAAAGAAGTACTTATTTTGTTTTCCAGCGTGGTTTCCCTGTGAATTACACATTTCTTGTGACCAAAAACTACTGTACTTTCTTTTCGCTGCGTAAACATCACAGCTACAACAGATCTTTGAGAGCAGCTACATGAAACCAGTGTCATTAATATAAAACAGAGGAGGCAACCAGCTGTCTTCTTCCACTACAAAATGAATGAAATAGCCTTTTTGCTAGATCCTAACATGAATGTCCATATACGTATATATAATACAGAATATACAAAATATTCCTGTTTGTGACAACATGTTCCTACACCATATCTTGCTTTCCCTGATACTGATTCCAATACCTGAACTTGTGTATCGGTCGATATCGATTTCCATTCTGATACCAGTGTGCTAAAATACAAAAAAGTTAACATGTCATATTTCCCTAAATATATTTCATATTGCTGTGAAAACGTCTCCTACAAACAACTGGATTCATTCAAGTTTCTTGCCAGAAACTACAATTTACAATGTTTAATATGAACACATCATAATAAAGTTATAATCAACCTTTGCTAAATAATAATTTTAACTGCATTACACTACAAAACGAAACTTAGGTTTAGGCAAAACAAAAACACCACTTACTCAGGTTTAGGAAAAACATCATGGTTGGGCTTGAAATAACTTTGTACAGTTAGGTCTATGCAACAAAAGGAACGTTAAGTTTAGGCAACAACACCATGTAGTTAGGTTTAGGAATACCGTATTAAATATTAAGTTTAGCAATAAAACCATGAAGTTAGGTTAAGGAATACGGTCACAAACATTAAGTTTATGCAACAAAACGAAGTAGTTAGGTTTAGGAATACTATATCAAACAATAAGTTTAGGCAAAGAAAACCTCAACAACACTTTTTCACTCCGTTCCAAACACCGATCTCATGGTTGGACCTCATTGTGTTGTTTTTTGGACCCGTCTACCTCCCATCTTGCCCACCATAAAAGGTCTTTGCCTATATTTCATACTACATCTCTTGCTCTGACTGATGCATTGTCACATGGATGTGACATTTGCATTATATTACTCCTGAGCAACATGAAAAATAAGACCATTTGTGAGAAAATGCCATGATACTGGACGTGATCCAGGGTGATTGAGGGTCAACTGGGTGATTGAGTGGCATGAAGCACATATTTCATTACAAGGCAGTTAAACTGCACAGTTTGGGGATTCTCAAGTGTTTTCACTAGAATCACTGCACAACAATGATATCATCAACAAGAGGAAGAAGACATCATTATGAGGGTTTGTACTGAATGAGCCTGGTGGTTTCCATTGGACAAAAATATATATATAAAAAAAGTTTCAGCTTTTCTAGATTGTTTTCTTCTTCTGTAAAACACATGATATGTTCACCTCTTCAGGGCTGTACACATCCTTCGTCAAGTACAAAGGAAATTCTTTTTTTTCGTTGAACTGCTCATGTCCACACTGAGGCGAAAACCTGTGAAGTAAGTTCACAATCACACACTCCATTCATTTTGAAGGAGTTTGGACTTGGACAAATTGATTACAAGTAAACTAAATTATCTTTTAGCAGGAAAAGGGCGGTTTGTAAAGAAAAGCTGGAGTATTTATCAATAAAGTACACATGGTACCATACCAGGTGAGCTTTGTGTGAGAACCCTAGTACATCTGTATGTCTGACTCATTATAATAATTAATCGTCATAATAATCCTCTAACCATGTTTGAAGCAGTTATATATGAAAACACCTCGCAGCAGCTGGATGTGATGAAGTGAGGTGTTCAAAGAAACAGATATTTTGTTGTGCCTTGAGTTAAAATAAATCTCAAGCTGTTCCCTCTAGAATACAAGTAAGCAGAAAAATGAAGCATTACAGGATCGTCCACATCAGCACTGAAGATGGATGAAGACCATACGGTTGAAAGCTCAGAAAAAGTCAGTTGGTGGATTTTTTCTGTACAAAATACTAACCGCAGGTCAAGGTTTTCATGCTCAATTCAGTAATAATGATGCGCATTAGACTTCAGGGACAAGATCAATTATCTGACATCAGTTATTTCACTGCAAGATTTGTTGGTATGGTTTAAGACTCTAAAGGCGCCAAAGTAAATCACATGTTGAGAGGGATGAATAAGTGAGTTTCCTTAAAAGTAGTGACGAAAATGACAAGTTACAGTATTTTGGGGGTTATACATTGGGGTTTCTGGGTCACTTGTGGGCATCAAGCTGTGAACACAACATGGAGCCTCTCACCAAAGTTTAGTTTGTTACCACTTGATAAAGTCCAACATTCTATGTCCTTTTATCTGTTTTTGGTCACCGCCACGTCCTGAGGGATATATCTTTAGCTGCTGAATGCTCCACTATGTTCACCAGCGAGCGGCTAACTGTGTCTGACTGCTGGTTGGTTCTGGGTCGGTAGTGTACAGTGAGTTTATCAGAGCTTTTTGCTGCATCTGGAAAACATTTTCCAGATGAGAGGGACGTAGAGACGCTGTATACAGCTCAGGTAGAGAGAACTGTCAATCACAGTAATCCCACCCTAAAGCATACTCTGCTTTATAGTCTATTTGACTCTAAATGGACCATAATTTACGAAATGAACATCATGCTGTAGTGAAGAAGACTTGAAACTAGAGATTGAGACCATAAACTCATGTTTACAATGTTTACTGAGGTAATAAATCAAGAGAGAAGTATAGTCATTTTCTCATAGACTTCTATACAACCAGAGGAGTCGCCCCCTGATGGACATTAGAGAGAATGCAACTTTAAGACATGCAGCATTAGCTTCACTTTTCAGAAACCGAGGTTGCCGCTTGGATGATAATATGATAATATGATATGATACAATAAGCAAAAAACACAACATTGTCTTTTTCAGATTTTTTGTCAGCAGGATTACAGAGAAAACTCCAACTGCTCTGATCTTCTTTCAGACTAGAGGAAAAAAAACATTCAAAATACACATTTAGCTGTTTGTTTTACTACTTTGTATATTTGCATCTGCAGATTTCACCTAAATTCATCAAAAGTTACCATTACATAATGCCTAATTTGCATATTGAAACATGACATTTCAGAAAACTTGTAATAGTAGAAAAAATAAAAATAGTATTAATGTAAGTAATTTTACCCTATTCACCTGTAGTGTCTTCAAAATGTATGTCATTTTACAAAACATATCTTTAAAGGACGTTTTCTCTAAATTAGTTTTTTTTCAGGCGCTGAGTCAAAAATCTCCACTTCAGTATCACTTACATACACTAAACTTTACAGTTTCATTCCTATCTATATTTTGAAGGTAGTTACAGAGGGGTTTGTTCATATATCATTCATATTCTAAATTTGTACAACATTTTATTACTGAAAACATGGAGAAAAAATAGTTTTTTTATTGCCATTGACAGTATTTTCCAATTTATGGAGTGATACAAAGAGAATTTCCCTTTGTAAAAACCTCTGACTCTAGTAGGTCGACAAAATGAAAGAAGAATTTTGAAACCGGCTTTATCCAATACTCAGTCTGGAAATGTATGAAAATTAGGACATATTTTATAAGATAATGCCTTTTTTGCACATTTATACATAGCATTTTAGAAAACCTGTAATACAAAAAATAATTTTCTAAAGGTAAGTAATCAACTGGTTCATTTTTAACCCTATTCGCTTAGAGTTTCCCCTTAAATTGAACTAGTCCTTATTAAACAGTAAAACACATGTTTTACTGATAATTATAATTCCACTATAATAATTGCTGCTGTTATTATAAGTAGTCTTATTATATGAATCATTTATGTCATATACATTGAATGTGTTGTATCTCTGTTATGCTGTTCATTCTGTCCACATGACATCTATTGCATTCTGTCCATCCTGGGAGAAGGATCCCTCCTCTGTCGCTCTCCCATAGGTTTCTTCCTTTTTTCTCCCTGTTAAAGGTTTTTTTAGGGGAGTTTTTCCTGTGCTGATGTGAGGGTTCAGGGACAGAGGATGTCGCATGTGTACATATTGTAAAGCCCTCTGAGGCAAATTTGTAATTTGTGATTCTGGGCTATACAAAATAAACTGAATTGAATTGAATTATTACACATGACAATAGAACAAAATCGATATCAATTAGTTCCATTTTTGTTCCCTATTCACATCACTTAAATTTAACCAGTCCTTATTTAAACCGCAGAGTAACACGCATTAGCATTAGCAATGTTAGCATTCACTTGTGTTTCTGGTGTTTGAGAAAAAGATCTGTCTCTTCAGCTGCTAAATGCTTTTGGCTGTACATACTGGTATAGAGAATCAAAGGAATACCTCATAGTAGAGAATTACCTAGAAATTAAACAAAGCCCATTAAGATGTGTTCGGTCTCTCTGCCTTGTGTTTGTCATATATGACTGATCGGACTTTAGTTTCAGTGGAAGGGGAGTTTTCTACACTTGACCGAGCACCCTATGTAAATTTTTAGTGCACAATTTTTCCCTCTGTTCATGAAAAGCAGAAGAAGTCCTTAAAAGCTTCTTTCACTTCTTCATGGTTTGTCCTTTAAGAGAAACATTGGTTTCTTTTTTTTCCTCATTTGACCTCATGTTTTCAACATACATATATTAATACACATTGGAAATATGATTGATCAGTCTGATGTGGTGTCCTTTCACTTGAGGTCAACAAGTGCTTCAACTGACCACAAGTCAGTGGTGCAAATATATATATATTTATATGATATATGATATCTTACCAGAAAATGTATCCTCATTTTTCTTGGGTTTTCCAGCAACATGTGTCGATATCCCCTTGTTACATGCATACAGTCTTTTCAAAATAAAATTCCATCTTCACAGGGAATTACTGAGTTATAGTTAGGTAAATATCGTGGTTTGGGTTAGAATAACTATGCTTGTCCTTATGGGAGTTCAGTAACAAATAAATCAGTGTTGAATTTAACTTGACAGACCTGAGAGCGGTCTCCCTGATGAAACACAGATTTTAGTTTGACCCATCCACCTCCCATCTGTCTCTATACTTCCTGGTTCATGTTTCCGTCGATTACATACAAATTGATTTTGTGGTATATCTACAAATTATGGCACTTTAATTTCCGTAGCTAGAGCTATGAACGCAGTATGAGAACAGTTATTTTCCATTCAAGCTGTGAGCCCAGTGAATGAGCCCCCCATAAAAACACACAAAGACACAGATAAAGAATGTAAAACTCCTTTGTTTTTGTTTTTTAAAGCAGAAGAAAATAAGCAATTTGTTGAAGAAGGGTAGAAAGAGACAGGCCGTCGTCCCCCTAGCCACATAACAGAGAGACAAACCCTCATCCAAAGACGGAAATCTATTAAAGAAGCATGAACCAAGACAAATTATAGGAAAGGAAAGCAACCCAAGGCTTCTACAAGCCTGAAATATCATTACAGAATAATCAGCTAGAAGCTTAGAGCTCGGATTGGCTGTGCCCTGGCCAACTGTGGAACAATTCTGTCCACTTAACGGGTCAGGTGACCACCAGGACAATATGATTCCCTTGTGTTTCCCTGTATTGTTTGTATTATTATTTATTCCTTCAGGTCTACCAGGACCGTGTTTGCCTGCATGGTGTTTGCAGTGCAGGTTCTGTGTTCTGTGTTCTGTGCAGTGAGTGTTTCAGATATAGTCATTGTCATTAGAAACAGTCCATTTCAGTCACTCAGGCATTCATCGTGTATTTGAGATGGGTGCAGCCAACCCCTCAACAACTGCTTAGTAACATGATGACCCACCACATAGCCTTTGTGGGTTAGGTAAAGAGCTCACCATGAACACACAACACCAACACCAACTTCCACTTTGCCTTTACACCTTCGCCTTTAATCAACCAATCAGCTTCTTTGGCTGCTACTTTCCTCAGTTGTTATTCAAAATATGCAAAAATACAAATACAGAACAATTACAAAACAAAACTCCAAATTATAAAAAGAATTACCTTTTTATACAACACAAAAGCGTTGGCACTACAGTAGTCACACTGTTTGGTTGCTCCACGCTTAATGATGAAGTTTAGCAGTGCTCAGGTCTTCACGCCGGCTACCACTGTGCCCCCACCCAACCCATCATTTATTTACCCTAAAGGCCTTTACACACTGGGGGCTCGACTGATAAACGACGAAAAAACAAGAATTCGAAAAAAAGGTATTGATGTGTAAAGTAATAACACAAAAACATGCCCCCATTGTGGGCGTGGCGTTGCAAACTACTCACCTGTGACAATATTTTAAATATGGCTTTTATTGTGAAAGGTAAGATCAGAAGGAATGGATCTGATCCGTGCTGCCTTTGTTGAGGTTAAAAGGAATAATAAAGTTTGCCTTCTTCATTCTGACAACCTTTTTTTGTGTTGTTGTGCACTATATTGAATGGTTCATGTTTTCTTTTGTGATACAAAAACCCGGAAAAATATTATTTTCACAGTGACAGTGCTCATGATAAAAAAACAACAGTTCGTAAAGACAAACTGATGTGACGAATAAACAAAACGAAAATGCAAAATACTCACCTGCGAAGATTATATGAATAGGGCTTTTATTGTGAATGGTAAGAACAAATTTTGTGTGCTCATGACAAAAACATAAACATAAATATATAAATGCGCGAATAACTAAACGCCCCCGATGTGTGAAGGCCTTCAAGAGCAGATTCTCCAGGAAACTATGGCACATTTTGTCACTATAGAACAGTGACCTATAGAGTATTTACATGATTATTTACCTCGTCAATAACTAGGATTTCATCTCATCGTAAGGATGTAAGGAGCTTGAATTGAAAAAGAAAGCACAAATGCAAATCTTAGTAATATGAAGGATATATTAGTCATCATAAGCATAATGAGTCATACAGATGTGTCAGAGCAGCCAGGTGATCTGTTGACTCACACTGCCAGTTAAAATGACAGTTGGACATAAATAACAGAACAACCAATGTGTTTCCACCCACCCACACACACACACATCTGTAAACTCATACTGTACTGTCCATCCTGTGTTACCGTTCAGCACAGTGTGTTCAGACAAACGACTAGCACATTTGAATTGAAAAAAACTACGTATATATATATATATATATATATATATATATATATATATATATATATATATATATATAACATGATGAGCTGCCTGAACAAAAATCTGCGTTGAAGCTCCTCTCTAGCGCTGCTGTAAACATTGTTCACCCTGCAGACCATGGAAATCAAACAGTGTCTGGAAACCTAAAGTGTTACTGTAATGCATGTTTTATTCAGAGAAACAAGGCTTTTCTACATGAGTGATTTTCCACACACATCTCAAAAAGAAATATGTACAGCATGAGTCAGCAGTTGTCCTATGTTGACTGGTGGACGCAAACATGATCCATGTGTTCACAGGGTGGGAGATCATTCCTCTGGAGGTTCATGCTAACACGTTAGCATGCATAGTGTTGAGTGATAGGGAGGCCACCAGTTCTACTGAAACAAATTCATCTTTTAAAGCAAGAATATATACATTTTGGAAGAAGAAATAAAACGCCCTTCCTAATACAAATTATAAGAAGAATAAAACAAGTAATAAGTAATAAAACACATAATTCAATTCACTTAGAGGTTTTTGCAGCCTTCTTTGGTCTGGTATGACCAGAAGCTTATTGTGGCTAAAGTTAACAAGCTTTACGTTAAAACTGCAGTTTGGTAACTTCAATGAAAATAGCTTTTTTATCATAATTGCTCAAACTTTTAATGTTCCTAATGAAATTTGCAATATTCCACCGCACCAAAGACAAACAACCAATCAGAGCCGAGGAGGAGTCTCTAAAGCAGCTGTCAATCACTGATTGTGAAGCTCATGAATTCTGGCCAAACTGTCAAACTAGGCAGCGCCGATCAAATATGAATCAAGATTCTGTTACAGAATTGTCTATGTCTTGCCTCGTATGTTTAAGAAACATATTCTGCTGGAGCATGATTTCATTTGATTTTGGTCTGATCTGGTCTCATTAACTTATGACGATCATATAGAGGAATCTGTATTAAATTTAGATAATTTCATAACCAGTTCAAAGTTCCTCACAGTAACTTAAATATGACAAAGTAGTTTGTCATTAAAGTTTCCTACTGCAGCTTTAAGTCTTTAAGTCATTGATGTAATGGTAACTTGGCCTATCACTATCAGCACCATGAACAGGTCTATGGTGGACAGATAACAGATCTGGTTTCTACATGCTGTCAACAGTTACTTATTAATCACTCTTCACAAAGTTCCAGCTCCTGTTTGACACCATGGTCTGTTACAGATTGGGAGTTGAATGCTAATGTGAATGCTATGATGAATTAGCATTGGTGTAAAACATATTGTTGTCCAACCAGCAGCAATAAGCAGTGAGTGAATAATGTAATATATAGACAGGTGAGGAGATCATAGTTTTGAGTGTTTAGACTGAATGCAGAGCCAATTCAGTCTGTATGTTGGCTGTACGGATGTTAGCCATAGCTGGCTTAGCTAGCAACACACGTACATTACATTACATTACATTACAGTCATTTAGCAGACGCTTTTATACAAAGCGACTTACAGGAAGTGTACGTAGCTACAAGAAATGACTTATCTCCAAACTTCAACCCCAGTTTTTTTCCGTTAAAGCCTCTGAAAATGGTTTTGCTTTCAGTCTGAACACGGCCTATGTTGTGTTGCATTGAAGTATAACACTACTTCATGCTGTGTGTCAGTATTCAGTAGCCTCTGCACTACTTCAATTTTGTATAACAGTGGGTGGGCAGTCTTAGGCTGTGTTCCAAATTGCATACTAACACTCTATTCCTACTTAGTATGACGTCACATTATTTATGTAGTGCATTCACACTGCAGTGTTTGTGGATTTTGTGTATGAGAGAAATGCCTGGATGTATATCAAATTGGCAAGGATTTTGAGTATGAGCTTACTTGACACACTCAACTGCCCCACAATGCATTGCATCCGTCTGCCTTGAGGCCAACTGTCTATCATGTGAGATTTTGAGCCTGGGTAAAAGCTGTTAATATGTCACTTTATTTGAGTTTGAACCTGTTTTCATGTGAGAAAGTAACCATTTAGATTCCCAAACGGCTGTTTGTAATTTTGCTGCGCTGCCTTTGCCAATGTAACGGAGGTACGCTAGCTGGGAGCCTCGACACCGGCCCGGCTGTCGCTTGAGCATACTTCCATGTGAACAGTCTCTCAAAATCATACTTAATTGTTCATTGAGTAAGGAAGAGCATGTACGAAAGAATCAGACATCTTTTAAGAAAACGTTACCGACAGAAACTTATTTTCATCGTGATCAACAACTCACATGTGTTTTCTATCTAAACCAGGTGTTATTTTGTGTAAATATGGAACCACTTTGGTCAGATTTGACTTTGAACGGCAGAACAAGCCGTTACTTTTGACCCTGTCAGTCGGGACCTAAGTAACAAACGAGTGGGTCAAAAGTAACAACGGTATAAACTTTGATTGTTTTTATTATTCTCTGAAATACTGGAAAACTCTGACATGGCAAACTTCAGAATGTGTTAAAGTACTAAATAATCTGACAAATGATCATGATTTTAAAACACAAAACAATATATACACCAAATATGTCATTAAAGAAAAATAGATGCTTAGGTGAATTTACTTCCCGTGATCCAAAACAGCTTTCAGAGTAAAATCACTTTACTTTTGTATCACGCTACTTTCGGCCCACATAACTTTTTTATCACGTTACTTTCGGCTCCTGTTTCTTTCATACCAGCAGTATGCAGTACATATTCAATTAGTTTGTATAATGCAGTATGTTAGCATGCCATTTTGAACACAGCCTGCCTCTTTGGGAGCGTTAAGATGATTATTAAACGTGTTTACGCATACTTGGCATATTGTACAGGGTGTTTGCGGTCTTCAAAATGTTTCAGTATGAGGTTTTGCAGTTGCGTCACAATATGGCTGTCATCAGGCTGATCCGTTGGACAACTGGCTGTGCTCAAAACCAAAAACTGGGCTGTATGTAAGCTAGTGCACAAGACAAAGACAGCGATGGCTTGCTAACCACATAGCTACATTGGTTTGTTAGCTAACAAGCTGACAACATCTACTACCTAAAAAGATGGCTGCATTTTGTAATTTGGGGAACCTCCAATATGGCCACCAGAGGGCGTGTAACATCACCTGATTTCCACCCCCACATGTCATGCGTGTAGCAGCTCTATGTAAATCTTCAGAGTGTTTCTGTGCACACCTTTATGGTGTGTTCAGTGTCACCAGCAGGGTGGAGTCCTACATGCACAAATGTCACACCGGCATACAGTAAGTGTGCACCTCTTGACTGGTCAGGCAGCCAGACTCAAGCAAGCAAGTGCATCAAGACGCTATATTAATGTTGTAAACTGATACCGTTTCCCATCATGCATCAGCAAAGCCTCAGCTCCCGCTATTACACCAAAAAATGTCCAGTCTGATTTCCACCAGTCATGGCTGAAACGCATGCTATATGCATCGCAATGCATCGAACAAACAACTTCTTCTCCAATTTCATGTCCCTTTATACAATAACATTTTTTTTTTTTTTTTTTTTTTTAGAAACATACCATATAGTATTAAACAGGCATTTAAACTTCCTATAAAAAGTGGTGTGGCGACAATAGAAACTGTATCATATTATTTATCTCCTTTTAGAAAGACTAGTTTTGATTTGTTTGGTTTTTTTTAGAAAAAAAGACACTTGTTGAGGTTCCTGGGACTGACGTGGGAGCAGTAAGGTGAACGACCAATCGCCGTTCAAGGAAGGAGCACGACACAAGGACACACACGGTCAGTGTAAAGGCCAGTCAGTAGCCGCACGCTTCATTCTTATCACTTAAATGATGTGTTTGCCTTTTATACAACTGTCCCTGAAGGTAGAATCATGAATAAAAAGAATCATTCTTACATTTGGGCTTAAATAAAAGGAGGGTGTGTAAATTGGCTACATAAAACGATTCACTGTAAATAAACCCCCTGTGGGTTCAGTTCAGCGGGGAATGTCGGAGGAGAAGAGTGGAGAGGCTGGGCAATATTCAACAGTCTAAATGTAGATTGATTGTGTGTCAGTATCTTTCTGGCTTTCTAAACTGAATACCCCTGCTTATCTCTCCCCTCCAGAGTCTTCCTCTTCCATATCACTCCTCTGCTGCCTCCCTCCTCTACCTTCTGTATATCCGTTCATCCGCTGATTCATCCATCAGCTTCGCCCTCCCTTCAATCCTCTCGCAGAATTTTGTCTCTCTCTTTGTGTCTCAGATCTGTAAACTTGTCATCTTCTCTTCTCTTCCTCAATGTCTCTCTCTCCTCCATGGCAGTATTATAATCTTTTTTTCTTTAAAGCTCAAATGGTCAATCTAGGGCTCCTCCTCCCCGGTGGAGACAGCCAGTCGCATGGCCACAGACAGGTGGTCGGTGAGGCCAGCCAACTGGGTGACGAAGCTGAACTCCTCGATTTCCTGCAGGAGTAGAATTGAGTGGAGCTTTAGCGTTGAATGATAATTCTCTAGTAGCATTAAACAAAACAAATCAGATTCATTGTTAATGTCAAAGATATTGCGTCACTTTACGTTAAGTACCCCTATTTAACATTCATAAGTAGTATATAATCATTTAATAAAGGTTTATAACCCACTATAATGTAATTGTAGGCAAATATAAATCTTAATTAATGCATTTACTACCCAGAAATACAGGCTGGTGTATAAACCGATAATGAATGACAATATAGAAAAACATAGTTGTAATTACATATAATATATCTTAATAGGCGCCATTGTAATTATTGGAAAATACTGTACATAATAATACACTTAAAATGTCTTAACACCTGTTAATAACTACATTATAATGTGTTATAAACCATTTATTGAATGTTTATATGCTTTTTTTCAGATGCTTCAAGGGGTAATGTGTAAGATCTATCCTTGATTTTAGTTTAAAACATAAAAATGTTATTGATGTTATGTCAAACAAGTCTATGTGTTGTGTAGCAGAGATGTCTACTGAAATGAGCATGCCAACCAGCTAGCAGCTAGCTAGCCTGTTGCTGTTTTACATAAAGCCACAAACAGACCACCCGTGATGAAATAACAGGTTTGAGGTTTGTTTATGAGGAAGTGCAGCGGCTACATATTGGATGAGCTTCACTTTGCAGTCAGTGTGAAGTGAAGGGATGTAACAGTTACTACATTCAGACACAAGGTGGCATCCGGGGGCTGTGTTTTGAGAGAGAGACAGATGTGAATGATGTGATTTGGTTTCCCAATCCTCCCCAATCCCTCACACAGACCGGCAGCCATGACAGCGATGCCCTCATTTCTTTCCCTCCCCAGTTTGTGCTGCCGTGTTTTCATTATCCTCCTCTTTTTTGTTTTATCCCTTTAACCAGTTAATCATTCTTTTGTGGTATGAGATCACCTCACTGGCTTCCAGTTATGTTTCAAATGGGTCAGGTAATGAGCATTGACAGGTGCCTTGTTGATTTCATCATTGAGTGATTTAATGAGGGCAGAATAATGCACATCACCTCCCTGCTGACAAGAAAACGGCACAAAATACAGTTCGTGTACTAGGGAAACACAATAATGTCACTCTGTTAGCAGGTTTATTGCTTTTTAAAAGCTCTATTTTGCAGGGGACGAGTATTACCGTTGGGGCCTCATGTTATAAAGAAATTAAAGCCCGAAGACCGCGACTGTTGTTTGTGCGGCGCATTTGCATTGTATATGGGAAGTCTGTTTAACCCCTTTGCAACTGGACAAGAAAACCACCAACACCCACCAACATCTTGCTTTGTGGAAAATGTTACAAATGGAATTCATTCCAGGAACAAATTACTCTGCAATAGTCACAGGTATTTATCAGCTCCAGCTCCGGTCCGCATATGATGGAAACATTACTATGTGATGCGCATTGAAGTGAATATATAATAATTACAGAGCCAAACAAATGTATCCTCAGTCCCCGATCACACAGAGACGCGTCGCCTGCAAAACCATTGTTTTTTCTATGGTGCAGTGTGCGCTTCTCTCTTACACCGCGTCATGTTTTACTAGCATTTTTTAGACACGCATAAAAGTCTAAATATTCTCAACAGGCGGCAATTTTATCTTTACCACTGACTTCCTGTTTGGATGACGGTAGATGTGGTAGGAACGGACAAAGATGTTTTTTGGATTCGATGTTTACCCAGAGAAAAAGTTTTTTCTTCTTTTTTACACTTTTGGTCTTAATTGGAGACCATTAAAGTAAGTAGTAATCCCCTACTAGACCGTACCAGTTTCCAGTCCTGCTGCAGGCCCTCGTCGCTGTAGAGCATGTAGTCGATCCGCCGGCCGTTGCCCTTCAGAGGGATCTTCCTCCCCTTCTGACTGCTGGCGGGACACTGGCTCTTACTGGGAGGAAACACCAGGTACTCCTTCCTCCCCTCCTCATTCTCCATCACTCTGACGGAGACACACAGGGACGGGAAAGGATCAGAAGACTGAAGTTTAGACACTAGAGGTAGTTCAGGAGTTGCATTCCAGTCCAAACGCATTAAGTAAAAAGTAATAAAGCAACATGAGTTACAGGTATGATTTAGCCATCTCTGGTAAAATGAAGAGAGAGTGCACTGGACCTAAAATTCTAGAGTGTAGTGTTTAGGTCAAAGGTCAGCTTTTGGGCTGTGCTTGGTTTTGGCTGGTTTTCCATTAAAATTACCAGCTGCAGCAACCCTCTGAACCCCAGAACCACTGGCGGGATGGAAAAGCATGTTTTTCTTTAAACAATTGCCAAAACAAAACAGTTTATCCCAGCCAGAAGCTGGAAAAACCGCCATAACATCAGATTTTCATTTATCCGATGGTGCTTGTACAGATCATGTGTGACGAACGCTTCCGTCAGAATAAGCAGCCAAAACGAAAACATAAAATTGTGATGTTTCACACAAAAACATTCATATCTACATGTCTTAATTAAAGTCCATCCATCCATCCATCCATCTCCTTCCGCTTATCCGGGGCCGGGTCGCGGGGTCAGCAAGCTAAGGAGGGTCCTCCAGACGTCCTTCTCCCCAGCAACACTTTCCAGCTCCTCCTGGGGAACCCCGAGGCGTTCCCAGGCCAGACAAGATATATAATCTCTCCAGCGTGTTCTGGGTCTACCCCGGGGCCTCTTACCAGTTGGACGTGCCTGGAAAACCTCTAAAGGGAGGCGTCCAGGAGGCATCCTGATCAGATGCCCGAGCCACCTCAGCTGGCCCCTTTCGATGCGAAGGAGCAGCGGCTCTACTCCGAGCTCCCTCCGGATGTCTGAGCTCCTCACCCTATCTCTAAGGCTGAGCCCAGCCACCCTACGAAGGAAGCTCATTTCGGCCGCTTGTATTCGCGATCTCATTCTTTCGGTCACTACCCAAAGCTCATGACCATAGGTGAGGGTTGGAACGTAGATGGACTGGTAAATCGAGAGCTTTGCCTTTCGGCTCAGCTCCTTCTTCACCAAAACGGTCCGGTACAACGCCCGCATCACTGCTGACGCTGCACCGAACCCACCTGTCCATCTCCCGCTCCATTTTACCCTCACTCGTGAATAAGATCCCGAGAAACTTTAACTCCCTCGCTTGGGGCAGTGACTCACTCCCAACCCAGAGGGTGCAATCCACCGTTTTCCGGAAGAGAACCATGGCCTCAGACTTGGAGGTACTGACTCTCATCCCGACCGCTTCACACTCGGCTGTGAACCGCCCCAGTGCGTGCTGAAGGTCACGTTCTGAAGAAGCCAACAGAACCACATCATCTGCAAAAAGCAGGGATGTGATTCTGAGGTCCCCAAACCGGAAACTCTCCTCCCCCCCGGCTGCGCCTTGAAATCCTGTCCATGAAAATCACAAACAGGATTGGTGACAATGGGCAGCCCTGGCGGAGGCCAACACGCACTGGGAACAAGCTCGACTTTGTGCCGAGTATCCGGACACAGCTCTCACTTTGGTCATACAAGGACCGAATGGCTCGTAGTAACGAACCAGGTACCCCATATTCCCGCAGTACCCCCCACAGGACTCCCCGAGGGACACGGTCGAAGGCCTTCTCCAAGTCCACAAAACATGTAGACTGGATGAGCAAACTCCCATGCACCCTCCAACAGACCTGCAAGGTTAATTAAAGTCTTGACCCAAATAAAGTTTTTGCTCAAACCTGATCCGTAAAAAAAACACAAATTCTGCAATTTTCAGCGCAACTAGGAAGACATGATTGACTTGGCTGAAACCAAGTCACGTGACTAAAAGATCTTTAGAAATTGGACCGAACTGCAGGCTGCTAAACACAGAGCAGAGAGGAGAGGAGAGGCTGCATGTAGAGGTTGTATAAATGTAAATAGTTTAATGTATATAGCACGTGGAGCCTCTATTCTTTTCCCTAACATTGGTAACACTTGTTGACACAAAATGTTGTGTATATAAATCCAATTTTTTTCTGCATTGTAACTGTCTTTTACTGCAAAAACGAAATGTTTTAGTTGTATCTACTTCTAGCCATGGTTGTGTTTCCATAGAGGGACAGGACTTATATATTGCAGTGATAATCAATGCCACACAGAGAAAAAATAACAGGAGCAAAAAAGGGTTAAGGAATGAATGATGAACACACACTAACTCTAGATTTATGATGAAGATACCAGTTGGTCTGAAACATGTGGTGGTTGCGGTAAAGGTTTGGGAAAGTCAACCTAATGTCATCTAAACTGAAGAAAACAAGTGAGTGTGTGTGACTTACTTTTGTAAACTTTCAGGTGAACTGACCTCGTCGTCATAAAGGCCACTGGGATCCAGTAAAGTACCTGTTGAAAGACATGAAAATGCATCACTGTGCAGTCAGAATCACGTTTCTGTTCTTTATTGACTTTATATTGTTAATACAGAGTGGACAAAGTAGCAGTTATAGTTATATGCACTAAGACAGAAGTGCTGTTTTAACAGTGTTCTGTGGTGGTTGAGGGTCTGGGGAGCCTCATTTTTGTACTTTTAACAAATATTCAGGTAGATGAGCTGACACTTCATATGCTCTAGATTTTTTTCATTCACAGCAGCATACATGCAATATGGCCACCATTAATGTTTATTGATCTTTGTTACGCTTTGCAGTTGTCCCCCACCATAACGACCAGCAGTTTCTTCCTTTGAAAACAGCGGATCTAAAAGGGACAACTTGGCTTTTTTTCCGTTGCGGATACAGAGGCGTCAGCGGACTTTTCTCTGAGAGCATTATACATCTCTGACTTTATGGTCCTCAGACCACAGCCTGCTGTCGTCAGACAGTGAAACATAAGAGCCAGAGTGAGATGGAGCACTCAGAGATCCTTTTGACAAAGAGGATGTGAGGCTGGATAATGTGTTTAGAACGTCCCATATGAGGAGAGCAGCACTCTGAAGTTACTCCGTCAGTTCACAAGTGTTTTTCAAAGTAGGCGTCTGACGACAGACTCAACAGACTGCTGTGCTACTTTCAGCTCCTCTGGTAAAGTCTAGATAAACACGAGGATCCCTCTTTCAGATGGTCAACGTGACCTTAGTTTCTCTGTCCTCATAACGTCTGGCATCACCAACAAGCTGTCTTATATGTGCATGGACTGATTATGAGAGAATGGGCCCCTGGGCAAAGACCAGAAACGGCCCCAACACCACATAGACGTGCCTTTTTTTAATGAGTTTGTGTTTTGTTTGGGCACATTGTGCGTCTTTGTAGTCGTTTTGTGTCTCTTTAAAGTAGATTTGTTTCTCTATGTAGTCGTTTGTGTCTCTTTGTACTAATTTGTGAGTATTTGTTGTCATGTTTGTCTCTATAGTCATTTTGTGTCCCTTTGTAGTTACTTTCTGTCTCTATGTAGACATTTGTGTTTCTCTCTGTAGTCATTTGTGTGTCTTTGTGGTCCTTTTGTGTCTCTGTAGTTATTTGTGTCTTTTTGTAGTCGTGTCTTTGAGGTCATTTTGTCTGGTTTCTAGTTGTTTTGTGTCACTTTGTGGTCATTTTGTGTTTCTTTGTGGTTATTTTGCATCTCCTCGTGGTCGGTACATGTGTGTTTGAGTGACATTTTGCAAGTGAAGGGCAGGGGGCCCCTGACACTTTGGTTCCCTGGGCCTGTACCCAGCAGGCTGTTCAGTAATCCATTCATGTACATTTGTGGTGAGAAAATACATATTTTGTCTCCTAAAATACACAAGAAGCCACAGTTGATGTACTTGTTGGGTTTTTGGTTTGTGTTTGACGTGTTTCATCTGCCATCAAACATGAACTCACCAAAGAGCCCTGTCAGTTATGAGCGCAGTTGATTTTTGTTGAAGCCTTTCATTTTCACAGCTTCAAACGTGTGATTTTTTTACTTACATGTTGCTTCTTTTTTAATTATGAAGTGGTTCCAGGCTGGCCAGAATTCCCATGTGATCTGAATGCAGCACATGCCCTGCAGGTGGTCTGTGTGTTTGTCTGGCTGGGGGGTCCACGTTAGAAGAGTTAGGCACATTTCATGAAGTCTATGGACACACCGTCAGCTGGCAGCCTGGCTCTCTGTTGTGTTCATTCAGGTCTAATCTTTGGATGAGCTTTTTTTCCACTCTTTCCGTTCATCTATTCATTCTTCCTTTTCTCGCCTCCGTCCCCTCCTTCTGTCTAATAGCAACCTAAAACGAAAGACGCAGATCTGCTCCCCTGGCATCGCCGCGCAACCGTCCCTGCCCAAATAAATAAGCCCTTGTTCAGACGAGCCCTTTCACTTCGTCCTGCCCACACTGTCACCGAAATACCTCTGGCCTAAATAACGCTCCACATCCAGACCAAAACCCTCCAGTCTCTACGTCACTAATGCCCATGTGTCAGCACGCTGTGCTGGGCGCATTTGAATTCACACATCCTGATTCAGCCGGACAGAGCCAGATTAGAGTCCTCTCTGCTCTGAATGGATCACCAGATTTCCTGAGCCACTCAGGTTATGTGCATATAGCAACATTTGCCTTTCATAATGTAATGTAATATCACTTTTTGGAGGATTAGTTTATGGTGTTGATGTATATATATCTGTATAAATTAGATTAGGACTACAGTATACAGTATATGTGATGTTCCATGGTGTCCCTATAGAGGAACATGTGACTGTGCTGGTGTGTGTGTTCTTACCCAGAGCCCATGGTTTGTCCTCCCCTGGCCCCAGGCGACACGGGTCCTTATATTGAGTAAAAAGTGCATGCTGCTGCTCCAGCTTGTCCTCTGAAAAAAAACAAAAAAAACACAAGAGCACCCACTTTTACTCACATTCACAGATTTAGACTAAATAATAGAAAGGAGTAACACATCCCTGACTCTTCTTTCTCTGCAATTACTGCCTGGGAACGGGGAGTAATAAGTAAGTATTCAGTCATGAGCTAAAATACCTCATTAGAAAGTGATTATTTTTTCTTAATGATGTGATCATGTTTTTTTTTTTTTACCTCTCTAAGATGTAAAATCAAATAAACAGTGAAATGCATGATACATTTATCTGAATGTGGAATTTTATGACAATCAATTATTAAGCATTCTCTTTTAGATTGAATTGGAAATACACTCTACATCTGTCATATCAATTTGTAACTGAAACAGAAATTACTAGCTCTTATTTTGGAGAAAGCAATAATCTTACTTTAAAGGGTATTTTTCAACCGGGACCCTATTTTCCTATATTTCTGTGTCCAAAGGACTCATTGGGACAGGCTTAGATTGTTATTAGTAGTGTCTGAAAATATTATGTAATAATAAGTCTGTTTGTTATTGTGTTAAATACAAGTCTTGTTAAAGGGGAAGTCCCGTTCTGCAATCTCATGTTGCATCAACATTGTCAAAATCAGCTAATTATCGAGCTGTGACATTGAAAACCTTTGAGATTACACTAACACAACACAACACATTCTGAAAACACTGAAATTTCTCCACTGTTGTCTTCTGGAAAGAAGTCACATTCCACAATAAGCCACCATATTTGGACTGCTGAGGAGTGACGTAGAGATGCCTAATACGGCTCTGGTAGCAAAAATGACCTGTCAATTGCAAGGTAGCCCCGCCCTAAAGCATACCCCTGCTTTATGGTCTATTTCACTGTAAATGGACCATAATTTACTAAATGAACATCATGCTGTATTGAAGAAGACTTGAAACTAGAGATTGAGACCATAAACTCATGTTTACAATGTTTACTGAGGGAATAAATCAAGAGAGAAGTAGAGTCATTTTCTCATAGACTTCTATACAATCAGAGGAGTCGCCCCCTGATGGACAGTAAGGAGAATGCAGGTTAAAGACACTTACGCATTGACTTCACCTTTCAGAAATGAAGGTTGCCGCCTGACAAGAACAACCCTTTTAGTGGGCGTACATTGACAATGAGTAGTTGCCCCTTAGCGATTTTATTACAGACGTTTAGCCGCTGCCAGCTGCAGTCTTCTCCTTCAATACTGGACACAATTTTGAAAATTGTTGTCCCCATTAGTCACTTACACAAAAGAAAACATTGGAATATAGGGACCAGGGTAAAAAAAAAGAAACCCTTTAATGTTTTACTGATGAGTCCACTTGAAGCTTTTACCATTAATGATACAGTTATTAATATTGCATTAGTTTCCATTGTAAAAGCTTTGGCACCATGCAACCATCCTGTCAAAGCTATAAGAGGTTGTACATGTACCTTTTTTAAACTATACATTATGGACTCAGCATTCATGTTATTGGGTTTTATACATTATCCGGGCGGAAGAGATATTGAGAGTAGAACCCTCCTCCATGTTGGTGTGGGCATAAAACAAATGTAACGTTCAGAATATATTGAAGTAGGCCTGACATATTCATACCTGAAGAGCAGTTATCGAAGTTGAGGTCTCCCAAGACGACATCAAAGGCCACCAGGTCTTCCAGTACCTTCTCTCCTTCAGGGGGCTGGGAGGAGGATTGGCGAAACTCTGCCCCCCACTGGAGCAACATGTCCAGCTGCTCGCAGCGTACGGATGCATCACCTGGTAAACGGAGCAGTGTGTGTGTAGCAGAGGGAGGGAGGAAGAAAAATGAATGAATTTTAAAATGTTTCCCAGAAAGTCACCCACTGATATCTGAATGACCTGAACTGAGAGGGGACGGAGAGCAACGAAGCTAAGGTTTGTCACAGAGAGCTTTACAATTTGTACAACATACACAGTCAGGATAGGACCTGATATATTAATACAATGGATAATGATGATACTCTGAGTAACTGTAATACATCAATGTAATTCCACAAGGGTCGCTTGTTGTTACAGACCCTGCGAGATAATTCACAAACTCTGCTGGATTTATGGCCCTCAACTTTACAGCTTGGATTCATTATCACTCTGCTCATCATTCTTGTTTCTAGCAGCAGCAGACAGCTGTTTTCAGTGAAAAAGTTATAATGGTGAACATAGTGGAGCTTTTAACAGCTATGGAGAAAGATATTCCCCCTACAGGTTGGTGAAGAGCTAAAATGAGAGCGAATATCAGACTTGCATTCGCTTGGTTCAAGAAATCAGATTTTGCTTTGTGTCTGCCGGATGTGTAAAAAGGTAACTGTTCGCTATCATAATATAACAAACAACAATGTCTCCTACAAAATAACATTCCCATACAACCGACCTGCACTCAATAACAATTCAAGGGAAACATATTTTTTCACGGATTAAAGTGGCAGTTTTGAAGAGTTTGAAACAATTGTGGTTTACATTGTAAATCGAAATAAATTGAAACAAAAAAAACTACAAAATTACTTTGTTAGGTTTAGAAAGGTTTAAAGTGACTATGATCAAAACAAAATTTAATTTAACTAACAAAGGAAACAAGGGACACAAACTGCAGTCTCCAACGTGAAAGCCCTCGGTTTTTAAACCTATCCAAAACCTCGACCTCCGACCTCCTCCTCATTTGAATCTAATTTGTGATTTGTCAAAAGCAAACTATGTTTCCCTCGAAACCAAATTCAGAGCGCAGTTTGGTTGTATGGGAACTTAACTTAAGGAGAGAGGGCTGATAGTAATACATTAGAAAAGTGCACTCAGCAGAGTGCAGATATACACCAGATGTGTCTCCGGCTCATCTCCCAATCAAAGAATAGTTGAATCTCAACTAATTGTCCCTCCCTGCTCCACTATTGTCAAGATGGTGGTGACGATAAAAAAACAGGGATTTATTCATCTCATATTGTGCCTAACTTTATTGGATCATCACATACGCGTACAGTCATAAATGAGCACAAAATAACAAGAGGCTGATGGGCCCAGCAGTATGCGAGATTAGCTGTGGACAGACATATATACACGCACACACATGAACAAACGTATGATCTCCCCAAAGACTTACGCCTTGCTAAGTTCATAACAACTTTATAAAGAGAAAATTTAAAGGTTGTGTATACAGGGCCTTGGCATCAAGTGGCCAAAAAACAACAACAATAAGGTAGGTTTACTATGCATTACAGTGACATCACTAAAAAGATTGGGGATCTTCTGTGAAATGAGGATCAGTGTTAATTTATCAGTTGAGATATATTGCTTTAGGATGTCTTTTTCACCCACAACTAATTGCTAAGTTTCACAATATGCTGCCGTTTACTACACATAATTTGCATGTATAAATGGTGTACTGTCACATGTTATTTATTAACCTTATTATTAAGCACAAACTGCACAATTTTTTGTGTCTTTTCTTTACTTAATGACATCTCTTTACTAAGCCATTAGGCTCATCTTTTATGTTACTAATATTAGTGGGATTATATCAAGTCACTCGTTGTGCCATTTTGCTTTGGCAGTGTCCTCTTATGTCCAGCCCTGCCAGTAAATCTGATAAATTAGAGAGCTGGAGAGAGAAGGGAGGAGGTGAACAGAGGGAGGCGGTGGGTGAGAGCGTGTGAGGGAGAAATAACAGCTGAATAGAGGAGAGTGTAAGAAACAAAGAGGTGTCAAGATATTGCTTGGTGAGTAGGTGGCTTTGGCTTTGATTACTCTCGGCTCCGGCTCGAGTACATGTGAAATGAAATGTGTCTTTTTTATCATTTTTTCTGTTACTTGATCACTTAGAGATAGATGAAGCCGGGGTTGTGGGGGCGTGTTCGCTGTGCATTCGCCTGTGTATGTTTGTGTGTTTGTTTCAGTGAAAACTTATGTGTGAGGAAAACTTGCATTGTAAACTTGGATGAGGGTTATTTAAAGCTGAATGATATAATAAAGTATATATTTGTAACTCAACAAAATCCCTTTCTAGTAAAGAACAGAAGTGATAAGCATGATTCATTGTATAGTCCAACCCCCAACTATCAAATATGGCATAACAGTCCATTCCAAAGGCTCCACCGAATTCAGACGAGCAATGCTGCCTTCTTTTGTCTGACTTTGGAGGATGCTACATGTCTTATGACAATCAGGATGTCATCCCTAAATGACAGACAAAGTGTTAAATACTGATGGGTTTAATCAAATTGTGAGGTTACACCTCAACACAAGCTGGAACTTTATACTAGAG
This sequence comes from Anoplopoma fimbria, assembly GCF_027596085.1. Taxonomy (NCBI): domain Eukaryota; kingdom Metazoa; phylum Chordata; class Actinopteri; order Perciformes; family Anoplopomatidae; genus Anoplopoma; species Anoplopoma fimbria. The sequence continues at coordinate 15,557,502 of NC_072467.1, forward strand.
CATAGTATATAGTTGGTAAATGTATGTGTTCTAATCGGGGGTTGAGGAGCTATTCTGTCTTTTTCTGTTGGTATCAGGTGATCCGTGGTTACGCTTTTTACTATAAAAGGAACGTTACCAACTTTTTTTGACATTTGTATACAAAGGAAGCTGTTGTGAAGGCAATTTTTTTTTTGATCTGTGAAGAAGTATTTAAATATCTGTCCATAAAATATTAATAAATATTCAAGTTGTGATGTGGGCATTTGGGTAACTGTTACATTTGTTAAAATGATTTGGTATTTGTGTGCAGATCGGAACGCGCATACCTGAATACCCACTATTCTGCACAAACCTTTGTCCACATTTGTAAATCTTACTCTTCATTTGTAGATCATCGTTTACATTTTGAGATCAATTTCACTCCATAATCATCTTAGATTCACTGTAAATATGAACAATATCATCAACAATGTCATGTACAGTTTTATGTAGATGACACTACTTTATATGCCACTGTCTCTTCTGTTGATCTGGCCATTTCAAATATAAAGTCTGCTTTTGGTTTTAAAGCCTCGAGTTCGGCATCTTGGTCGTTGCCATCTTGTTTTTTTGCAACCAGTGAGTGGAAGTGCCCATATTTGGACTGTGGAGGAGTGACACCGTTAGCTTCCTGTCAACCACATGGTAGCCCCGCCCTAAATCTTACCCTGCTTTATGCTGATACTGATGGACATTCATAATATCTTCTGCTGTGCAGGAACTTGTTATTGAAAGTATATAATAATAAATACATTTTTACATTTTTTATTATTAATTATAAAAAAACTTTAACGGGGAAAAAAAAGAAGAAACCAGTCTTTTCACTTTTCTGAATCTGTGTAGAATGCACGTCGATGAAAGACTCACTACTGCAAATGCTACTGCCGGTTCTCTCAGTGGAGCAAGCTTTTAAACACCTGAGAAGCTGTCATCATAACAGGCGCGTGGGAGAAGAACAGCACACAAAAGATATCTATATAGAAAAGTCTGACATGCTGCTCTTGCAAATCAAACAAAGGGTTTACAATTGCACTCAGTGTAGTATTAAGCTCAGTATTTGTTCTGTATATCCAGTATAACACTCTGCATCATGCATCTTGGCCTTCAATACACACATCTCCTTCCTCTCAGAAAATAATCAGGGCTCTGTACTCCTCCCCCACTTTTTTCTCCCTGTTTTACCCCCCTCCCCCTGTTTTACCCAGGCTCTATGTTTGATGTATCTTTAGAAACAGCCCTGGCGCTGCTATATTTAGGCCTGAGCAGAGCGTAGGAGGAGCCCAGAATAGCAGGCCATCGGGGGGGGGGAATGAGGAAGGCATCGACCGGAGGCTTTAAATAGGGCTGTGATGCCGTAAACAGCTTGAGCCGGTCGCCATGGGAACAGCGAGAGAAGGCACATGGACGTTTTGATGTTCCCATTTATCTAGCTATCTGGACATACAAACAAACGTGCGTGCGCACACACACACACACACACACACACACACACACACACACACACACACACACACACACACACACACACACACACACACACACACACACACACACACACACACACACAGGGCTTTGTCTGGAGCTGGATGGTTGTATTATCTAGAGAGGGACAATCACAAAGACACACAGAGCTGAGATATTCTCTGAGTGCAAAGCAGCCTTGAAAAGAGAAAGGGCACTGTCATCAAAATCACATAAATACATTCATGTGTGTGTGTGTTTGGGAGACAGAAAGAGACGGAGAGAGAGGGGGTTAGGACAACATGCAACTGTACCTTCTATGGCGTGGAGGTGCGTACACGTGAGGTATCCCACAACCCTCTGCTCCTGATGGGAGGTGCCCACGTGAACCTGCAAGAGGGAACCAGAGGCAAACGTGACACAGTGTTACTCTGCTGAGGTTCAAATGGGCGACATCAAAAGCCCGGTGAGCAAGTGTGTCTGAGTGCGTGAAGCCCGCCAGGTAGCAACGGCAACAATTAGATCACACAAGGCCAAGGTGGGACTTCATTGATCCTCCCTGGGGAGATCATAGTCATTAGAGCGGTCATTAAACTGCAGCTGTTGGGGTGCATTACATAACAGTTTCAAAGGGGCAAGAACATGAATGAAAGACTATGCAGTGTGTGAGAATTGATAAAAACAAATAGCATTCAGAGAAGTAATTATGTAATATTATTATGACTTCACATCAGTTTATTATTACCAGATGACATGTCACTGTAATAATTATGTTAGATTACGTTACCTCATAAACAGTGGTGGAAAGTAACTAAGCACATTTACTACAGTTCTATACTTTAACAATTAATTAATTCACAATTTTTAAGGTTTTGTTAAATGCCCTGATGAAGAGACAAAGAGGTAACATGTTGGCTTTTTAAAATTATTTAGCTTTATAGTATTTCCTTTGTTGTTATTTTTTTTATACTTTCGATAGCACTCCCGCTACTCCTTTTTTTCCTGCCGTTTTCCAAGAGTACAAGTTAAAGCGGCAAACTCCATGGCCAAGAAATAAAGCCAACGTGGTTTTGCTGAAGGAAAACGCAGTTTCTCAAATGGCTGTCTTGAGGCTGGCTCCGAAAGCGAGTCAATACCTGTGGACCTTCATGTTAAAATGCCCATGTTGACAGCATGGTACAAAAAAACGGTTTTGGTCTCCATAGCTAAATTCTAAAATTAGGCATAATTGAGGGCGTGGCCACTTTGAGTGACATGTGTCATATTATTAGATCATTTAAATGATTATTAGATCTCATATGACAAAGATCAGATATCAGAACCTTTTCTTTGGATTACAAAATCCCCTTAAAATTCCGAGATAGAAACCTTGTAATTATGTGAGCTTTTGTCATACTTGGGACAATTGTGAGATACTGTCTCCGATTTATTTTTCTTTGCTGGCTCCAGAGTGCTTCTGTAAAGCATACACATTATCATATCTGAAAAAAACATATCATATGGGATAAGAGGATCATGGAAAAAGTCCAGCAAAACAAAACAAATCTATACAAGTCATTTTAAATTGCAGATCTAAACATGACTAGGAACAAAAATTGGATTTCCAATTTTTGGAATGTAGCCTGTGTAAAAAAAATCTTGTGACACCTTGTACATATTTAAAATGTATGAAATAAAAAAAAGTCTCCTCTTCCTCTGCACTGATTGTGCTCCGATCCCTGATTGCTTGCTGCTGCAGCTCTGTCATTAGCATGTATTTCACCAAAGGTTGACTGGCGTTGCTAAAAAAAGGCATGACGCAGCGAGCATTGCCGGAAAACCCGCTGTCTTCTGTGAGCCCTGTTGTCTCAACTGATCAGCATCCAACATCCAGATGAGTTCATTTTCACTCATATTGTAACATATAATAACTTAGAACCCAATTTGGTGTTTTCTTTGGATTTCCTGTTGATTGGGTAATCTAGATGGCAATCTTTATGTCTCTCTACCGCTGCTAATGCTAACTACCCATTGTTCCAACTGATCTCCAGCAGATAAAATTCAAGCACATCACTTTGAGGGACGGCAACGTCTGCCAGTTGTCACAAAATAAACATTTAGATCAGAAATTCATGTCCCGCTCAAGATGAATTGTGATAGAAAGGAATTGATATACTTGGTGCTAATTATCAAATGCTAGCACGCTAAGCCACTAAACTACAACGATGAAAATTGTTAACATTAAAGCTGCATTGTCCTTTGAAAGCATGTCAGCTTGCTACTTAGGTTAGCATTTAGCTTAAAGCACCACTGTATGTTGTGCAGCCTTAAAGAGCTGCTAGCATAGTTGGCTTTGACTCTTGGCTTAGGCTACTTAGTTTTGTTGTAGGACACAGTATGTTAGATAGTAAGGAGCTAGGCCATCCACATGATCGGAGGTAAAAACCGCCCTGTGCCGGCTGAGCGTTAACCCTACTGCACGAAATTGTTCAAATTATTTCAACTTTGGTTGCTGCTGACCTTTCAAAGCTCAGCAGCAGAATGTGACGTTGCCCCTTTTTTGATAACGTGAATCAGGGGATCAGTGAGGCTGCAAGTTTATGCACCAATGTGATATCACGTCATCATATAATAATAGTATTACATTCAAACTATATTATTAATAATATCAATATGAATGTTATTAATAAAATATAAACATTATTAGCTAATTTGCGCTACACAGGAACAACACCTGTCACTCGTTACCCGATACGCTCATCTTGCTTGATCACTACTGCATGTGTGCCAACTAGTGCTACAGACCTGTGGTTAAACACTCTCGTGAACCCTTTTTTTTGCCGCTAATGCTACATTGTGAACATAAAATTGTCAGGAGGAGAGCTAGTTAGCGTTAGCTGTAAGAAGCACAGTCCTGCTTGGCTTAAAAAACAGAGCTAGCAGCTAACATTGACGGAGGTTGTATTGAGTTGTAGTTCACGCTCTATTGAGAAAAAAGGAGCATTGTACAAATGTGTATTATAACGTACTTGTGATGTGTTTAAATGAAAACTTGTAAAATGTAGTGTTAACGAGAAACTTGAATAAATCAAGTTGTTTTAAGGAGATGTGTTTACAGGAAAAAAAATGATATTAGAGAGGGAATTATGACCTTTTGAAAGTTTTTTGTTTTTAATGCATTGATATCAGATCAGTACTCCGTATTAGCCAATACACAAGTTCAGGTATCAGAATCGGTATTGGGAAGGAAACAATTGTACATCTCTGTGGTATTTCCCATATATAAGTGATGTGAATCTTATTTGAAAACAGAAAAGATAATTAAGTTACCCTGTGACATTTGCAGTGTTGATATTTCATGCTGCATTATAAATGCTCCTTCACGGTCCCAGGGGCATGGAATGCTTTTTTATCAGCAGGAAAAATTGTCAGCTATTGATCAATGTAAATAAAAGGCAAAACGGAGGTACAAGTCTCAAGCCATCTGCAACGACGTCTGGTATTTATCCATCATTGCCAGTTTTTTTAAACGACGCTGCACTGAAGGAATTAAATGAAGATGTATTGGAATGAGTTTACACTGGCAGGGAAAAGTTGTCCTGTCAACAAGACCAAGTGAAGTGAAGGGAGAGTAGATGAAATACATGCCATTTATTTTGGATTGTACATTCTGAAATTATGTGCGTGAGCTAAATACGGAGCTGAATATTTTACCCGTCTGTGTCCTAGTAAGCTTTATGCATTTTTCAGTACTTCTTCACAACCTCCATTTCCATGTTCCCTGAGCCGCAGAGAGCGAGCAAAGCTGTGGTGAATTGAACGCCACTTGACATTTAATCAGACAGCTTTATATCATCGGTGTTGAGTGAAGTCCTTCAAGTCACACAGAAACGAGATGCGGGGAAACGGTAGAGGCCGGCAGCTATGAAGGGCTGGTGGGTGGACACAGACTGAGGACGAGGAGGCGGCGGAGGAGGAATAAAGGGTTGCGAAAGAAAAGGGAGACTGATTGTGGGGTGGTTAGTTTGAAGTGGGAAGGCGTCTGGGTGGAGTGGATATATAACAAGACAGAATACACCCTGTTAGAGGGCCAGCTATAGAGGACAAGAGTGTTGGACGTTCCTAATGTAGCTCCTTCTCACAATCAAGGAGGGTTATTTTTTTTAAGCCAGAGAATAAGCATGACTTAGTAACAATCCACACTGCAACGAGTTTCACAAAAAAAATATTGCTGTTTATCCAGTCAATGGAAAAAACTGTTCTAAAAAAGCTTGCGGTCTGGTGATGTGTTTGCCAGGAATAAACCTCTGACAAACATTCACCCTTTCAGTTTTATTCATTATTTATTTGAATTTAACAAGAGAACAGCTGCCTGCTTGAATGTTCCAGTTTGCTCCCAGAGTCTAAAGCCACGCAGGTTAAATGATCCACTGAATGATTGTCTGTGTTGGTCCTGTAAAAGAGGGACGACCTCGTCTATGTAGCCTGGGAGCTGAAATATACACCCCAGGACCCAGCGACCCAGACCAGAATAAGACGGTACAGATGGTGGATGGACAGATGGATGAAGGTGCAATACCACAAGTTAGGCAAAATGAGTGGTCGGATAACCAGACAGGTATATAACAGCAACCTATTTAACGGGAAAGCAAAGCGGAAGTACCCGAAATTTCCATTGTTTTCAAATATTTAATTCTTAAAACTGTGTGTTACTGAATGCAAGATTCAATAGGTTGAAAAGTGACCCGCAAAGTAGCAAGATGAGACTGTGGGCCTCTCCTCAGAATAAACTGTGTACTTGCTTGGTTCTGCTCAATTCCTGGATGCCTATGGGATCATAATGATGTTATTGGTTATTTATTAGTTTCTGATGTGAATAAAAGACATTTAGGTTGACTAAAATAGGCTCTCTGGGCCTCCAATTAGCCCCCCGGTCCGGGTGGAGGCCAGCCTCCCCTTTTGAAAGCCTCCGATTGAGCGGATGATTGCGGCACACTTTTAAGGTTGTTACTTCAAAGCAGCGTTTTGATTTAAAGAGCTGTGAACACAATGACATATAATTACCTTATTAAGCTGTAATGGCAAGCAGTTGCCTATTTAAAAGTTCAGCAGACATGGGGCAACATCTCTACTAACTCCTGGGGGAAATATATAGCAATATTATCTAATCGCTCCACTGTGATCACCAGCCAGTGGCTATCTCTGTTTTTCACTGAAAACAGCTGCCTGCTGCTTTTGGAAACAAGGTTGATGACACCGGTGGGCAGTGCTTGGAATGGGCCGGTATACTCGCCAGTACTGATGCCAGCCCTTCTGATTTTTGTCCTCATGAGGACCCTTACTTCTTATTGCCTACCGGCACAATGCTGAGAAAACAGCGCTGAAAATGCCATATGTGGATAAATACCTCATGTATGTACTAAAATGCACACAATAATACTTTTGAAGTGGGATATACTACCAAGATATGTGCATATATATGAATATATTCAAGACACTGCTGAATTACGGTACTGACATCTTTGTTGGTCAAATTCAGGCACTGCTAGTGAGACTAGACCAGAACAATAGTTTTTCGGGTCTAAGCCGAATCAATTGATAAAAGAGGCTAAAATGATTGTTAGTGACTTGATCCACTAGTTTAGTTAGTTAAGCTATAAAGTAAGATAAGATAATCCTTTATTAGTCCCGCAGTCAGGGCTTGTTTACTGTTTTGTTCCATCTGCCAACTAATGTTACCCTTTAGTTACTTAGCACTATAGTACCCCCTTAGTAGGATCTGGTAGCATGTAACAGTGAGGTTGCAGGTTGCAACAAAGTATGAAGGAAAACCGACGCATAACAAGTGAAAACACAAAAATTAGAATGGCCCTATAAAAAGCCAGTGTTGTCCATTCTGGGCTACTGTAGAAATATGGCGGCGGGCTCCGTGAAGAGGACTTGCTATGTATTTAGATATAAACAGCCCAATCTATGTTAACAAAAAACACAACAATTCTTAGTTTCAGGTGATTATACACTATAGAAAACAAACTTAATAATGTTACATTGCATTTTTGCCACTACATCCCCCTAAATTGTACACTGTTCCTTTGAGGGTTAAGTCATTCATCTTACTTGCTTTTTGGCTGCTCACTTATCCTTAACTTGGCTGTTACATAATGAATGGATTACCAGACACAGGCACATAGTGTCATGAGACCCCTGGCCTTCACCGGCAAAATGTCACTCAAACACACGTACCAACCAGGAAAAGACTCAAAATGACCACGAGGAAACATGAAAGGACTACAAAGAGACACACATTACTACAAAGAGACCAAAACAACCACAAAGAGACCACCATGAGACAACAGAAAGGGGGCAAACAACCTCAAAGAGATACAAAGCAGCTACAAAGAGACACAAAACAACCTCAGAGAGACACAAAGCAGTTACAAAGAGACACAAAACAACCTCAGAGAGACACAAAGCAGTTACAAAGAGACACAAAACAACCTCAGAGAGACACAAAGCAGTTACAAAGAGACACAAAACAACCTCAGAGAGACACAAAGTAGCTACATAGAGACACAAAACAACTACAGAGAGACACATAATGACCACAAACAGACAAAAAACTGTTACAGAAAAAAGCTAAACAACTATTAAGTGTCTTGGTGGTGGGGCCTTTTGTATGTCTTTGCCCAGGGGCCAATTGTCTCACAGTCCGCCCATGTGTTACCTCAACTGACTTCTTTCACAGTGACTTGAGAAACATGCTTTCTGTGCGACGCTCGCATTCAGTGAAATAGATGTGCGCAATTTACGACCAGTTCATGTCTACTGTAATGAAGAGAGAAGTCAGCATTATTCTCTCTGGTGAATTAGCCAAGCAGCCCCACAGAGGAGAGGTTTTTTATTTAGACATATGGAGAGTGACTGCCAATAATGGGGATTGCTGTTTTGGCATGGAGTCTGGGCGGGGCTTGTAATAAAAAAAATCCTAAAAGCTGCAATAAAGCATTAGTCTAATTAGATTGACTATGATACCAAATACAAAGCTCACATTGTGGAAAGAAATACATTAAATACACCTTAGAGCAAAGGTTGGGGCACTAATTTAGTTTCACCTAATGGAATGAGTGTTTCGGGAGAATGGGTGGACTAGGAAAGCAGAAAAAGGACTGGTCCAATTTGATTAAATGCACTCATCAGATGGTACATTAACTTCTCTAATGATGTTGCATAAGATGTGAGTAACGAAAGTGTGTGAGGCTGTGTTGGTTTGTAGAGAACAGCTGACCCAGTCAGAGACCAGAAACCTGAAATTAATACTTTATGTTCCATACTTCCATTCATAATGAAGATTGCCGTTTTAGTAATCCACCAGAGGTTGCCGCCTGGTTTACAGAGTTAGATGGGAAGATTGCTACAACTCTCTTGTCTATGTGCTAAATATGTAGCATCCGATCAGGACAGGGTTAGCTTAGCTTAGCATAGAGAAACGTCCAATCCATAAATGTGTTAATTGTAAATGTAATATTTAAATATATACATAATATTTACCCCCCCCCCCCCTCTCTCTTGAAAGCTGTCCTCACTCTTTCCTGTTCTGTTGCTCCCTCTCTCCTTCCTTCTCCTCTGCTCTACTCTCTTTATTAATATTTCAGGGGCTTATCTATGCTTCAATAGGTGTGTGTGCACCCTGAAACTGACAAGAGACCTGAGGGGATTCTTATGTCTGTATATATGTGTGTGTGTGTGTGTGTGTGTGTGTGTGTGTGTGTGTGTGTGTGTGTGTGTGTGTGTGTGTGTGTGTGTGTGTGTGTGTGTGCGTATGCATTCACGCATACATAAAACAAGTGGACTTTCAATGTGTGTTTATATTGTCTGTGGTCTGTGCAGAGGATGAAGTTTAGATGAAGACTAATTGGAGTTCTGTGTAGTGACGGAGGACATCTTGACATCTTGAATTTATTCTCAAATGAATAGAGAGTGTCCCCCCCCTTCTGCTCTGTATAGTAAAAATAATATGAAATGAAATTAATTGCATTTCCTTGGAAATAAAACAGCAAATGAGTCAGAATGCAGGATATGAGACGCTGAAACTTCCAAAGACTTCCTCTCATTACAGGGCATTGAGACAGAACTGAGCGGAACTCAAATTAGCCACGGGGCGATTTCACACTGGAAGCCAACCAAACCGGGCCGAGTTATAAAAGCCTGATTATGAAAGCTCTGAGGCTGCTGTTACTAATTACCTTAACTTTACCATCAGATTAGGAGTGAGCAGAGATTTCACCACGCATTACTTGCATGGGTTTGATCGCTTCACTTGAAAACCAAGCAGCGAAAATTGTTGTGATGATAGATGGACGGCAGAAAGCGTCAGGGTGACAGTATTTCAGTCTTTTCAATCTTTGCTGCTGTAAATCTTATGTAATTTTTTTTTACATTCTTCTATCTGGTGTCTAGATTGAATATTGCCTGTGGCTGACTGGCTTTCCCCTTTACTTTGACAGATAAGTCTTGGCTTAACTTGAAGAACGTCAAAGTCCAATGAACAATCAGTCGTTCCTTATAGTTGCATCCATTTCCCATTCGTTACACACTGTATATGACAGAACTATTTTGAAAAGTCAGCTGGACAGTTAAAGGCTTGAGTAAAATGACACATCCATGTCAAGTCTGGAGTCAAACAAGAAAATCCATGTAAAGTCTTGAGTCAGTTGAGACAAGGATTGAGACATATTTATGTCAAGTCTCAAGTCAAACAAGAATGTTCAAGTCAGGTCTCGTGTCTATTTAGACAAGTTCAAGTCAACACTTGAGTTAGTTGAGTCCAACTTAAAAGCTTGAGTATATTGAGACATATCCCTGTGAAGTATCATGTCAAACAAGAAATTTCAAATCAGGTCTCGAGTCAGTTAAAAAAAGTTCTAATCAACTTTTTAGTCACTTGAGAAAAGTCAAAGTCAGGTCTCAAGTCAATCAAGACCAGTTCAATCCGAGACTCATAATTTAAGACAAGCTCAAGCCAGCTCAGTTGAGATATGTTCATTTTATTTCTTAGATCAGTTGACAGGCTCAAGTCAAATAAGACATTTGACACAAGTTCTGAGAAGGTTGAGACAAGTCCAAGTAAAGGCGGGAGTAATCTGAGACGTATCTATATTAAGTCTCAAGTGAATTAAATTCAACAAGTTTAAGTGGAGTCACTCAAGTCAATCAAAACAAGTCAAACTTTCTCCAATTCTTGAGCCAATCAACAGGAGTCCAAGCCAAGTCCTAAGTCCTTGAGGGTGAATCCAAGTCAATGGTCCAGCTGTCTGGACTAAGTCAATGATTCAGCCGTCGGGACTAACAAGTTCAACTGAAAGACTGACAAGTTGCAAGCCTTTCAGGTCTCTGAACGCTGTAAACAAGGCCGTCAATTCCAGTGAGCAGTCAAGTTCATACCTCTGGAGTCCCATGTTATTAGTGTTAAAAAAGTGGGCAGAAATTGGACCCACAAACAAGCATGAAAAACACAAACAAACTGTATGAGCACAACAAACCATGAATTGCCTTTATCATCAAAAAGACAAACACATCTTGAGTAAATATGAAAGAAGAACAGATGGTCTGACAGTGATAAGCTGTGATGATTAGAAGGAACATGAGACATGTGTCGTACTGTTACGTTGGTCAGTGTTTGATTAAGTTTTGCTTTGGGGGTTAGGCTGCTGAAATCCCTTTGGCCCTAAATAAATTTCTGTCAATATATTGCGATGACCTCGAAAGTGAATAGAGGTCCTTTTGGTCGTTAAAGGAGTGTGTCCCTGTTTTGAAGCCTAATATGTAGTAATGCATTCAAACTGTGTATTCACACACACACACACACACACACACACACACACACACACACACACACACACACACACACACACACACACACACACACACACACACACACACACACACACAACTCTTCAACTATGCACTTAGTAGTTTGAAATAATTATAAGAGGGGATAAATGTTGAGACTGAAAAGCTTTAATTACAGAGACAGCGCCGGTTCACCCTTTAGGGAAACATTTTTTAATTAATATCCTATCTCTGCCTCTCTCTTTCTCCATCTCTCTCTCTATTTCTAGTGCGTCACTTCCCCACAAGAGACAATTCAGATTTATGTCACTGACCTGCTGCTGCTCTCCAGGTAAATGCATCCATGGGGAAATAATGAGAAAGTCTGTATGTGTGTGTGTGTGTGTGTGTGTGTGTGTGTGTGTGTGTGTGTGTGTGTGTGTGTGTGTGTGTGTGTGTGTGTGTGTGTGTGTGTGTGTGTTCCCCTGAGTTTGATTGGCTAAAGGCTGAATTCATATAAGAAGAACAGCATAATCTAAATGTACTATAGTCTGGGAGCAATAGCAGAGGATGGCTGGAGGGAGACTTTTGACACCATGGGTTTATTTGGTATTAATTTCAGTTCATTGTTGTAATAAACATACATCATGGTGCTACTAGATAGTATAGCCCTAAGTAACCCAAACTGAAAGAAAGTGATAAAGATAGAAAAAGTGACCCTGATGATGTCTTACATTGCCAGAGAAATTAGAACATTATTGGGTCAACCTACTGCCAGACAAAAACATCAATATGAATTGATTCTTGATTGTAATAGTTAACAATTCTCCTGTAGGAGAGTCACATATGCTACTTGCCCATCCACCAACCTGATCTCCCTTTCGCCTTGCTCCCCAAAGATACACTTACTTTACGCGTTGGCACCAAACGATGGCATTGGACCCAATATGGACATAATTCCGGGGGATATTACGCTGTTAGATTGATGTTTTAATTATAATAATGAATAGTTGATCCCATGGGACAAAATAATTTCCCTTCATAACACTAAATGTATGACACAATCAAATGACAATCTATATATTAAAAAATGTTTTTGATTCAGTTAAACAAACATTTTGTAACACCTTTACAAGTCACCACAGTCTTTGGTTCCAAGACAACTTTTTAATCATTTAAAAGTCTTCCGTGTGGGATTTTCACATAACAATGTGCATTTGAACCACAAGACTGATATGAGTTAAGTTTTTAAGATTGTGGCAAGAGGTATAAAACTGTGTGTAGGTCTTTGTTTTGAAAAAGAAAACCACATACGCACTCTCTTCTTTGGATGTGTAAAGCCGTGCATACGCATTGTTCCACTTTATAAATGCTTTTATTTGAGACAGTGTTGAGCTTGTATATATACCCACACCTAATCAACTGTTTGCATGTTATCCGGCCCCTGGTGTCTGCTGGCTTTTTACTGTTCCAACAAGAAGTTTTATAATTAGAGTGTGTTAAAAGTAAACAGAAGAACTGAGTTAGTTATCATGAACATGGAAAGCTGAAGTTGCTGAACAGACAAAAGAAAATTCATGGAAGATGATTACAGTGCTGCCCACAATGTCTGCGAAAGTGCAAAAGCACCGCATTGACGTGTGTGCACAGCAATAAAAACAGAAAAAATTATTTAAAAACGACTTCTGACTGAGCATCCTTGTTTGCGTTTGATATGAAAGAACACACACGGAACCTGGTGGCTGTGAAGACGAACGCAGCGTGAACATCAGGTACATCAAAGAAGTACATCTAATGAGATGCGTCCCAGCTGGCGGCGAAGCGAGCTGCAGTGCCGAGTAGTAATGAGCGTGAATGACCAAAGGGTCAGGGAGAGGAAGCGAGGGTTCACAACAAAATGCCGCCTTGGAAGGCTGCCAAGACGTCTGTTGGATGGAAAGGGGCAAGCAGTGAACAGCGGGCACATCAAAGCCTGCAGCTGTAATAATTATATATATATATATTTATTTATTTTTACTTTTGGGGATGCATAGTGCACTTGTGATTATGCTTATCATTATGAAATAATTACTTGGATATGCTACATAACAGTGCCTTGAAAATTCTGAATTGTCTTACTGATTTTGCTGTTTTATAATAAAAGATTTTGAATAACAAAATAAAATAGGACTTAGGACTTTTATTGTGAAAAATTATGGGAAAGTGTCTTTAGCAGCCATTAGCAGAGATTTAAAAGCTCCTATCCTTAAATTAAAACAGCTCTATTAATGCTGCAGGGAGGAAGAGTTAGCATAAAAAAAAATACGGATATGGAAAAATGTTTTAATCATTGCAGCGAAAATAACACAGGACTTTTATTGGGAAGAATTTATAGGAAATGAAATGCATTTCTAAGCCATTTTACAGCTGATCCTTTGACCAGCAAATATATCCGATCACCATCCAATCAGGCAGGACGCATTGAAGTGCGGACAAACACATTTGATTTCAAAAGTTGCATTCACCACAGCCAATCATGCCAGATTGGGAGACTTGTGGTTCTAGCTGCAGTCTCAATAAGCATTTTCTGACAGTAAAGAGAATCATTTTTGCTTAACATTGTTTGCTTCCCTTCTTCGTCAGTTAGCAGAGTCAGCAGTTTGCATTGAGACATGTACCGTCCAGCTGGCTGACAGCCAGCTTGTCAGGGGGACCCGGAATGACCTCATACACGAGGAGGTGGTGAAACGTGGATGTGAGGCTGGCTCGTAAGCTGCAGTGACAGTCAGCGGGCAGCAGGGCAGACGGAGGGAGACTGTCAGCATGCAAGCTGTGGTGATGGAGTGTGTCTTTATTAGACCTGGTACTGTATAATGCAAGAGCACGTATGGACACAGACGAAATAGATTCACACACACATACAGGTGCCCGTCATCAGGTCGCACAGGGCAGGTCTGTCTCATGCGGAACTGGATCTGATCCAGACTTGCATTCCTGACAGCCACAGTACGCGGCTGATTAATGAACTCACAGACTGTCAACACTCATCACGGGCTACACACACAAACAACAGGACATACGCTCACACAAATGCTTCATTGCTGATTCAATGCGTGTTGTGTTTGTAAGCTTTACTCTGTGCACTATTGCTTTTTCTCTCCAAGGAGAACGCTGCGTGTTGTCTTATTATACAAAAAGGGCTGCATTTCAAAAGGAGCATGACTTAAAAGAGGAAAAAGTACAAAGCCAATCACTCTGCATGTAGCCCACATTAGTTCACTCTTAACTATGTCATAAACCAATCCTGCCTCTCAGGCTTGCGGAGTAAAACCAATGTGGACATACCTCCATTATGCATTAAGACTACATCCTGTCCTGTCATATCTACAGTACATGGGATCTCATCTGCTGAAAGTCCCTAATGGACTCCATACTGTATAAGTTATGCAGCATAACAGGATGTTCCTCTGCAACTCTTAAGTCTCCACAGATGATATGTTTGTGTGCAAGATCTTTTCTTAACCCATGGTCAGCTAATATAAAGTCAAAAGATATAGTGACAGATTTCAAATAAATAGAGACTTTTTAAGATGTAAAGTGGTTCATATAAGATTTGGGATTATATCAAGAAATATCTTGATGTGCTAAAAAAAATTGAGCAGTGACATCGGTTCGAAACATAACAATGTTTTCAAGGTATTGAACATTACGTTTGTTAGGAAATAAGATTATTTCCTTGTTTTTAGCCATGCTGGTTCTATGAAAGGCAGTTTTGGTCTATCGGTTCTACATCAAATGTCTCAACAACTGTTGGATTGAGTGCCATTCAATTTAATTTGGTATGAATATCATGATCCCCAGAGGATGAATCTAACTGGCTCTTCCACTACTGCCATCAACAGGTCAAAAAAACAATGACATCTCTATCACACACACCTCCACTTCAGTTTTTTGTGCTAATTAGCAATTGTTAGTATGCTAACACGCTTAATTTAAGAGTGTTAACCCATTTGTGCCTGCAACTGAATTTTTTTATTTCTGTGATCTGAAGAAATCTTCAAAATGGTTAAAACCTTTGGCTGAAAATCATCATACTACATTTATTATATGGGCACATGATGGAACTACTGCTTATTGCAATATAATCCATTATATTTTAGGAACAAACAGTAGTTCCATGTGCTCAAGGACTAAATAGAGGATGATTGATATATGAAACATATGCACAAATATGCAATTAAAAAAATATTTTCAAATGGAAAACATTTAATAAACACAATGTTAGTGTTTTAGTATTGTTGTTGTGAGCATTGCCATGCTGATGATAGCATGTGCCCTAACATTGCTGCTGCTAAACAGT
Source organism: Anoplopoma fimbria (assembly GCF_027596085.1). NCBI lineage: Eukaryota > Metazoa > Chordata > Actinopteri > Perciformes > Anoplopomatidae > Anoplopoma > Anoplopoma fimbria. The sequence goes on from NC_072467.1 coordinate 15,573,130, forward strand.
TATACTTGTTTAGGCCGTTTATCAAACAAAAAGGCAAACTTTCTGACAGTCAGAAAATAAAAGGACAATATGAAGGCATCACCTTGGATAATGGAATAGCGATCGGCATTTATCACAATTTCTTGACGTTTAATCAGCTGAAATATTAATCAATTAGTTTAAAAGAATCAAAAGATTCATCAATATTGAAAATGATCATTAGAGGGATCACAGCATACGTTATCTGATTTAATTATTGGTCGACCAATCCCCTTTGGGGACGTTTTTTATGATTATCTAATGAAGAGTTACCCCGAAAGCCATGTGCATATGGCTTAAAAAAAATAAACCTTCTTCTCCCTAGGAATTAACTCAGTTGCCTTTAGGCATCTTAACTACTTGGTCAGATTTAGGAAAAGAATAGTGAAAAGGAATAGTGAAATACTTCGTTAGGTTAAGGAAAAGATCATCGTTTGGGTTTAAATACCTACAGAAGTGCTGTAACAGAAGTACCCAAGTAGGGCGACAAATACAACAACGTTGACTTCTTGTTTAACAAGGGGAACGAACGGAGGCCTCCTGAGTGAAAGATTGCTGTATGTTGGACTCATCCACCTCCCCTGACCTCCCGCCCTGTGTGGGCTTTTTGCGGTCTTATGTATACCTTGGTCATGCATACGTGCACAACATACGCATTGATTTTCGAGGGATGCCTACGATTTACAGCGCACCTTGCTTCCCGTTTGTATACCTACGAATGCTGGAGGAGACCAGCCTGCTAGCTGTAAAACTGTAAAAATCCAAAAGGGAATGGAGAATCTGGGGGACAGTTAATCGATGGGAATATATAGACTCATACAAGTCTTGTCCATCCCCAACGGTCTTTTCGTATCTGTTATGCATCCAATTGTCACAGTTTTAAAAATGATATATATAATTACGTTTCAATAAATATAAACTTGAAGATTTTCATTTAAATAAATGTCCTTTAAGTCACTATCTTTGCGAAATGAGGTAACACAATAGTGATTAAGCCTAAAAATGGAACTATGGACACAATTCTGATAAAAAGCATGTAAGTATGGAATTTGGGTATCAGCTAAAGACTCCAGACTGCTGAACTCAGAGCACAATTATTTAATTTAAATTTATATTGAGATATTGAGAAAATGAACCAAGATTAAAATCTTGGATTTGCATATTGTCCTACAAGCCATTTTATTGTGTTTAGCATCAATGTGTTTTTAATACCATATATTCACACGGATGTAGCATTATGCTTATATCTTCACAAAAGTGTAAAGCTGAGACCTTGAAAATGACAACTTGTGGGAGCAGTGGGTGATGTGGAAAGCTTGTGTGTGTTCTGTAATTACTGTGGTGCATTCAATCGCCACGGGTAATGTGTGAATGGATGTGGGTGTAAATAATTGTGTATTTACAAAGTACTGTCTGCAATGGGCGGATTCTCCGTCAATGCAACATTGTGGCGATAGTGCTCAAACGTGTACTGAGTGGCATTTTTAAACTTGAGGGCATCAAAGGGGTTAGGAAGTAGAGTAGATAAGATAGTGGTGCACCGAAGTTCTCAGAGCAGGAAGAAGATGTTTTTGCATGATGATGTCTTTGCCTTACTACAAAGATCTACGGTTATTTATGCAGACAGCTGGCAGGTCATTTTAACTCTCTGTCCCTCTTTCAGACTCACATCATCCTTCACAAATGTACAATGAGTTAATTTAGTATAAATAGACTTAATGGGCAGATTCAATTACCGCCTGGCCAACGTTACGAATCGCGGTCGTCAGAGATGACAAGATTAGCTTTCGGCTGAAACGGCACCAAGCAGTGATCAGAGCTCAGACACATTTCTGCGGCGGGGAAAGCATAAAATTAGGTACACTGTGACATTAAGTTCTAATTCAGCTCAGTTTGAAATGAAATGAGACAAGGATTTACAAGTTCCGCAATGAACGGTGAGGAGAAAATTGGAGTTGTCTAATTCTTTTGACTCATTGTCCCGCGATCTTGTCAGACCCTACAAAAAGCAGCCCTGTCTAAATATAGACCGGGATATTAGTTAGGACATTTCTCAAAGAGGTCTTTGCGCTGACCTTTCAACGACTACGACACTGAAAGTACATTGTGAAACAACAGTAAAATGACAAAAAGGTTGTACTGTCTCGAAACTGTAAATGGAAGTTGTTGGAGCAGTAATCTTTTATTTGATTTAAAATGTTACAGAGCTTTAGGGCGCCTTTATGTTCTAAAATATTTAATATATTTAATAACTACTTTTAATGTGTGATTAATATTGTGTGTTGTATCATTTCAGTGTGTTGTTTACATGATCATTTCAACATGTGTAAAGTGTCTTTGAGTACTATGAAAAGTGCTCTATGAAAAAATCGATTTGATTGGCTTCCTCTTTGCTTGATGGTCAATCATTTTTGGAAATGCATCAATTGGCTTTCTTGCAAGAGTGGATCCAGAGAAGGTTAGCTTAGCATAAAGACAGATACAGGAAGCAGGGGGAAACTGCTAGTCTGGCTCTGTCCAAAGGCAAAAAAAAGAATCACTGCTGAACTCGTTACATCTGGTTTGTTAAATTTGTACAAAAAGGACTGTTCTTTTAGTGTAACGTGTTGCTCTATTTCTTGGCCAGGTACAGTGACTTCCTGGAGTTTTTCCGTCACTGTGAAGTTGCCTCAACAAGTTCTATGGGACAGATCCAGGGTTGCTGTTTGCTCGTTCCCAATTTTTATGCTAAGCTTAGATTCTGGCTCTAGTTTCAGAGTAGTGGGACAAATATAAGATGTGAATCAATACTCAGACCAACTCTTGGCAAGAATGCAAGCAAGCAATTTCCTAAAATGTCAAATTACTTATTTATGAAGGACTGGAAAAAAAACAAGAAGAAGAGGAGGGAGGGAAAGTAAAGCAAAATTCCTGACCTTGGCGAATAGTGCGCCCTTGGCTGCCAATGCATCCTCCCCTCTCCCGTTGGGGTAACACTCGAACCGTGCATCCAGGATTGGGTAGCGGCTGGCCAGCATCAGCCCGCTGTTAAGGAATTTGAACCTTGAGCAGCATCCTTTCCAGCCGTACCGGCCAACGTCGCTCAGCACGTAGGGGAAGTAGCGATGCAGCTGCCGCCGCAGTCTGGTCGTCGACCCATGGTCAAACACTTCCTGTAGAGCAAGGAAATCCAAGTTGGCAGGGAAAAAGGCAGAGATCTCATGGTCGAACGTCTCGTCTCCGTGGCGGCGTTTTCTCCCTGGGCGCTTGAAGATTGACGTGCGAGGGACGTGAGAGAGAGTATTGTTGGAGGATATGCCAATGCCACCGTCGCCACCATGGTAACGGGCGAGGGATTCCCTGGAGGCAGTCATGCTGCCCGTGTCTCCCCCTGCCTGCTCCCCAGGCCGATGGTTCCCTTTTTCAGCCTCCTCCTCCTGTGGGTCTGGCTCTGGGGCGCTGATACTGATTTGAACCCCTGAGGCATGAAGTGGGCAGTCTGGGGATGGTTTTGTCTGAGTCCCTTCCCCATGCACAGGACATTCATGATGGCCTTGGCCACCTTGCGGCCCCGTGGAATGCAAGGGGCAGTCGGGAGCCTCCCCTGAGGTGTGAACGGGACAGTCTGGGCTGCCGTTAGTCCCCGCGGGATGGAGGGGACAGTCTGCTGTCGTGTCTGGGTGAAGGGGGCATTCAGAGGTACCCTGGCATTCAGAGGTACCCTGGTCTCCAGCGGAGGGGTGAACGGGGCAGTCGGCGGCACCTGAGGGGTGAATTGGGCACTCAGTGAGGGGTTCGGTCTCGGTGTCGGCTGGGCCGTTGGTGGTGTGTGTTTGGTCTGGACGCTGGTCCAGAGAGGAGGTGCGCCGGAAACCTGTGGCAAGGCTGCTGAAGGACGCTGCGCTGATGAATGTAACAGAAAAAAATAAGTATTAAAAATGCATTTGTTTGACTGATATTCGAGACAAGAGTACATGCTTTCACTACTGCTAAAACGTAAGCAGAAGGATCCCAAGAACAAGCTCTACTCACCTGATGGAAGTGTTGGTAGGTGAGTCGATGTAGATCTTAATCTGAGGCCGACTGGCACCGTTGCGGATCCTCTTACCAACTTCCCGGGCTCTCCTGTGCGTGTCGGACAGGTTGTTGAACCTGGCTAGGGAGTCGGGCAGCAGGCACACGTTGGCACTGCAGAAACAGAAGCTTCTGCCCTGTGGCCTCCATTCCCCAAGGCCAACCCCCCCTGGCCCGGCCTGGCCCTGCTCGGCCTGGTGTTTGTCTGGCCTGCAGAAGGTAAGCAACATAACACTATATCAAGTCAAACAGAAGCTCAGAAGCACACAAATATCCCTCCATAATGTATGCAAAGAATGGTCGGAAACACGGTTATTCACTTTCATGTTAGCTTAGCTTAGCATAAAGCCTGGTAGCAGGGAGAAACCGCTACCGGGCTAATTATGTATGGTTAGGTTGAGGGGCAGACACCTTCTGATAACTTTGAAACAAAAGATGCAGCCTCATTCGAATAAACTTTATACACATCTAGCTTGTACCGTGGGAAATTGTCTGCTTTAAATGCAATTATCTTGATAGAAGTAATTATTTTCCCACATTGTTTCATTCTTATGTTCATATTCTTTTCTGTTAAGGTATGCTGTCCATACAACCAACATTTTATTTTCATTTCATTATATTTTTCTACCCTAATCTATCTTCCTCTACTGACTCAGTAAGTATTGCTGCTTTTTGATCATATAAACCATACAACATTCGATAAACCATTACCACATTTTGAAGCAGCAGTATAATTACTGGAAACAAACACTGATAACAAAAGGGAATGTCTAACATTGTGTGCCTCTTAGAAATATTTGTAACAGGGAGAGAGAGTGCTGCTCGTCCACAGCAAACAGAGCTAAATACAGCATTTCAAATGTCGTGGTTATGGTGGGTAGCCACTTGGCTGTGTGTTTGGATAACCAAACACTCGCTGGGAACTGATTGAGCCTGGCAGCTGGAGGCCAGACCAATGAGCAGACTCTTTACAGTAGATAATGACTCCATTTTCTGCTTCTCGAAATCTCCAAACTCAGGGAACAACTGGTGCTGTAGATATAAAATGAAGCATGACTCTGCAACTGAATTGCTTATTTCTCACCTCAGATAAGTTCAGGAACCCATTTGATGAATAGTTCAGGAGAAAATCGACAGTGAAACTGGCGGTTTCCAGAACAGTTTAAAAATCAGCGGCGAAGCCCAACTGGAGAACATTTTCAATGGGATAACACTAGCTGCTACGCTAGGGCTGGGAAATATTCTATCCCACTATAGGCCATTTCATATCTCAACTATGTTATGTATGATGAAATACCATGTTTTCTGCTAGTTCAATAAATACAAAGTCTATATGAAATAACCACATGGTAAAGCCACCGTAAACTTCTGTGTATTTAAAACTTGACTATTTTCTCATTTAATAAGAAAATTTAGTGCAAAATGAGCATTACGGCCTAAAGTGAAATTATAAAGAAAAAATCATCAATATATACACACGTGTTAAACATATACAACTGTGTGGTAATGTAAAGATGTAAAAGACCAAACTGCAATCTTCAAAATGATATTCACTTAAAATAGTAAACATCAGATTTTCTGTTGCCTCATTATTATCAATTCAGATGATGTAATTGTTTATCACGATATCTCTCTATATAAATTCATCATGATATGATTCTATTGAAATACGATAAATTATTTTATTGAATTATCGCCAAGCACTTAAACGACAACAATGCTCGTGTGGCAAAAATGTGGTGCTGGAGACATCTACTGTACCAGTGCACACAACTTATTTTATTGACATTTAATTGAAACTTCAATCTTTCCCTAACCTTAACCAAGTGTTATTGTTGCCTGAAGACAACCAAGTGCATGAGTCACGATAAAAGCCTGGGTTCCGGCGTCTAAAGCTCATTCTTACCGCAATCAAGTAGTCGCAGTGTTCCCTGTGAAATAAATTCTATCATGCTCTGACTGTACATCCCCTTGAAAAGAAGAATGCACAACTGTTTTGATTTAACTATTCATTTTAACAACACCAATATGTGTGCAGATACTGTATTGCATGTAAAGATGCCGCTGACCGTGTGCGAGGCTGCAGCTGTCTGTGTCCATATGGTGCAACATTGTATTGTCCTTTGCATAAAGATTGAATAAAAACCCATAATCAACATTTTAGTAATCCTGGCAACAGTTACATTTTGGGAAAACAAATTGGTAGTATATAAAATGACAATAACATTTCATTTTGAGGCTTCAGTAAGATTTACACTTTCTGAGGTCTTTAAGAGGATGTTTGAGGATTTTCAGAGGACCTTCTGAGGACTTTCAGAAGACTTTCTAAGGGGCTTTAAGGAGGATGTGAAAGGAGTAGATAAAATTTTCTTTTCAAATGTTATTTCTGTTCACTTTGGGTTTAATGGTTTTGTTGTTTTAATTTTGAGAAATTTAGCACAAGCAACACCACAGGCAGGAGATAGAGATTTGACAACAGATAGTAAAAATGTCACTAAAGTCCAAACTAACCTGTGGTAGGTGTACAGGTACGGCTGGCGGACGGCCTGCAGGGGAGCCCAGATGAGGAATCCCAGCAGGGCGAAGGGCAGGGAGGCGAGGAGGAGGAGCAGGTAAAGGGGCGCGGAGATCAGCACGCACAGGGTGAGAAAGGAGCAGGGGTCCTGAGAGCGTTGGCGCTTCTCCAGTGACGTGGCCACGCAGGAGGCCAGCAGCTGGTCCAGGAGCCAGTAGCAGGGGAACACCAGGCTCCAAGACAAGCCATCCAGGAAGTGCAGACAGGCACCGGAGTAAGGGGTGGTGTGGAGGACCATCTCTTTTTTTCTTTCTCCCTTTTTCTTCCTCTATCTGTCGCTTTCTACTAACCTTGCACGCTACCTCCACACCCACATGCACTATTTGAACAAGCAAACACGAAAATGATCCAGAGATGACATGAGCATGAATAAATAAAAAAGAAATCAGACTCAAATGTAGACCCTCCCCCCTCCTCGGAGAGAGGTACACTACATGGTTTGGGGTGATTTATTTATTTTATCTTCACAGACAAGCTTGTCTGAGTATCACTGCCCCTCACTCAGCAATTAGAACCTCTACAGGGGGGGTCAAGGAGGGCAGTCTGAAGGTAGGAGGTTTCCATGACGAGAGCGTTTCCGTTGATAAAGGATCTACGATTGTGAGGGCTCCAACGACCTCGGGAGGCAGCTGCCGTTAAACATCACCCGGCCATCAAACATCACCGTTTCCTTAGGACCTGGAGAAGTGAGCCGATCGATAGAACAAAAGAGCAAGGAAAAAGGGAGGGCAAGAGAGAGAGGTGGGGAGGAACAAGAAACAGGAGATTAGTGATGGACTTGCTGTGATTTGAGCATGCTGCGAGCAAAAATTAACCTTGTGTATTTCCGAATGTTTGTGAATGGATATAGTTCCCGCAGGTGCTTTTAAGTCCACAGGAAAAAATTAAGAAATTTCTGTTAGTGTGTTTTGTTTCAACCCAGCTACCGTCAATCCAAACTTTAGTGTGCTGAATAAAATCGTATCCAAATGAAGATAAATAATGTATAACACTGGATCTATCGACTGAAAGAAGCATTAATATTCAATAGCATGTAGCCTAGCTCACTGAGATACAATGCCTAACAGCTGAATTACATAGCTAAATCTGCCGGCTAACTACCCTTATATAAAATGTCCTTCCTTTGGTATGTTTTCTGCCATTTGGACTTCAAGCAGCGACAGATTGAAATATGTTAACATAATCAATTATTTTTTGTGGCTACAGCTTCAAATTAATTAATTCAGGTCTGGAAGGAGGGCCTAAAGTACTATAACCTTGCCTTGACTTTACTGGAAAAAGAATTTACTCTTGAGCAACCAAGCTAATGTTATGGTCATTTCAAATAGGTTAAGCCAGAGCAGCTAGCTTAGGTTATCTCTACACACCATTCTAGCTCACTTTTCATATTTAGTGAACAAAAATGTGTTGACTAGCAAACCAGCTAGCCGACACAGATGCTAACTGTTGCCTGTCTCGGTGGAAGAATTGATTGATAATAAAAAACTAAGCAACTGTAACAGAGTAAAGAATTTATTGTTAAATAAGGTCAACTGAATTTCTTAATACAAAGTTTGGAATTTAATGGTTGTAATTAAAATATTATTTTAATAACATAATAGAGAAATGGAGAGATGAGCTATAACATTAGCCTTATATTGAAGTCCTGCTGACTTAGTACTTATACAAGTTATTCAACTACATTAACAGCTGAAAACATTCTTCCGCCACATTTGAATAATTTAGGTCCCTAAGTAGGAAATGGACTGCGGTAGTATTTCCTAGAGGAAACCATCATAAATGGTCCAGAATGGCAAACAATATGATATTAACCACGACTATTTAAAAGATATTCCTGCCCACAGCGGACTCAACCAGAAACGACTGTCAGTGATTGCTTTTTCAACCGACTATAATACCAACACAGGCCACAATGGGAAGAATCAATTCCACCAGCATGAATAAATAATGAATAGATTAATTCATTCATGACAACAGCTAAAGGTTTAGGAAGATACAAAGATAGCGTAACTTCATATACCCCACAGGGACCACCAGAGCAACACAGCTAACACAGTGTCCCATCTCCACCACGACAAAATGACTCCAGAATCCATCAAACCACACTCAGACTCACTGTAAGCTGTACACACATTGCTAACACGCGTTACATGCTCAGCCTATATTAAAACACGTAGTAGGTGAAGGCGATGTCACTAATTACACCGCTAAGCAACTGTTCTGGTTTACATCCGTCACATAATATTATTGTTCTATTTCTGTTACATTTCCTCAATTTAATACTGTACGCCACATGCTCTGTCCTATTGTAATTTTGCATTCACGGTCTGTTCTTTTATTTATCTTTTCAAGGTGTAACACAAAATATCACTATGTGAGCCATTTGTCAAAAACAACCCTACTATTTTCTCCCAAAATGAGACTCTTTTGTTTGGCAGAATCATCCTCTAAATAGCACAACAATAATCACTGTCTCCTCCATCCTAGTAATCTTCTGCGCAGTCAAAAACCTTTGTGTACAGCATTGATTCATGTTATTGCGGTGGAACATGTTCCCTGTTTTGTAAGATGACTGAGTTGCTGCCCGCTACTGATCGACTTCCTCTCTATGCTGGTTGACTGGTTGACCGGGGCGGCTGAGAGTTAAAGAGATGACCTGCTGACTCCCCGGTAGGCCCAACTGACACGATCGCTGTGCTTCAGGCTGACTGACTGACTGTTTAACTGTCTGGGCAGTTTACTGGATTGACGTGTGATTGTCTGGCAGATTAGCAGCACAACAAACAGCACTTTCAAATTCAGCCAGCCGGCAGTCTGTGACGCTGTGCTTAGGATTTTGACTCAGGTTATGAATCCATGGTGGCTGTATATTTAAGATAGTGAATATGACCGTGGTGGTTATTGGTTAAAGCAATGTTCAACCTACTTATCAATGAAAAGCTGCTGTCCATTTAGCTTAAACAGAGGTCGAAGCAGGCAGGGAGAAAAGGTAATTCAACGTAAAGTACAGCTCAAAAAAATGCTTCCATTAATAGAAAATGAAGAGAAATGGAAAAAGGAAACCACAGAGAGTTGCTCATTACACAGAGGATCAGTCTCGACGTAATAAACAAAAAAAAATGAGAAGGTGAAAACAAGTACATGCTTGCATAAATTACATTTTATCCAATGTTCATTGATTGGAAATCATCACAATAAATCTAGATAAAAAATTTTTTAAATGGAAAATAAGAATTAAAGATGTATTAAATTACGTCATATGGTCTTCATCAGCTGATGTTTACGCAAATGAGAACTGTGAAATACAGTTAAAAGACCCAGAAAAAGCTCAAGGTCCTTGAGTTTAGGGACTTATCTGACATTTTGGGGAAATACACTAATTGTTATGTTGGTTTGTAAAACATTTCTACAATGACCTACTTTATAAGTGTTAGTAGGTTGATTTTGCAGCCATGTCTAATTCAAAATGATGTTACCACTCAACCAAAGAGAGAAATGCATTTTAAATTCTCAGTTTTAATAACGTGATTAACATTGTAAATTTAAACAAAAGAAAAAAGAAATCAAAACTGTTGGTAGGGTTTAGTGAAACACCATGGTTTGGCTTAAATTAAGTATGTTTTCAAATAGAAATTTGTCAAAGTTGACTGTTGGTTTCACACGTATTTGTGATATGTCAATGTAAAAAATTGCAGGAGAAAAAACGTTATCATCGAAACATAATTTACAATGCAGTTTCTTTGTATAGGAACATGTGTTTTAGGAGGCTGTTTTTGTTAAAGTTTTTTTCTCTTTTACACTTAAAATAAACTAAATTAATCTAATCTAATTACCTACTGGCTCAAGGTTTACAGTTACCCAATAGACATGAGAGTGGTATCGACCTTCTCATCTAACTATTGGCAAGAAAGGGGAGAGCGGTATTTGTCAAGCTATATTTCTTGAAGAACTATTATCTCAAATGTCAAGAGTCAACTTTCACGCTGAGGTTATTTTCTCCAGATATATTTATCAGTGTCATATATCCAGCAGTGAGCAGGTTGTAACTATCACAGTAAATCTTGAAGAAACAGCGTGACAGTGGAAAGAATGAGAAAGGCAGGGAAAAAAAGAGAAAACATATTAGTTAATTAAAGTATCTGCGCTGCTGCATTTCCCCGTCTTCCATGGTTGCCATTACGAGGCAGACTGCTCACCGAGATGACTGACAAGTGGAAAGCGTCAAACTGAGAGGAGAGAGAAGCTTTCCTTGCATGACTAGCTCTGCTAATTCTATGTTTCTTTTATCGTGCTATGTTAAACCCCATGACCCGCGGTATATAAAGGCTTCCACGTTTCAACCAGACCATTTTCCGGCAGATTCTGTGAAGAGTTTCCTCTTTGGAATTGCAGACGTCATCAGCAACCAAACCCAGAAAAACACCCATCAGTCACAGCTGATACATCAGTGAGCGCAAACTGTCACACTTAGTGTTATCAGGGGAAACGGAGCAGTGCATAATTCATACCCAAACACACAGGCTTATAGGGAGAGACGGAAATACACTGTGGAGGCAAAAGATCCAAGAGAATGCCAGCAGACACTGTAGTGGCAAAAACCCACATTCAGGCACAGACACACAAATCATATAACAGTCCAACGACATGCAGACTTAACATGTACATGTATAGAGGGAGTCAGTTTTTGTGCCACAGAGAAATCCTTTGTTGGTCTGCACTATGCTAGGGAGATGAAGTCTGTTAATTAGATTCACTAACACAAAGGACAAAAATGTGGTAACAACCTGTCAATCACAAGATAGCCCCGCCCTAAAGCATGCCCTGCTTTTAGGTCTATTTGACTCTTAACAGAACATAATTTACAAATTGAACATCATGGATAGAAGACGAATTGAAAATAGAGATAGAGACAATAAACTCTATGTTTACAATGTTTACTGAGGGAATAAATAAAGAGAGAAGTAGAGTCATTTTCCTGATGGACATTTTCCTGGATGAAAGTAAGTAGCACGTTTAAGGCACTTCCACATTAGCTTCCCTTTCTGAACCGGATGTTGCCACCTAAGATAAACACTGCGTCTGTATTTCTTTCTCCTGTTGGGGAATACTAGATTTCAAATTGTCTCCCCTACTACTGAAACTACTGATTAGACTGTAGAGGTCTGCCACTTGGCTTGAATCAAATGGAGCACGAGGGGGTTATTGTATCAGGCCAGATTCAGGGCGATTGATTTTGTGTGCATATTCTGGGTTCAGGTTTAAAATATATATATATATAATAGCTAAACACTAAATGTTCTAATTTGACTTAGTTAATTGACTTAATACATTTAAGGGCATTCATTAAATACGTTTTAATTTATTAAGCTTAATTGAAGATTTTTAACCTGGTTCGGTCACTTGGGGGCAGCAAAACAAGCAAAGAACCCATCATTGACATGTTACACCTTGCATACAAGTAAATGTGTTGCCAAACAGATGCCTTTTTACACTTCCAGCTGATACAGAGCAGCATTTATTTGTAGTCATATCTCTGGCCACCCAATCTCGGAACATATTGTCTATCAGTCTGACGACAGTTAAGCATCGGGGCATGTGGCTATATTTCTGGGATACGGTGTAGCCAGCGAACGATTAGCAAATTGAGATGTGAGACTAGAGTTGGAGTTTCCAGTTTTTTAAGTCTATTTTAAACCAAAAGCTAAATCATTGTCATATAATAGCCGGTTGGTTCCCAGATTGCATTTCAGCTATTGCCTGCATCCTCTTTTGTTCTCCTTACGTGGTTGGGCAACACTACTCAGACGCTTCAGATTCTGTATTCATTCATATGGAGAATCTGTTTATATAGCTTAGCGTCTACCAGACAAAAGACTGTTTTGGTCTCCAGCAATTAGGAAAACATATGTTTGTTTAGCTGCTAAAGGCTTATGTCTTTTCAACAGCAATTTTGTCTGTCATTTAGTACTGAGCAGGTTTGCAACAATTTATCAGAACTTTTTTATTAAAAACACCTGCTTGCTGCTGCTGAGAGAGAGACAGAGCTGAGTTTGTGGGTCGAAAAAGCCAAAACACTGAGCTGTCAGCGCTGCAAAACTGAGAGGAACTGCAGAGTTAGTTGATAATTCTCTGTAGATCGTTTAATACAAGGTTTATGTTTATAAAAGAATAAGTGCAGCTTTAAGGGTTGAAAGAAATAAAATATTTAATTTGTGTGCAAGTATGGCAAACTAATAATGCTTGATCTGCCTCAGGCTAAATAAATGTGGTAGCTGTAAACTCAGGCACCACCACTAACTTGTCTAATATAAACACTATCAACAGCGGTGTTCCAGTAGACCTTTAACCAAAACGACTCTATTAAGTTCTTAGAGCTGCAAAAGGACAAATTAAGTCACTGTGATTATTTTTTCCCTGAAGTGGCTTTTTAAAACAGTTAATATTTTGATAGCTATGTGGGTCCTGCTATTAATGAATCCCAAGAGAGTGCCTTGTTTTACATTACAGAGAGATGAAATCTCGAAGCTAGTATCCAATAAGGATACATTGTGATGAGTGGTGCTTTAATTAAAGAGCATGTGGGAGTTTGTCTCCCCATTAGCCAAAAACAATGACACTTCAAAATGGCCTTTCCCTCATTTACATACATAATGACTAATGTGAATAGAATGAAACAAAATGACACAAAGGGGATAGAAGCTGCTGGTAGAAACAACAGAGGCCACATTTTCTTCTTGCCTTTGTTTTGCTTCGACTTTTATAGAAATCGAGCACAGTCAATACATATCTCCAATGTGGGCTGGTACTTTATGAAGCAGCTACACACTAACAGTCTATAGGGAGGGAAACAGCAGCGTAGCATTGAAGCACATGGACTAACAAGAACACTTTCACATCTCTAATTAGACACCTCGACACATTGCTTAATACGATGCACACCTCACTGTACGGAGGAGTGAGTGATAAATGACCGCGTCAGCTTGGGAAATGTGGTTTGTTCAAGTTTCCCCCACAGATCTGCGTCAGACAGTTTACTCCTCAGCCCCAATCGATACCGTCTGTCTGGTAAAAAGGAGGAAAAAACTGTGTGAGCACTCACACCTTCGGAGTGAGTACACGTGTGAGTATGGAAACACGAAAGGGTCGTATTCACCTGCTCTTGTGCGAGCCCATCAATAGCTTGTGTGTTTACTCTGTAAGCCTATTTGAGTGTGTATGACGTCTGTGCACGCTGCGTGGGGCGTAAATCATTGTGTATGTGTGTGTGTAATGCTCATGTACTGTATGTGAGTGTGTTTGGCAGTACAATGTAGCGATTGCATGTGGCTGAGTCGAGAATAACAGGGACAGATGCCCCCACTTTGTTATACAGGAGAGAGAAGAGAGCATTGAGCGACACACACACAGATGTGTTTTCATCACCTTAGAGGACATCACATTGACTTACATTCATTTTCTTGAGACTAAACCCAAACCCTAACCATAACCGCACTTTCATCCTCCTAACCCTTACACTAACCTTAACGTAAGTCTAAACCTAAATCTGAACCTAAATCTGAACCTAAATCTGAACCTAACCCTAAAACAAGTCTCCAATGTAAGATGTAATGAATAACATTGCGGGGACGTGCAAGGAAGGTGGGTCCCCACGATGTGACTGTATAAACAGTCCCGGCAACATGCTCGAACACACCCAGACACAAACGAATGGAGTAAACAGGCCTTTGATGGTCTGTCCAAAAGTGAGGAAGGGCCAAAATGTTTTCACTTTCCAAATGGGTCCTCACTCTGAAGATCTAAAGACTCCAACTGGTCCCCAAAAAGATAGCTGTACAAGCCCAGTCTCCGACACACACTGGCACACAAACACACACACACACACACACACACACACACACACACACACACACACACACACACACACACACACACACACACACACACACGCTTTCTGTTTCTCACACACAGTGTACTCCAGCAGCTTCTGCAGGACCAGCAGTCAATTCAGCAATTGCCACATGAACACGCACATAAGCACATAAGCACACAAACAATAGGCAAAGACCAGTGACGTCACTCTGCTCTCAGCATGCTCCAGGGAGCTCTGTTGTCATGGCGACCTAGTCACATGCACTTAGGAACTGTACTAGTGTGGCCGCCTGTCAGTGTACAGCGAACACACAGACACAGCTCAGGCTCTCACATACAATGTGTTGTGATACTCACAAGCAACGCATGTATGCTGCTACAATGAAGCATGTCGGACGTTTAGTTCAGGTTATACCCATATGTCACATGTTTTCCCATGGACGGATATTTCCCAATCAATTAGGAATTGTGGCTATGTCAATAACTACTCATTTCCATCAACAACAAAGTGAAATCAGGCCTGGGGGAACAGTGGGGCGGAACAACAACTCCCATGAGCGCTCTGGCTTCTCAACTGGACTGGATAAATTGTCAAATTATTCATCATCAGCCAGAGGAGAGCCTGCAGCTAATTACCCTCAATATTTCACAGCCATCTTAGAGCTTGTCTCAGGAGGGTGTCTATACGTGTGTGTGTGTTTGTGTCCTGTGCATATACAGTATTTGTTTATGTGTGGTTAGGCTGGAAACCACCAGCAAATACAATGAATTACAGTTGGAAAAATACGTTTGTGTGTATTTGTCTAGGCTACACATGTTGCTACGTCTTGGTGTGTGTTCAGGGTGTGTGTTTTCTGGTTGTGTCCAGATCTTTTCTTGATTAGAGAGTATGCATACATTAACAGACACAATGCAACTCCAAAGTTGCACAAAAATGCAGTTAGGATGTCATTTTCATCAGGCACAACACCATCTTACGCTGATGATCCGCCCTTTTATTAACTGACTGGCTACAAAGTTTTGGTAGTTGTTTTGCCATAAATTTCGCACTATCTTTTGATTTGTAAAGATGTAAACATAGTGTAAATCTTTAATGTGGTATATTGTGATTCTGGTCTGGAGTCTGTACTTATATCATATTTGAGACTAACCAAACACAATCTCTTTGGACTAAAGGCAAACAAAACAAATTCTACTATCATGCTAGCAGATTGAAATTACTATGAAACTGAAACAAAACAAATAACGCTACAAATCTATTTGGTTAGTTAGGTTTAGGCAACAAAAGTACTCGGTTAAGATAAATCAACAAAAGGCTACAAAAGTACTACTTGGTTAACATATTTCACTGCAACCTATACAAAAAATGTCAAGATATTTAACCCTGAACCACATCTATCAACACGTTGCTGGCTTCTGCGGAGAAGGATGGGGGGGTCACCACATGCCCTTGGATTCATCTTCTGGTGACCGTGAATGTCTGTATAAATTGTCATAAAAATCCATCTAATAGCTGCTGAGAATCCAAAATTGTGGACTAATCGACATTTCCAAAAACATAGAAAAGAGACAGTAACAACAGAAACACGTAAGTGAATGTTATTATAGTGTAATTGCACAGATATCATTAGAATAATAATGGGAACATCTGCTCCTGGAATCATAGGTTGTTGTTTATTAATACTTGAGCTGTCTGCTGTGTTAAAGGAGGATAAGTTTAGCTCCTATGATTTTAGACTCCACCAGCTCATACTTTATTCCTACCATCATACATTTTTTTGCTAATTTGCCCTGCTTTGTCGGGATTACACGAGGGCCTCTGGTTAGTAATATATAAAAATATTACTCAATTATATTACTTTACAGTATCGTACCTTAAATATCCATGAGTATCTTGAGCTGAACAAGGGTTCACACTGTCCTCTGTCTCCGTCTCTCTGTCTCCTTTGCCAGTGTAATTATGTTTGTGGAACATGGTTATTGGGAGCGTACAATACCATCACTATGAGGCACAATGTAATCAGTGTGTTAATTCGATTAGGACCTGCTGCTTCTGCGTTTGGGCAACATCGCTGCTCTCAAGGCAACAAATTAACTGGGGTTCTGGTAAACTGGTGATAAGGAATGAGAAAACAGAGATGCGGTGGAAATTATTTGACTCTGCTGGACTAAAGCTTTAGCTTCTTGTGTTTAGAACGGCTACAAAAAGTCATAAGGGGAGAAAAGTCATTGTACCTATTCATACAAAAGCCTGAAGGCACCAGTCCTCCCTATTAAACGGAGAAAAGCTCTTCTGACAATAAACACTTTCAACTGTGTTAACTTGAAAACTAGCTTTGACATCAAATCCGGAACTATGGTTTTGGAAAATAAGATGGTGGATTGGGGCCGTTGTAGGAACAAAATACAATTTCGTAGTGGGGGGAGGGGGGTAATATTCAGAGAAAAGACTTGGAATTTTACCAGATTAAAGATGGAAATTTATGAGAAAAGAACTTTGACATTCTCTGAGATTAAAGTGGCAAAAAAAAGAGAAAAAAAAATCTAAAGTTACTTGGGCACAGTCATGGTGTGTAACTATGGTAACGTTGAGAACACACTGCGTGTTCTCAACGGCTGGTTTTTAGTTTTAACTGTGCTGAAATAAAATACTTAAGACTTCTTGTAGTCAAAGACAGAAGTTGTTTGTCTCTACTTTACTCTAACAACTACAATATTTAATAGTTTATAATAATATTAATAATAATTTAGCATTTTATATTTCATATTTCAATAGTTTAATATGTATCCTTTGTTTTTCTTTGATCTCCTTGTTTTTTTGTTTATTTGTCTGTTTCTGTGAATATCAGTGAGCGGAAGAAAACCAAAGTCAAATTCCTTGTATGCACACGCATACATGGCCAATAAAGATAATTCTGATTTTGATCCTGAATATTACTATTTATTTATGGTAATACAAGAACAGAGAAAGAACACATGTTATGTATCTTTCAGCGCCTCGCTCAAAGCCCATATTTTCTACTTTATGAGCAATGAAATGAAACGACTGGCTACCAAGGTTTTGCACTTCAGTCATTTTCTTCTTGTAAATTTATGACTTTAATATCAGAGAATATCCAAGTTACTTTCTTGTTGATTTACAACTATAATTGTAGAAATTCTTTGTTTCTCCCCGGAAAATTATCCCTCCATAGCTCCATAATTATAATTTTTTCCCCTTCAATGGCCCTAATACGCCACTGCAGGAAACAGTCCGCAGTAACATGAAAAATCTATAATTTGGAGTAAATGGTTTAGAACATCCCCGCGATGGTCCTTTGAGTGCCATTATGGCTTTGATTCTCACCCATGACCTTTTGTTTCATGTCGTCCTCTCCTTCATGTCTCCGTCTGGCTCTCTGTCTCCTCTCCTACATTCACCGTTTCTCTCTCATGTACGTGATCTAATAAATCGCTCTGCAGAGCAGCACGGCATCACCTCTGGACTTTTACTTTAACACAAAGGTGGCTGTTAAAGCCTTTCTACCATTAACCTGCTTTTGATTTAGGGCCCGTTATGTCATTACCTGCCACCATGACTTGTTAGTTCCTAATGGACTTGGTTTTTAGTTAATGCAACCTCAATGCAGCCCAGCAATTATGTCTGTATTGGACATATCCGCATCTCACGTTTTACATCCAGTGCCAATGTTGAGTTCAAACAGGAGGGGGGAGTTTGCACACCTTGTATTAATGTTTGGCTGTTTATCAGCCATATACACACATCTTACAATAACCTACAAATTTTTTTCTAGTTGCCTAACCCTAAAGTGAAACCACCATTTCATTTGTACATCCAAGTCTGTTAACAGTTCTTGGGAATCACTACTGCATATGTGACAATTCTCTGTGTGAGTAAGGGGTTGCCAGGTTGCCATTGGCAACCGCTTTGAGAAAATGGCAACCAATGCTTGGCCTTTTGGTTGCCATCAGTGACAGCTGCCATTTGCACATAAAATATATAGGCACAGCAAACAGCAAAACCTGCACCCCAAAATAAATTAATGTTTAATATTTGTTCCTTTAGTGATATTTCAATTTACCTGTTGCAGTCAGAACCAGAGGCGGACAACACTGCAGGTGTGCTGGTGCGTTTACTTGCATGTGCATTTAATTCAATTGACATAGAACCAGATAAACCTGAACAAAAGGCAAAGTATCCCAGTATCTTTGAGCTAGACAGAAAAAGCATACTGCAAAGAACAACACCTAATATTGACACATCAAGTTCATCTGTTGAAGGTAGCACATGCTACAGAACCACAGGGCTATACAACAGAGGACCAACTACAAGGAACCTATAGTCCTATATTACTAAGTTATTTCACTGAGTTCTCTTTTAGTGAAATGCTCATCAGAATTTGAGTTCCCTCTGGTTTACAGTTCCTTAGTGTATATGTCTAGGGCTTTTATTGTGAAAGGTAGGACCAGAAGAAGTGGATCTGTTCCACGCTGCTTTTGTAAAGGTTGAAAGGAGGAATAAAGTTTTTTCTTGGACTGCGGAAACCCGCCATGTTAAGGCCTTAAAGCTCAAAATATAAGGCGATTTAAAATCTACACCATATTTTCAACCGAAAGCTGATGCCTTGTTGCCAGCTTAAGAACCATTTTTCAAAGTTATAGTGTTGAACCCTGTCCAGATGTCATACTCATTTGATCCAGTGTTAATATATAAAAATATTGATTATAGTTGCTTTAAGCATTATTTATTAGCTAAAGCCACAGCTTTGCCATTGGACGCCCAAAACGTCCAACATCATCATGGAATCCTGACATCTTTGTCTGGGCCCTGTAATGGACCATCATACACACACTTATTAGCCCACTTTTCGAGTATGTGCCAGCCACCAAACGGTTCCAGTGTTTCATGACCTTACAATCATGTATGAAGTACTGTGACATCACTAATTAGTCAGTTGGGCTCACCCACCTGTTTTAGAATGTCATGACCAGTAAGACGGTTTAGAACCTATTGTGTTAATATATCGTCTGGTTCTACAGTCGAACAAAGATCACAATTCACAGATTCTATGTTTCATTACCCCTTTTCATCTATGAGTTACTTCTTACATCCCTTCCCCTCTTTTCTCTCTTCAAAAAGAACTACAGGAGGGAAATCACAGAGCAAGAAGATGCTCCCGTCCTCCACCTGCCTTTGTTTTAATAATTTTACTTCTCCTCCACCCTGTTTCAATAAAACACCCAAAAAAGAGTTGGCTTGGTAGAAGTTTTACAAAAGACATGTGATCTTCTGAAGAATAAAAAGAAAACTTGGAAAGTAAAGCCGAATTAATACTCATCTCACCTTATTTGTGTGTTGCTCCTCCTGTTCTCCACCCACTGACTTTTCACCACTAATTGGTGTTGCAATCGAACAGAGAGCGACCTTCAAAGTACAGTAAAGCACACGATGAAGCCAATTACGTCTGCAAGAGTTACTAATGTCTTCCTTCCTTGCTTTATACAAATCTTTATCTCCCTCTCATCCATCAAGGCTGCATGACACCTGGACATCCATTATGAGTCAACCTGATCCATTCAGGCCTCCTTGCTACATTCAAATTCAGCGGATTAAAATCACGACTGGCGTTTACCCATCAGCCCCCTGGGCAGCCAGCAACATAGACCCGGAGCAAGTAGTGAATGTCTGAATGTGCTCTCGTGCACACGCCCTCTGCCTGTGTGTTTGCATTTGCACCAATGTGTGAACGTGTGCAGAGCTGCTGCTGTGTTTGCTCTGTGTAATCCATGACATCCCCGTTTGTATTAAATGGATCAATACCTCGAGCGATGGGCGTCTGTGGAGCAGCAATTTGCCATCCTCTGGCTGGTTGTCTTATGTGCGTAGACCCCTTATCTGTTGAAAACATGTGACGTATTTTTGGGATATCTGAAGAAAATACAAATTTCTCTCAATATGTAAAGTGACTGCGGGGGCGGGAAAAGGGCAGACGGGAGCTCCTGAGTGGATGACTGACTAGTTAGCTAGCTGGCTTGCCCATCTTCAGACATGGCTAGTAAGCCAGCTAGTCTGGCCATTAGCTTGCTGTTGGGCTAATTTTCTGAAACCAGTGCAACAGTAGAATGAAAGCCTGTCAGAATTAGCAATCCAGCCGTCCACTAGTTAGCCTGCTAATTCCACCACGCTTTCATGCTATGCTGGTTACAGAAAATAAACCCAACAGCAGGCCATCTCATAATAGTTTAGCATTATTACAATATTTCTCTCTATCCTTCTAATTATTAATCCTAGTGCTGTGAAGAAGCCGTGGCGGCTAAGGAGGTTAGCAAAAACAAAGTTTAACGATTATCATTTAATTTTCATCTCTTCAGCTAACAGCGTAACAAAATCACAATATCGGCTGTGAAAGGGTCAACAGTTAAAGGCATCATTCATATGCTTGTATCGTTAATAGAGCTGGAGCTGCAGGAGGGTGGATGTGGTGATGGTGCAGCAGAAGGATACGTTGTATGGACACTATTAAGTCGACACTATTAAATATTCATGTTTTAAGGACATAGAGCGGACAATTAACAGTGGTTCAGTAGTCATCCCTAGTTGTTAAGGGATCCGCTGTTAGCAGGAGAAAATGGCGAGGATACATATAGAAAATAATAATAAATAATCATGCAGTCAAAAAAACAGTAGAACATATTTTCCTCTTACCCATCCAACTGCTTCATCCTTTCTCTGTTCTCTTTTCCTCCTTCCGTTTTAAATTTCATGCATCTCTGTCCTACTGAACTCTGACCTTTGTCCCCTCCCCCATGTGAGTATAACAGCCTGTCACACACACACACACACACACACACACACACACACACACACACACACACACACACACACACACACACACACACACACACACACACACACACACACACACACACACACACACACAATAACAAGCAGGGAGAAGGCGGACAGACATGAGTTTTCACTCTCGGTACATTAAGTCATCAATACTTGACCGGGGCATTAAGCAGCACTTTATCTACACACTGTACATAAGTACAAACACACATATACATCAGTCACACACACACACACCCACACTCTCCACACTGAACTCTCTGGCCTGGCTGCAGACAGAGCGGTATAGATTGTTCAGCATTGATTTGCTCTACATTTGTCACAGATAACAGCCGCTGTGCAGATCCACTGTCAAAACATTATCGCAGGCTGAGAAAATGTACCGTGTTTTTAACATCCATTTGCCACATGGGCCAACACACTCGAGCCTTTGCGCAACACTCTCACTATCTTACCAACACGCTTGACGTTTCTGATGAGCTAGGACTTTAATTATGTTTGGCTTCCTGCCCAAACAGCCCAAAATCTGAGAAACCTCCTGTCATGTGGCCTAAATTAGAAGACACAGCACCTGTGGTCATTCCCTCAGCGTGCTCCCAGTAGCAAGGTCATATATTTGTGTTGATGTTGAGGTTCAGATGAAAACCCTCTACATCAGCTTTGCCACAGTTTAAAAAAACACGGTGGGAAATTCACATTGACAACAAAGATTTGTTTTTTTCACAACATGGTGTGAATGCTGAACTTTCATGTTAAAAACTGGGAAAAAGCTGAAAATCAGTTCCCACATGGCATCAACCACGGTGAGAGGGAAAACGTGTATTTAGTAAAAAAGCCAAACAAGCCACGAGAGAGGTTGTCTTTGAACTCAAATAAGAACGTCAGATAGACGGAAATCTGAAGTCAACTGTACTAGCAGTAAATGGAAAAGATGTGTTAAAGCTAAAATTCTGAATAATAGTTGTCCTAGAAAGTAACTTTGTATTTTAAGGTAAAAATCTATTTCAGGCAGGGTCCTATTGTCACAAATCTGACCATTGTGATTATCTGTCTATGGCTTTACGCTTATCAGAACTCACCATTTTGGGGAAAAAACAACATATACTGGTGCAAGCAGTGCTATCCTTTGGATTTATACACCTCAGGTTTAAGCAAATCATTTTAAATACTTGTCTTTGAGCCCAATCGATTACAAACACAGGAAGTAGCTCCCTGGATTAGCAGCTATAGCTAAAAGTTATTTATGTAAACTTGAAGATTTGGAGAATTATCAAATTTTTTCAAGGTAAGTGAAATATGTTGGTGATTAGAAATTAGCATTACCCACAATCAGAATGAAAACTATTATGAGAATCAGACCCGGGTTGTAAAATAGTGGTAATTTCCTTTAACTCAATTCAATTTCCTCATTTAAAATGGTCCCAAGGTCGACAATGACTCAACTTTTCTGTCTCTGCTCTTTGCGGTTTCTTCTGACAAAAGGGTGATTGAATGGTAAAACTGAGTGTCCCTGTGACATCAGAGGGCGTGAACAGACCTGATGACTGTGCAGACCTGATGACTGTGCCCCTCTAACATGTCGTTGAAGTGAGGAACTTGAGCAAAGGTGCAGTATTTCTATTCCCAAAGCTTCTATAAGCAGTGCATGGGTCACTGAGTGGGAGGATTGCCTTTTCTACACACTTCCTACACACATATGTGGACAAATATAGAACTATAGAAATTCTATTTAAAAAAAGCAGAACCGAAGCAGAGGTTAAAGCTAGGGAAGGTGATTTCTTTGTTGTTGTCCTATTGGTTGAAATCAGCAACACAGCGCTGCTTCCTCCTTACTGCTTGTGCTCATCTCTTCCTTAGCAACCAAAACCACTTCATGATCCAGTTATTATTTATCATACTTGTGACAGCATTTCCTGCCTCATGCATCATGAATGCTTCATACCTCGGTCATACAGCTCTCTCTTTCTGTCACACTTGGAGGGGATACAACTTCCTTCATCCATAAACCTTTAACACGTTTTTTTGGATCCTAAACAATCCTTACACACCCTAATCCTAACAAATGGGGCATCACTCCAGGTTGTGGTGTGAAGGCTTTCATAACTTGTCATTTTCATAGATACTCAGGTGGAGCGGTAGTGGACAGAACAAATGGAAAAGGTTTGATGGAGAGGAAAACATAATCGGTTCATATAGAGGGAAGACAGGAGCAAGTGACTGCTGGCTGGCTTATGTCGTCACAGTTGGGGGGGTGTTGCTATGGAAACGGCCCAAAGTTCAGGCCATGACAAACACAGGTAAGTGTTTGGGTGATAGTGAGGGTGAGAGCATGATAATTACATCGCCAGACAGTACCAATCATTTGGAAGTTATTATTGTTGGGTTTTTTATGGTTTAAGAGAATCATTAGTTCTTGAAAACTGAAATGTTAATGCATTCAATTATGGATCAGATATAGCAACAGAACCATCTGTGATGGAGAACATGTGAGTGTATGGAGAATGAATATATTATAATAATATGAAGAAAAAACACACGTTTAACATTGTATCCTCATACAACGGCTCATATGATATCTTATGACAGAGTTACTTTTCATTCTTTTCAAAATAAACTTTTGTCTTCACAGGAAACAAATTGGTGAGGTTCAGGAAACAAAACTACTTAGCTATGTTTAGGAAAAGATTGAGGTTTTGGTTAAAATAACTACAGAAATGATGATACTTAAATACATACGTTATGTGACAAATTAATCAACATTGACGTCTCGTTTCACATTGGGCACATCAGTGGTCTCCTGGCTCAAAGACCCTTTTTTGTTATATAGCATACTGTATAGTGACATACTTTTACTAGCTAGTAGTAGCACCCCCTAGCTCCCCATACCACAACTTTTCATTTTCATAGGAGATTTCAAGATTATAAGGAAACAAGATATTGAGCTTTATAGATGTTGGTAGCTGTATTCTTGCAGTTTGGAGAGAACCAGTCTAGCTGTGTCCCCCCGCCTGCAGTTTTCATGCTTCACTGATTGACACCTTTTTGTATCAGCACTTCACCACTGCTGTTTTAGATTAGCTCAGTCAGACAGGCAGCGCTCTGCTCTGTTCTGCCTGCTGCAGCAAGGGTCGTACTGTAACTACTGACATCAGAAAGAAAAAACATTTCAAAAACCCTATGACCCCAGGCCCGGTTAACTTGGAATGGATCGGCAGTTCATAACTTACAAAAAGCTAGTCCGCCCATGGCGACGGGAGCCGTTAAGTTCACGGTCGGACTTTTCCAAGCCGGACTAGAGCCGGTCGCAGGGAACATGGAGGAAATGCGGCCGGTGGGGGCCAGCAAGCTCTGGGAAGACTACCCTCCAACACCGAGCAGCAGTCTCTGACTAGCCGAGTTGAATGCCACAGAAGAACGTGACCCCATCCGTTGAGGAGTGTAAAAACATGTACGGTTCAATATTAAACCGTGGTCGACTAGACTGTAATTAATGCCGAACACTGGAATAGACAGAGAAAAAGAAAACCGGACAGTTTATTTTTTGAATCAAGCAGCAAAAAAAGTCGTAGCGTGACGCGTTTGAGTTCCTTTGCGGACATCGCAAGTCCTGCGATGTGACTATTGCACATGTGCACATCCAAATGTCGAGGCGTTATATCGTGCAGCCCTACTGCATACTTAGCACATAGACTTGAGAACGGTGTTGGTCTTTAACTCCAAGTCAACAAATTCTGAAAATGCTGTACTATTCTTTTGATTTTAACCACTAAATTGTTTTCATTTAAGTTCACCAGTGTAAGCCCTTGAGTTTTTTCCTCTACCTATGTGCTGGTCCTGGTACAGAGGATTACGATGTGTACAAATTTTAAAGCCCTCTGAGGTAAATTTGTAATTTGTGATTTTGGGCTGTACAAAATAAATTGAATTGAGCTGTATATCAAATACTATATATAAATGACCTGACTGCTGCAGATTCATAACGATGCCGTCGCCATGGTGACAAGCTTTATTGAATATTACAGGTTAGCTGCTGGCTGAGCTACAGATTAATGTGCTATTATCTCTTCTTGAGCAGGTTCATCTTATTCTTCAGTTCCCACAATTCAGTGATGACCCTGACATTTCTTTTTAAGCAGTGTGCAGTTTAAAAAAAAAATGACATTATGTAATACACAGACACTGCTAAAGTGATGTTAATCTGGTATGACAGCTGCTACATACAGAAGAGCTGCTCCCTTTACAAATGCTCCAGTAAATAACGTCTATAAGACACACAGTAGAGACATGAAGGTTAGATTTAAAGTCCGTCTGTATTTAGTGTAGCATGCTGTGCTCTTTACTGAACTGAGACTGTTAATTCACTAAAGCTGCTTTATTTTTATGGGTGGGCTTTATGTCCAATACTAATTCCCCTGCAGGACCAATAAAGTCATCTTGAATTATGAATCTTGGGAAGCTCTGTAATCCCTGCTTTCATTTTGAAGTCATCGAGATGTTAAGAGCAAAGGATGTGGCAGGGAAAAGCAATGGCCTTAAAGTCCCCAGACCTATTTAGGCTACTATCAAGAAATAAATGGGCTTATTTAGACAGTGATCGGTTATACTCTACATGAAAGGTCTTCAATAAGTGGTTATCTATAACAGATTAATTATTGAGAATTATTACATTTTGACAGAGCCTTTCTATCTTATTTGGCGTATCTTTTCCAGCATTTACGGCACTGGTTAAGAAGCCCAGGAAATTCTCAGTCCAATCATCTCACGCGATGCTGCTCGGCCAATCAAAATGGTGCATTCTGACAAGCATTGTGACTCGAGTCAGTGAGTGAGCTCCGGGCAAGAGAAGAGACAATCGGTTATTAAAATAAGCGGGCCAGAGAAAAGTAATTTCACATGTGGACAGCTGTCCAATCTTTTAATCAAGAATGGACGGACTTGTGCATGATTGTTCAACCCAGAGACGGTTCAAGTCTCATATGTTCTGACCAAAGACTGTATACAACAAGTGGACATAGTCATGGTGATGTCACCCATTGGTTTGTGGATTGATGATTTGAAGCCTTGAGTTCGGTGATTTCACTGTCACCTTCTTGGATTACAGCTGTCGCCATGTTTTTTTTTTGCAACTGATAAACGAAAATTACCTTTTTTTGAATGCGGAGAAGTGACGTAGAGACACCTTATATATGGCTCTGGTAGCGGCAGCAACCTGTCAATCACAGTAGCCCCGCCCTAAAGCATACCCTGCTTTATGGTCTTTTTGACTCTAAATGGACCATCATTTACTAAATGAACATCATGCTGTACTGAAGAAGACTTGAAACTAGAGATTGAGACCATAAACTCATGTTTACAATGTTTACTGAGGGAATAAATCAAGAGAGAAGTAGAGTCATTTTCTCATAGACTTCTAATCAACCAGAAGAGTCGCCCCCTGATGGACAGTAGAGAGAATGCAAGTTTTAAGACACTTCTGCGTTGGCTTTACTCGGCAGAACCAGAAGTTGATGCCTGGTTCTGAGACCATAATCTTCTCAAATGAACACCACTTTTATATTTGAAACGTAAATACAATCGGCAAAAGGAAAAAGTAAAGGAACTACACCACGGTCACATGACTTCACGTCACCACCACTAAGCTAAAGGAGGACTAGCGTTCTAGTGATGACATTTAGTTGTCTCATTTAGACACTTCTTAGCAACCATCTTTTTTAAGACGCGTAAAACCTTACTTTATATTGTAGAACAAAATGGTTAAAGCTCTCCAGCTTGTGTTAAACACAGAACTTATTTCAGACATCTAGCCAAAAACACATCAACGTTGAGACAAAGGAACAATAAGTGCACAAATGCTGACTCATTTCCTGGTTTCTGGACTCATTCCTGCAGCGCTATATTAAGGTGTCAATAATTCATTCGATGAAGACTTTCTTTCTAAAGCACATATGTTGGAGAATACTCTGTCTGGTATAGTAGCTGCAGGTACTGATGGAAACATTCTAATGTGAAAGAACTTTCCTTCTGCTGGGCTGCAACCGAATCTGACCCGACCTGATCAATGCTGCCAGCTGGGCTGGTTGTATCTGTAACTCTGCATTCTGAATCCACTCAGCCTTTACAAACACTTTGAATCCACCAGGCTGGAGGGCGAGAATAGAAAGAAAACGAGGAGGAAGTTGAAACATCAGGTTAACGTGCAGCCTCCAATGCCATCTTTAACCTCAGCACCTCGGTAATTAACCTTACAGGCTGTAGCCTCTCATCCTCCCTCCACACACACAAACACACACATACACACACATGCGCACACACACACACATCCGCTGAGGTCAGAACGTGGCCCGGAGTCCACGCAGGTAATGAGAGACCGTGTGTGGTCCTCACGTGCACTCGTTTGTTTGAGTTTTCTCCCCCTGTTATCAGTGTGCGGCCGGCTCTTTCTAAAGCCGCTTCAACCACATCTGTCACACACGTGGCTCCACCCAAAGCACCTCTTTCCGACCTCACACAAGAAGTAGATTAGGGCCTTCAGGAGGCGGAGCAGGAGGGCACCTCTAGGGCAGACAGAGCGGCAGCACAACCGCAGCTGGAGCTCACGTGGGCAAACCGTAGGAACAGATGGGTTTTAGCTGCACAAGAGACGAGACAGATATCAGTCTGAGTGGTCAGAAGTCTGCCTGATGTGGGTGTTAGATGGGTAGGTGACTGACAGCACACACACACTCATCACTGATTCCAAATATAAACCTTAGACTGGAAAAGATTAAGTGAACCAAACCCAAATCCTGCTCTCTGCGTCCTGTCAGCAGAGGTAAAGACGAGACCAGCGGTGGAAACATAATCTCTCCGTGTTCACAGTCAGTCCACACTGACCTGCCAACAGCAGCAGAAGGCAGGCGGGCGGGCTACCAACCCCGAAACACAACACACACACACACACACACACACACACACACACACACACACACACACACACACACACACACACACACACGCACATACACTATCCACTGCACAGCTGTCCACCCCTAAATGTAGCTTCAGCGAGTTGCACACATTTCAACCAAATGAGTTTAATCCAGAGTAAATATCGTTTGGCCAATCTCATTCAGATGGATTACGAAGAGGAACCCTTCCTTCTACAAATCCTCCCAAAAATGTTGATGCTATTATCTTTGGGCCTTTCAGTTAACCCAAATTAAAGTAGTCACTTACCAAAGCCAGTGGCTAAAGATTAGCATCTCTTAGGGTGAGAGAGAGGAGGAACGCACGCCAGACACAGTGGAAATACAAGAGTAAATCAAAATAGTTGCTACAAAATATAATAATTGAAATTGAGTATCTTCTTTAGGGTGATGAAGGACCTAAACAGCTCCACAGGCATTAAATAGAGTGATGAGTCACAGGTGATACAATCATGGGGAGGTGTGTCCTCGATCACACTAACACACTGTTGGAGGAGCCCTGAGCTACCTGATTCATAAGGCATTCAACAATATCAATATCAGTCTACATAACAATGTCAGAAAAGCTGCAGCCGTATAAAGACACACCATCTTAGAGGAGACACACTTGAGTGACGTCGTTCTAAGGACACAGCAGTAGAGCGGGACTGGGAGGACACCAGTTCAACCGACGGTCACACACCACATCTGCTCTACACTCTGCTCCTCAATTGGATTTGAACTGATGATAAAAGGATAAATAGTACAGGCTGACGAGGACGGACTGCGTGTGTGTCTATGTGTGTGTGTGATTGTGTGCTATTGTGTATGATGCATGACATGATGAACATTATCCTCTATACGTCACAGAGCACAAGTGAGGTTAATGTGCATCCACGGTGTAAGTGTGTGTTGTGTCTGTATATGTCATACACACAGTTGACAGCTGACCCTGGGTCTGCCATCTCCTCTTTAGATCCTGTTACCATGGCCGTAAACATACCACCATGGATGGATTACTGAAGGGGGCGATACTGGGGCACAGACCCAGGGGCCCAAAGTGTCAGAGCCCCCCCTGGCCTTCACCTGGAAAATGTCACTCAAAGAGACACATACCAACCAGGAAGAGACTCAAAATTACCACAAAAAACATAAACGACTACAAAGAGACACAAAACAACTACAAAGAGATGCAAAACAGCTGGAAGGAGACACAAAGAGACTCAAGACATCTACGAGAAGGGGAAAAACAACCTCAAAGGTTCACACAATGACTACAAACAGACACAACTACCAAGAGACTTAAAATAACCACCAAAAGACACAAAAAGACCAAAACAATAACAAAGTGTGGCAAAACAACCGCAAAGAGACAAAAAAATTACTACAAATAGACACAAAGCAACTAAAAAAAGACACAAAATGACCACAAAGACACACATAACAAATATACGACTACAGAAAGACGGAAACCATTACAAAGTGATACAACTGTAGTCTATGTGTCTTGCTCCTCTGTAGGAGAAGTGGTGGGGCCTTTTGCATGTCTGCTCCCAGGGGCCCACTGTATCATAATCTACCCATGTCCACCATTGATGTCCAGTTGTGTTTATAATAAAACGTCCTTAAATGATTGCCTAAATATAATAAATGATTCTACTTCACTGTCTTGTTTGGGTGTTGAATTCGATGATCTTGTTGTTACACTCAGCAGACTGATGAACTCAGTTGAAATGCTTTTCTATTAATTCAGTTTGTGTAAAAGGTTGAAATGAGTAGGCCAGTAACATTTACATAAATATCAGTTGACCCACCGAGACAGACGAAAATGATACACTCATCTTTTGCATCTTTTGCGTCGCGCTTCGTGTGACTTTCACATCACTACTCTGTGAGAGTTGTAATGCAGCCTCCAATCCACTGTCATCCTGGACATCTGCTGACCCCTGTCATGATTACTCTCTGAAAGACGATCTACAAACAGTGGAGACCCAGGAGAAATGGTTGAAATATGATAATATGCGTTTGAGATTTGGGGCAAACTATTTTTATGGACTTGGCTTGGCTACCTTGATACTGTACTATCAGTGATTTGGGAGGGGACTATTTTGACCATTTATAGTGTTCTTTGAAACAATAGTTTAAAAGGATGAAGGGATGATAGTAATTTTTTTCCAGAAGGCAAATTGTTTTTAGTTAATATAATCTACATAGGCATGTCTGAGTTTTTCATTATATATACTGAATTAATTGCAGAAGCAACTGTGTTCCTGGTCCTTTTGGGGTTTCAGCATTATTTAAAGCTGCATAGCAACCAATATTTTCACTTCAACAATGGGTCAAATGTGTGTAACGTAAAAGGTGTGAAAATAATCAGCCAACTTTGCAGCTTCCCTCAGAGCATGCAGTGTTATAGTGTCTTTTTTGGCTTAACTACTGGAAACTAAACCGTTTGGTTCGCCCTAAGCTGGCCAATCACCGCATTGTTTCAAGCAGCAGGAAGCTGTTTTAAGTTTTTTGAAAAAATCACAGATGCAGGTAAAGATGACATGTGGCATTTGTGAAGTCCACATTGTCATTGTTTCTCTGCATATATTATTTACTGGAGTGATGACGTGAGATAACGTTTGCATTGTCAGCTGCACAAGTGCCAGCCGGCAAACTCAATATCTTTCTCTCAATAGTAGAGTGTCCACATACACAGCAAGTCTGCCACTTTATTTTCTTAACCACCTACCGTCCACATGAATATGATAATGGTCTATTAAAATAATAGCAAAGATGCTTATAAGCAGAAATCAAGTAAATCTGCTGAGTGGAGATGTTCTATTATATTTTGTTTCTAATTAATTAACACACTCAATGATATGTAAATTAGCCACAGTAGAAAAAAATGTAACAAGCTGCTTCTCTGATAGAATGAATTGGACCAGGGTCAGCTTCAATCCTTAAAATGCTTTTTGAGGCATTCATAAAATAAAATAAATAACAAAATAACATATCATGAGAACAAAGCCCCCCCCCATCTCTCTGCGTTAGAACAGTGCTCTTCTTCGGACAATGAACGACCAAAAAGCAGTAGTTTTAGCATTCATCCGTCCACGCTCCCATGATGGCAGGTTCGCATGCCAGCGCGGCAGCATGGGTGGATGTAAGGGAACAGATGGAGGATACAGAGAAGACGGGAGGACAGGCAGACATACAAGAGCGGTGGAGGAGGAGGAGAGGGATGAGAAATGTAAAGGACAGGCGCCCACATGAAAAGATGAAGCCCATATAGCCTGAGTAGAAATGAAAGAGAGAAGGCCAGTGAAGAGGGTGGAGGAGAGACTGGTATTGAATGTTGATACATGGACTGGTCTCTAATCAGCTTTAAAGGGTCTAATTACAGCCGAAGTAGCCACATGCTATAATCATACAGTCCATCTACATGTATATATATACTGTTGTATGTATGCTGCCTGTTAAATACAGCCTATATTCTGGTTCAGGGTGGGTGCACTCCCTGACCCTGCGGTCCATTTTATTAAAGGGCCGTCCGTTATTAATATTTTGATATTAATTACTTTTTTTAGGTGTGTTATATCATTCCATAGATTTCCAGCGATGTTCGTCATGATTTCAAATACAAACGTTCACATTTTGGTTGAAGTACGTATTTTTGGGGGGTCAAGCAGCTATTTTCCCGAGCTGTTCTAAAAACGTTTTCCCCACGTGACCTGACGGTGCCACATATACATCCTTATAGTCGGTGTATTTCATACAGGAACTTAGGAGGCTAAGCAGTGTGCTGATGTGACTGCCACAATAACACAAACGACTACCGTGTTCTGTGAGGTAACATTTCTGTTTTTGTCAAAGGAGTCCTGTGGCTTTCAAGACAGCAATATGACGGCTTCAGTTCAACGTCGGATACGGCTGTCTGAAAAATGTGAAAAATGTTGCATTACCTGCTAATAGCAACCGCTAACTCTTAAACTGAATAAATGCAGTGAAATAAAGTGAAACTAGTCTTGTAAACTAGCTAACATGGAGCGGCCGGCGTGAAGAAGTTCTGCTGAAACCTTTGGTTAATGAAATGATCATTAATGTGCTGTTAATATAAGTCCTACCGACAGCAGGCCTCCCCTCGTCCACTACCACCCTCTCATCTCCGCTGACGGCCACTCGCTGCTAAAAGTGGATCTGATCCACCTTTTGCGTTTTCTACCTTTGGTTCAGACCTCTTGTGAGACCATCTAAGCAGGGAAACCCCAGCCCTCCCATGCTGCCGGTGGCTCGGACAATACACTCCATTCAAGCCCATATGAGAGCAACTAGTAAAGGAGGGGAGAGGAAATAAGAGAGAAGCACTAGAGGGTGAAGTCTCAGCACACATAGAGAAAGCAGCCTGTGTATCCCCGGTGAAGATCAGCATTAGTGAAGAGGCAGAGGAGTGGCAGTGGCTTCCCTCATCATTAAAGCTTGACTTGCTTCCACTATCTAAAGTGAGGACTCGTGAACAGAGGTTTGAAAATGGGAGGTCAGAGGTCCCTAACGAGTCCCTGAGGGGCTTAAAGAGTCCTTAAGGCCTTCAGATGAGTTCCCAGTCCATTTTAATTTGACTGAAATGCAACTTGCTAAATATTACCCAATTAGATGAATTATAAAAATTGAGGATCCTCCATATGACACCTTTTTAGACCTCAGATACGCTATTTTTTCAGAAATTGTCATAAAATTTAAATTATTATTTGCTTTTGGGGTGTTAAGAGATTTATAAAACAAATACTTCATAATATGTTTTTTAAAATACATTACCCACTGTAGCGTTAAGGGGCAGTAGAGGTTCGATGTTCACGATAAATCATCTCTAAAGCGGACATATCATGTTCATTTTATGGTTCATACAGACATTTTGGGTCTCCACTAAAACGTTTACATGCTTTAATGTTCATAAAACTCTTTCTTTTTCTTATTCCACTATCTGAATATACCTGTATTCACTCTTGCTTCGTATTATCTAGTTTCAACGGAAAAACGTTGGTGGTAGCAGCTTTGGTCCATGTTTACTTCCTGTCAGCTGATGTCATTCACATACACTGCAGGCAGAAATAAACTTGGCCACATTTAGAATGTTGACTTTAAAACTGAAATGGTCCATATATTACTCAGCTGTGACATCCCAGCCGTACAGAAATCTCATTTAAAGGTACAGTATCTGAATCGACTGTGTGTTTCTCCATAGATTGAGCGTTTTGATATTTTTTGCACTATTTATATAGCACAAATAAGAGATGTAGATCTAACATCTTACAATATGGGACCTTTAAAATGAATGGCCCAGGTTTTATGCCCTGTTGATGCTTTTCTGTATTGTTGTCTGACCCCTGACCTCCCTGTGAAGAGAAATCATCATCCCAACACGAATGGTGTCAGTACCTCCGGGGCTCATCGAATACACTAAATAAACACTGAATTTAACATTTAACCTTCTGAACAGTCAATCCATCTTATCCAGTAGTACTAGCAAGTCCTCCTGATAGCCCCCTGCCTGCAGACAGGCAGCGAAACCTGATTCTGCGCTATCATGTGTCACTGGACTCCAGGACCTGTTGGAGGGCCCCACCTGTCTGCCCCGTCGACCAGCCAGCTCCGCTCAACAACCTGCCTGCTCCATCACGAACGGAAACCCAGTCCGCTGGACCCCCGGGGGACCGGTTTCTGAGCATGTGGATGGAGAGGAGGGATGGGCGTTAACTTTTCCAGGTGCTACTTTGAAACAGGAGTCAAATTAATCCATCAATAAATACTCATCATTGGGCAAATAGAGAGACGTTATGCAGGGCAGACTCAAAAGGTTAGTCTCAAGATCATGTGTAAAGACGTCTGCTCCTTTGGAAGGCTGGTCCAAAGCCAAGAAGCATCTAAATAAGTCACAGAATCAAAGGCAAACGTGGAGTATTAGCCAGGGGGCATCCTGTTCTGCCGAGTGAAGCCGATGTGGAAGTGTCTTAAACCTGCATTCTCTCTACTGTCCATCAGGGGGCGACTCCTCTGGTTGTATAGAAGTCTATGAGAAATGATTCTACTTCTCTCTTGATTTATTCCCTCAGTAAACATTGTAAACATGAGTTTATGGTCTCACTCTAGTTTCAAGTCTTCTTCAATACAGCATGATGTTCATTTAGTAAATTATTTAGAGTCAAATAGACCATTAAGCAGGGTATGCTTTAGGGTGGGCTTACTGTGATTGACAGGTTGCTGCCATTACCGAGCCATACACGATGTCACTCCTCCGCATTCCGATAATGGTTATTAAATAAATGTGCTGAAATGTCAAGATGTGTTCACTTAAGGAAGGACGGAGATTTCATCTAAAAGACTTTGTTTGGCAGAAACTTAACCACATATCTGACAAACAAGAAACCTTTTTTCTGTCATTTTAAAAAGGTTGTAAGCTTTTGTAAACTGATGCAGTTTGTACATCTTTACAAGGTTTGCTACTCAGTCTGTGAAAACAGGTGTATTTTGTGGCCTTGAGTGGAGCTTTTTTAAGTAAAAAAAAAAGCTGCAGTGATGTAATCAAGGTTATTTTTGTTCTAATGCTTAACAGTGAGCTAAAGGGATTTATTTAACTATATTCAGTTACTTTTTGGACTTGCATGAAAGATTTAAACTAATCATAATATTTAAAATTTATTGTTAAAGTGTCATTACACATTTCTTTTAATGATTGAATGTATTGATTATGTACAGTAAATTTTACGTTCAAAAATGTAAAATAATGAGAGTTACCACAAGTTTAAATGATTTTTTCAATGACATTTAAATTCATATCCTGGGTTCTCTGTATCATTATGTTTAGAAATCTCTGCACTAATACACTGGATGGATAAAATAGGACTTAGTGATAAGAAGGGTCCAAACACAGACTAGAACTGTTTATATTTGCCACAGTTCTTGATTTATGTCCGGAGGAGACCAAATCAGAGAGACAATAAAAGTGATTGCCAGTGGCTTCACTTTTAATGGACGTATAGATGAAGGATAGAGACAGTTTAACAGCAACTACTAGACCACATGAGCCATTGCATTGATAGGAGAGGAGAGGAGTGGAGGAAACAAGAGAGGGGAGGAGAGAAGAGAGAGGAGAGAGGAGGAGAGGGGAGGAGAGGAAAGGGGAGAGGGAAGGGTAGGAGAGGAGAGGAGGTGGCAAGAAATTACAAAAAAGGGAGAGGAGCAAACAAGAAAGGGGCAGAGGAGAGATGAGGAAAGGGGAGGAGAAAAGAGGAGAGGAGGTAACAAAAAAGGAGAACAGAGGAGAGGAGTAAAACAGGAAATGAGGGGAGGATGAGGCAATGAGAAAGTAGACTAGAGAAGAGGAGGAAGGAAGAAAGGAGTGTGTAGAGGAGTGAAGGAAACAAATAAGGAAAGAGAGAGGAGGAGGAAATAAAAAAAGGAAAAGAGAGGAGGAGAAGAGAGGCCAGCCGGGCCACACCTAAATGTACTCTGGATTGAAAAAGAGCAACACCTCTCATCAGACTCCCCGGCTCCTCTACTCCCCCCACAAGCTGCGACGCTGCATCGGCTCTGAGGACGCACAGTAGCGACCGCACCACTAACCGGCCGGTCCCAGTAGCTACATGTCTCCAGCTGTAAAAACCAGTAAAACCATGAAGCCACGACATGTGGGCAGCGGGCCAGCAGAACATGGGAAATAAAAAATAAAAATCACAACTGACTGACTAGACAGCGCAGAGTGGTGCTCAGTGAATCATCTGTGTGTGTGTGTGTGTGTGTGTGTGTGTGTGTGTGTGTGTGTGTGTGTGTGTGTGTGTGTGTGTGTGTGTGTGTGAGAGAGAGAGTCTGAGGGGCACAGTGGTAGAGAGAGGTAGACAGAACACTAGAGAGAGAGAGAGGTGAGGATTGCTGTGCTTTCTGTGGCATTGAGTTGCTGCTCTGATATTAGGCATTCATGCAAAAGAGCGCGCGCCTATGTTCGTGTATCAGGGGGAGAGAGAGAGAGAGAGAGAGAGAGAGAGAGCATCTCTGACCATTAGATCATGCAAATATGAGTCAAATGTTTTACCCCCGGGCAAACGCAGGGTAAGAACGAGGCACGGCTGGGAGACATGCACAGTACACAGAGAGCAGGGTTATATGTGTACTAATACACGAACCACAGACCTGGATGGCTTATCAGCGTGTGTAACCCATAGAGGTGTGAAGTATCATCTTAGACTGAGGGGAAAAAAACAGAAAGGAGGCCACTTACTTGTATGGAATCTCTCCCGCATGTGTAAAACGCTGCTTGGTTTTATTTGCTTTGTTCCCTCCTGTACTGAGCGCTGGTACAAAAAGAAAAGGATCTATGAGGCGGTGAAATCCACGGACCAGCTGATGGACTGCGGACCGGGCCGGAGGACCGAGCGAGCGGACTGAGCGGAGAGAGGTAGAGGCGGGGAGAGTTGTCTCTTCAGCACCTCACCGCTTTGAACAGCTCCCGCTGACGTCACTCCCTCACTACGACGACGCCACGCCCACTTCCCTTGCGACCGCCTCCAGAGAGAGAGAGAGAGCGAGAGTGGGAGGAGGAGGGGATAATGTATAAGAAGACAGTGCTTTCATCATTAGGGTACTACTTTATCATTTCTAAAGTATTAACACGTGCAGTGGAAGCATCACTGGTTATATCAGGTTACTGGTTCTTTAATCAATCCTTTATTAGTCCCACAATGGGGAAATTATTTCTCTGCATTTAACCCATCCCGGAGGAGCAGTGGGCTGCAATGAAGCGCCCGGGGAGCAACTTGGTTTAGGTGTCTTGCTCAAGGACACCTCGGCATGTTGCCGGTAGAGGGGTTTGAACCACCAACCTTGTGGTTACGGGACAAGCGCTCTACCTCATGTGCCACAGCCGCCCAATGGTACTGCACCATGGTACTATCTCTCTATCTCTTGCTATCTCTCTGTTGAGTCTTGTGTCTTGATGTGTGTGTGTGTGTGTGTGTGTGTGTGTGTGTGTGTGTGTGTGTGTGTGTGTGTGTGTGTGTGTGTGTGTGTGTGTGTGTGTGTGTGAAACCCACAGTGAGCCCAGCATCAAACTGTGCACAGATGGCCACACAACTGTCCAACAAACCAACGTAGAAACCCAGAGGTTCTGCTCATTATTACTGTGCACAAAACACAATAACCAGCGTTATTTCCTAAGGTTAGCAGTGGGAAAATTTGACAAATAAAAAATGACTACAAGAAGGGGAAATGACGCTGGTTAAGCGTAAAGCGGGTCAGTTGACTCTTCCATCATAACCCCGCCCCTCGCTGATACACCCTCAAGCTGTCAGAGCTGCCAAGGAGCCCACACTGTCACTAACTGCCTGAAGGAATATGATCTCATTTTCAGAAAAAAACAAACAAAGCTGTGAGGTTCTACAATGTGTGTTTGAATGAATGAATATGAATATGAATATATAAAGAATGTCAAACTGATGCAGCAGTGAAAACAAGATAGAAAGATAAATATAATAGTTTAAGTTACAGATCACCTGGTGACCTAGAGAGAAGACAATGGAATTAAGTAACCGTTCCTGTAAAGCCAGGTAGGTCTTTATTCACTGCTGAAACAATTTAAAGGAAAAAATGTAAAGTTTTAAAAACATATATCTCCTTCCAACCCCTCTCGGTAACGAGTATCACTATTACACAACGTTTAACCATGACTAGCTCCAAATCAACTAAACCAGCCTGAATATCTGAAACAGCTGCATTAGAGTCTATAGTTGTCAGATCCTGGTCCTATGCTACGCTAAGAATGGTTGGTCTGTGTTAGAGGGCGGGACACATCGAGGGGCCAATTCACCAGTATTACCAAACATTGCACATATTTTCTGTACCAGGCCTCCGGTTCTGAAAAGTGAAGCCAATGCTGAACTGGCTTCTGCTTCCAGAAAACCAAGATGGGAACGGCAAAAATGCCTAACTGGATGCTTGAAATCAGCAGTCACAAACCAACGGATTACGTGACGGTGATTTCATCAACTTCTTGTATACAGTCTGGTCCAGATCAGCCACAGAGCCCGCTGTCAGTGGTTTTCCTTGGAACTATTGAGAAAGTAATCTCACTTAGTTCCACAGTGAGGTCCATGAGTAGCAAGGACTCTTAACAGGCTCAAGGTACATTTAGCAGTTAGAGCTTTCAGCTGTATCACATGGTGCTCATCAGTCGATTGAATTGGCTCAATCATCATGGGACTGCGGATGGTCAACACTTCAATGATTTTGAGCATATCTAGGGCTGTGTTCAAAACCAATCCTCACCTACTCATTCACTACCCCCTCTATGTTAGACACTCAATACTTTACTCTACATTCAGCTGTAGATTAGGATACTAATTCATCATCATCACAAATAGAAAACAAAACTATCTTCATGAATTGATACCACTACAGCCAAAGTTATATTTTCCGCTAGTACGCCAGGGTCCACTCGGGTTTGTATGGAGTCAAATTTACTCATTAGAGGGTGAACACATAGGCTCTGTGCAGAAGTCTGCATACCGCCAATTTGTTGTGACTACGCAGACTTCACTGGACCTGTCTGGTCTACCACAATACTACAGGTGTTAGCGTAGCGATCTGCTGTGCATGTGTGAAACACTTCCTCCAAGCGGACAGTATAGACCAAGCTGCAACCTCTGGTGCTGGGAAATAAAGCCAAAGTACCAAAAACTGCAGTTCTTCTAATATCCACTCGTGGCTCCAAAATCAAGTAAATCCCAGTAAACCTCCATGTTATCATGTCTAACTTTACAGCAGAAATAAACATGTTTGCAGCCAAGGCGACTCCACCAGTTGCAAAAAAAAGTCTGGTTGTATAGAAGTCTATGGGAAAATGACTCTACTTCTCTCTTGATTTATTCCCTCAGTAAACACTGTAAACATGAGTTTATGGTCTCAATCTCTAGTTTCAAGTCTTCTTCAATACAGCATGATGTTCATTTATTATATATAATTATAGTCCATTTAGAGTGAAATAGACCATAAGGCAGAGTATGCTTTAGGGCAGGGCTATACAGTGATTGACAGGTCTCAGCCACTACCAGAGACGTATACAGCGTCTCTACGTCACTTCTTCGCATTACAAATATGGTAACTTCAGTTCATAGGTTTCAATAAAGTGAAGACGGCGAACTAAAGGCTTTATAAGAAGAAAAAGTCCACAAACCAATGGGTGACGTCACTATGACTACGTCCACTTCTTATATACAGTCTATGTTCCAGCCCGTTTAAATAAATAGTTTTGATCTCCATATCCATGCTCAGGATGTGTCGTTGTGGCGGCAGAGGACATCCACTTTGAGCTCCACAATTGCTCTTGGGATGTAGTCTATGGATGTAGTCATCGTAGACTACAGTCATAATTTACACAGTCTATGTGTGGAACGTGTCCTACAAATACAGTATAAACAGTGTCCTTGATGTCCGTAGCTGTCCTTGTGTCCATCTGTTTGGGATTATAACCAAGGCTTAAAGGTAACATAGAAACGTTTTTTTTTTATTTGGGTGAAGTGACCCTTTAAATGTCAGTTACCTAATGTGTGAATACCAAAACAGTGCAAAAAAAACGTATTAATGAACTTCTTCTAAATATTGATCACACTGAACAAATACCAGTAATAAGATAAATTATCAGTCTTTGCTCCTCTTTGTTCTCAAGAGATGTTGTCAGTGGATGTGAAGTTATCATAATGGACTAAGAGACTTTTCAGAGCTCAGTCTTAAAGTGAATTCCCTCCCTTGTAGGCTTTTAACTGTCTAAATGAAATCCAACACAGACTATAGCAGTTGCAAAGTGAAGTTGACTCATCTAAGTGAGGTACGCCGTCTTAAAACAGACACTTCAACAGATGCATCACGCCCTCAGAGGGCGAATATCTAATTTCCTGTATGCAAAATAGCTGTTTTTGAGCCAGCGTAAATCAGGGGTAGATAAACATCTTGTCAGTCATAAACTGCCGCTTCACTTTGCTCCTCAAATGTAGTCTATTTATGTGAGTAGATTTAGAGGGTTTGGTATAAAATTATATTAAATACAGAGAATTTGTCAGGGCTTGGGATTGAAAAATCCACTACTGAATGTAGGTAAAATATTTGAATAGAAATTGTTCACTTGTTGGCTATGGAGGGAAAACTATGATGCAGCAGAACATGTTGTCTCAGCAGCAGTTTGGCTGTTAAATCAGGGATTCAAAAGGACCAGTACCTTAAAGAAAACAGAATACACCCCTGGGAAATGCGCCTTGTTAAATTACATGTTGCGTGTCACACGTCTGCAGAGCTGCATGGGGATTTTTTTCTGAGATTTATTTGTTGAGATGGTAAGAAGAAGCAGAGCTACACGGAACTACACAACCAGCCAGTTTATCATCTTTGAAAAAACACATACATTAGTAATTGTCTCAAATTACTAAGATACTCAAATGTCTTTGTTAACAAGAAATGGTACAGTTTTCTCTCATTACATGAATACAGTGTCGTTTAAAATGAAACTTCTGTGTGTACAGGAAACGCAAAGTTTCTGCTTCTTATATACATTCAGGGTCTTTTCAAAATAAACTTCTGTGTCCAGATGAAATGCACAGTTTCAAAGCGTTACATGGATACAATAAGTGGGAGTGGGTGATGGAGAACAATTTGGTTTAGCTCGTACATGTATTGAAGGAAAACACTGATACAATTCAGGCTTTTATTCATGAAAATATCATATCAGACTCCAAAAAGTTAACCGATTGTAACTGCAGCATATTTTCTGTCCAACTACAAACCTAAATGATCTAGACTGGAGCATCCTTGCACCATTAGTTTGACTAGACAGCACAGCCTCTGAACCAAGTGAGGATTTACTGTTTGGATGGAGAAGACAGAGGCTTTAAGAGTTTACCTCCATGTGATATTTGAGCCATGATCCAGAGGCTGAGTCCTCGGCAGCCCCGCCCACAGAAATAGGGGAGATTAGATGAGGTGGAGAGGAAGAGCGCAGAGAGCTGTGACAATGAATTTGGGACACCATGGATAGTGGGGGCTTACATCAGGGCGGTATCGTGATCCGTGAGTCAGATAGTGTCTGAGGTGATTTGCCGTGCAGCATGTGAGCAGCACCTGGCCTCAGTGAATGGCTGAGGGGATAATCCTTTACAACAGAACCTACTTTGTCAATGAAAATCCTGTGAATTCTATAAACTCTGACTTATGAAGAGCAGTATCACAAAGATAAACATGCAGAGATCAAGAGAGAGACGTGCGTCTCGTAATGCCATCTAAGAAGATATTTAATTTCTCAAACATCTTATTTTAATACACTGCATCAGTTTGAGATTCTTCTCAGATCACATCAGAATTTAAAAGCTATTCTCCCTCGTACAAACACAGAAATAAGCTGACCACTCATGTATTTTTTGTTTGTCATTCATGCCAACTGCATGGATGAATGCATGAATATTGAGTTAAATGAAAGGCCCTAAAGAATCACTTTTACAGGATGTACATTGATGGCGTTTGGCCTGTTTAGCTGCTGCATGCCAGAAACACAGACAACATCCCCCTCTTCTTTCCAACCCCCACTCACCCTTCCTCCAACGAGTCACATGCCACAATATTTCAAACCAAAAATAAAGAAAAAGGTTTTATTTCTCTTTTAGGTCCTTTACAGTAATGTGGCGGTTTTCCCCTAACATAATTTCTGAGCTGAGTTCAGGAACATTTGCAGCTGTCAAAGCATTTAGGAGTTCCACGTAATACAGTGGGTACGGAAAGTATTCAGACCCCTTTAAATTTTTCACCCTTTGTTTCATTGCAGCCATTTGCTAAAATGGAAAAAGTTCTTTTTTTTTTCTCATTAATGTACACTCAGCAACCCATCTTGACAGAAAAAAACAGAAATGTAGAACTTTTTGCAAATTTATAAAAAAAAACCTGAAATATCACATGGTCATAAGTATTCAGACCCTTTGCTCAGTATTGAGTAGAAGCACCCTTTTGAGCTAGTACAGCCATGAGTCTTCTTGGGAATGATGCAACAAGTTTCTCACACCTGGATTTGGGGATCCTCTGCCATTCTTCCTTGCAGATCCTCTCCAGTTCTGTCAGGTTGGATGGTGAACGTTGGTGGACAGCCATTTTCAGGTCTCTCCAGAGATGCTCAATTGGGTTTAGGTCAGGGCTCTGGCTGGGCCAGTCAAGAATGGTCACAGACTTGTTCCGAAGCCACTCCTTTGTTATTTTAGCTGTGTGCTTCGGGTCATTGTCTTGTTGGAAGGTGAACCTTCGGCCCAGTCTGAGGTCCTGAGCACTCTGGAGGAGGTTTTCTTCCAGGATATCTCTGTACTTGGCCGCATTCATCTTTCCTTCAATTGCAACCAGTCGTCCTGTCCCTGCAGCTGAAAAACACCCCCATAGCATGATGCTGCCACCACCATGTTTCACTGTTGGGATTGTATTGGGCAGGTGATGAGCAGTGCCTGGTTTTCTCCACACATACCGCTTAGAATTAACGCCAAAAAGTTCAATCTTGGTCTCATCAGACCAGAGAATCTTATTTCTCATAGTTTGGGAGTCCTCCATGTGTTTTTTGGCAAACTCTTTGCGGGCTTTCATATGTCTTGCACTGAGGAGAGGCTTCCGTCGGGCCACTCTGCCATAAAGCCCCGACTGGTGGAGGGCTGCAGTGATAGTTGACTTTGTGGAACTTTCTCCCATCTCCCTACTGCATCTCTGGAGCTCAGCCACAGTGATCTTTGGGTTCTTCTTTACCTCTCTCACCAAGGCTCTTCTCCCACGATTGCTCAGTTTGGCTGGAAGGCCAGGTCTAGGAAGAGTTCTGGTCATCCCATACTTCTTCCATTTAAGGATTATGGAGGCCACTGTGCTCTTAGGAACCTTGAGTGCTGCAGAAATTCTTTTGTAACCTTGGCCAGATCTGTGCCTTGCCACAATTCTGTCTCTGAGCTCCTTGGGCAGTTCCTTCGACCTCATGATTCTCATTTGTTCTGACATGCACTGTGATGCTGTAAGGTCTTATATAGACAGGTGTGTGCCTTTCCTAATCAAGTCCAATCAGTTTAATTAAACACAGCTGGACTCCAATGAAGGAGTAGAACCATCTCAAGGAGGATCAGAAGAAATGGACAGCATGTGAGTTAAATATGAGTGTCACAGCAAAGGGTCTGAATACTTATGACCATGTGATATTTCAGTTTTTCTTTTTTAATAAATTTGCAAAAATTTCTACATTTCTGTTTTTTTCTGTCAAGATGGGTTGCTGAGTGTACATTAATGCGAAAAAAAATGAACTTTTTCGATTTTAGCAAATGGCTGCAATGAAACAAAGAGTGAAAAATTTAAAGGGGTCTGAATACTTTCCGTACCCACTGTAAGTGGGCCGGTGGGATTTGAAACACTACTTTTAAGTAGTGTGAGGTGGCGGGAGGTACATCAGCCACCTGTCCTCTCCTGCTCAGCTCTGGCTGGTACGGTTGTGGTTGTTAAACGATGGGCAGCTCTTCACTATCAAAATGATCCATCTGGCTGGGAGTCCAACTCAAGCTCCTTGTTCATTTCGCAGCATGACAGCGAGCTGAGAACAGCGTTCTCTGTTTATGTGGCCGGAAGAGCCGTGAAGTGCTTTTACATTCTACTTTGATGGTTTGTCAAGTGAAAACACCCTTTGAGGATGCTGGGATACAAACACACACACACACACACACACACACACACACACACACACACACACACACACACACACACACACACACACACACACACACACACACACACACACATGCACACAGTGATAGAGCCTGGATGATGATGAACTCCTCTTACAGGCATTCAGATGAATTATACAAAGTAGTCCAAAAGCAGCCTCTTGTCCTGTGAGCGCATTAACTATGACAGTAATTCCTGCTCCTGCCAAGAAGTGGTGGTGGTGTGTGTGTGTGTGTGTGTGTGTGTGTGTGTGTGTGTGTGTGTGTGTGTGTGTGTGTGTGTGTGTGTGTGTGTGTGTGTGTGTGTGCGTGTGGACAGAAAGAACATTGGCAAAGTTGGCACATATTTGCAGAGTAGCTCATATCCAAGCCACAGAAGGCAGCCCTGTTGCTCTCTGATTGATCAGCAGGAGAGGTGCGGTGCAGAATCAAGATGAGAGTTGCTCAGGGTGGGTGGGAAGAGGGGGGGCGAGCAGAAATCTCTCCATCACAGAATTCTTTGAATTACA
Organism: Anoplopoma fimbria; assembly: GCF_027596085.1. NCBI lineage: Eukaryota > Metazoa > Chordata > Actinopteri > Perciformes > Anoplopomatidae > Anoplopoma > Anoplopoma fimbria. The sequence goes on from NC_072467.1 coordinate 15,617,694, forward strand.
ACTCTGTGTTGCAGAGGCTGAAACAAAAATGAACGTCCATCCTGGCTGCAGCAGAGATGAGGTGCTGTACATCAGAGGTCTGATTAAATGCCTGAAGTATCGGAGAGAACTGTTGGAAAGATTTATCACTGCACCCCCAAACCTTGAGACCGGCACACATTCCCCTACCAGGGTGAGGTGCGGGGATTTCCTTTTTTTTTTTTACAGAAGACAGACTGCAGCACAGTTGCCAGGAAAAAATGCTTGCGTTGTATGTTTATAAAAAACCACAGATGCATTGAATGTGAGTGTTTTTTCATTCGTTCAGAGTGATGCAGTATATTGAGTGTTTGTTATTGAACGTTATTTCGTATGTGTGTCATGTAGAATAATAACGAGCATAACAAGGACGAAAAGGCTACTATGGGGGCGGGTCAGGTGATTGGTGGTTGGGTACAACGGACACAGGACTTTCACACAGGAGAGGGCTGTTCATGTCCTGTGTGAAACCAAAAGTAAAAGTTAACTTTCAGATTTTCATTTGATGTTGTTCTGTTGTCACGTAACATTACGTAGCAGTTTTCCCGTTGGGCTGCTTGGCTACGAAAAAGTATACATGGCTGGCCAAGGCGAGTAGGCTGCCGGACCACTAACGTTGGGTTTTGATCTCTCAGCCGTGCTTTCCCCAGCCTATTACTTTTAGTCCAGTCAATTCTAACGTTACCTGGCAGAACTGGTAAAAGGGCGGGCCTCAAAGAAAAAGTCTTCTGCCTCAGAACCATGGATTTATCAACACGGAGCACAATGAGGCTCTTGATATTCAGAGCCTTGGTCGGGGTCATAGATCCTAACTAGCACAAACCTGAGTCAGATGAGGGATGGATGAGTCAGAGTCCATTAAACAACCCTCTGTCCCTGCGCTCTCTCTGCTACAAAGGGAAGGCAGGTTAACAATGGCATCCCCCCTCAGATAACCCACTGGTGATGATTATTAACATGTTAGTGCTTAGCTTTAACAAATAATGATTACTAAGCGCCAATTTAAACCACTTTTGTTGTACAATGATTTAATGAAGGATTATTAATGTTGCTTGTGTATCTCTAAAAAGGCTGTATTGGCCAATTGGAATTAATATTATAGCTGAGGTATATAGAAAACTATTATATGAAATCATATTAATATATATTCTATAATTAATATATGAATATTATACCAACTGCATTTTACTGTTTATTTAATGTTGTAATATCTTAACACAAATTATCCATCCAGGTGGAGGATAATGCATCTGCAGTGTACAGATTGAGCCGAAGCCAGAATGCCAGTGCCACTCCAATTTTTGATTATGATATAACTTATGGTGGGCCGGTCTGAGGTCCACGGACATTTTTCATTCCCAGTCCGTCCCTGGCTTTGGCTGCAGGATTTCTAAATGTTGGTCCAACGACAGAAATGATTAGAGAGTAAGGAATGGAACAGTCATGCCCTCCTTGGAGGACCTGCCGTTGCTCTCAGACACTCTGAAGGCTGCTGATCTACAGCAGGCACACAGTACAACAGCAGGGACAGCCACACAAGATCGTTACAACTTTTATTTTAAGCTAAGCTGCACACTGGATATTTAGGGAAGAAGAGTATGTGTTTGGTCTTAGGGTACTACAAACCAACCAATCATCAGAAGAAATAAAAAATTGAGAGGCATTCTGCCACAATTTCACAACTGTGAAGGTTTGCAGATGAACCATGCACAGGCCTAAAACCCAAACCCCCCCTTTGGGACATGGTCTAAAGAAAGCTGTTCCAGGTTCTACTCAGTAACCCTGCTCCTTGGAGCCGACCCAGGGACCGCAGTACTGCTGTTAAATCAATGAAATCACACTGGAGGTGAAGAGGTCTATGTAGCAGGTTACGGTTGATTCAAATGTTCAGTTCACTTGTTTATTATGTCTCATACAGCACGAATGGTGAAAACACATGCAGAACCAATGCAGTGAGCCCCCATGGCCCAAAGCTACCACTGTTTATTCTACAGTATTGTGACAGATTGGCATCAGCCTGTTCTTTCAAACAGAGACATCTGGACTTTGACTCATATCCTGAGACTACAATTTTAATAAAGCCCTGGTCTGATAAGCCCTGCCACTCAATGTCAGACCGTCATTAGGCATTATTCGTCATTCTGTGTCCATCTCCATCTGCATGTGTCGACCGTAGTAACCATATACATTATGTTTTTGGATTGTCTGTCCATATGATCCATTGTCATTAATGCGATATCTTTAGGATTGTCTGCAGGGAACTTCTTCACATTTGGATCAAGGGTCCACATGGACCCAAGGATGAACTGATTAGATTTTGGTGGCAAAATGTCACTGTGACATCACAAAACTTTGCCCATGAATCAAGAATCCATAGACAATTTTCCTCAAATGTCTATGAGCATAAAATGATGAATTGATGACTCTTTGGACAGACATGGATGTAAACTGCCTCTTTGGTTGGTTGGCAGAGGCATACAACTGCAAGGCAGCAATTCAAATTTTTCATTCACTTGTGTTTTCTTTCAGTGGAATTGATAATGAAGAATATAGATAAAGAAAATATAGAAACCAGCAATAGATATACTGGTTTGCATCACCTCCTAACATAATCTGGACTGGTTGCTTTCCACCTCACTGAGAAGCAGCTCAGTCTGTGAATGAATAACGCGTCGGTGCTAATCTGTGGAGCGGCCTCCGGCTATTGGCTGATTGAAGTCCTCATCGGAGAGAGAGGAATGATACGGAGCTGACCTTAGGGGAGCTGCAGACGTTAAACAGGACTGAAGGATAGCTGTGATTGGATGAAATGACGCACAGATGGGGAAGGACAGAGAGGCAGGACTGTGTTGAACTACCATTTATTAGAAAGCAGAGCCAGTGATTAACAGTAATGAGACAAGAGGGAACGAACAGAAAACATGTTATCCGTGTTAGCTGCCTGAATGATTCAATTAAGTCAAACATTTCTCTATTTAGATCTAGTGTGCAACTGGGAGTTTGTTAGCTGGTATTTGTCTCATTTATCATCAGTATGTGTGAAGAGTGAATGCATGCTGCTGTCAATGGCCCCGTGTCAGTGCATGTTGATGCTATGCTAACAGGAGCAGGGAGCGGCGAGGAGTTTGGCTCTCGGGCCTAAACCGGCCAACAAGAGCTACTCTATAAAGATTATGAGATTAAAGAGGCTCAGAGCCGATCCACTCCCCCAGAGCTCATCACTCCTCTGCCCCCTTCAGCTCATCACACACATCGGACCCTTTGGTAGAAGAGGCCGTGTGGGGACTTCTGTGCAACATACAGGGTTCTACACACTATGTTGTAGTATACAGGTTTGGTAGAGAGATGGGACCTTGCCTCTGTATTTTAAACTTACAATTCTATACTTAGTGATTCAATACAATATGATTAGATGTGATATGACAATAAACTATACGATATGATACACTAGGATACAATGCACTCCGGTACTTTACTACTATATAAAAGTATAATAAAATACCATATGATGCGATATGATATAATACAATGTGGTACAAAATAATATTAAAAATAACCGAAGTATATATATACTGAAGTACGGAAGTTAAATGACAAAAACATCAACGTTAACTTCTAGTTTCACAACAGTGGCCTCCTGGCTGAAATATTGGGTACAAAGTGTGAATAAAGGCAGAAGGAATGAGAGCTTTATCGTAGCACAAAAACTGGTAGCAGACAGTGAGAGCTAGACTTATGAATTGAGTCAGACTCTATTCTTTCCTCTTGTCTTATTGCTCTGGTAATAAAGTGCCTTGGCAGATGTTTAATCTTTCTCCTCTACACATTTATTTTCATTTCAGACTGCACAAGATGATTGAGATGAAGCTGTACCAACAGATTGCGGCATACTGCACCGTCAGCCCCCATTCTCTATGATGCAAGATCGGCGGTGACCTTTGTTTAAAAAGAAACCAGAAGTCCACGTTTACTGACGGAGCCTACTGAAAATCATCTGGAGCAGCAAGTCTATACTTCACTTACAGCTCACTCCATCTCGCTCATACAGACCCTGCCAATAATTGAGCATTTACACCTTAATTGTGTCTTTTACAATTTGTTTCCATTCAATGTATGAAATAGATAAATATATTTATAAATATATAAATAATATGTCACTAAAGATATTTTTTTAAGCCAGCAGCGGTCTGAAAGGTTCCTTGTCCAAAAGTCTGTGAAGGAGAATGAAAACGTGTTTTAGTATGAAAAGTTCTGGCAGGGTGCAACAAAAATGTAATGTGGCCAGTGCTCCTTTAAACACAATATTGCTTAGATATGCACAAATATTACCCTGTAATATCCTGTGTGTAAGTCATGCTATGTGCACACAAAATGTCTTCTGTGTGTGGTGGCAGAGCGACAAGCTCTCTCTTATTTTGTGTCTGCCCTGCCCCGTCCTCCTATACATAAAACACTGAGACTGATCCAGTTGCCCTGTCGCACGTTGTAACAGCTTGGCTTCAGGTCAGGAAAACACACACACACACCATGCATACCACTCATACAGACACCACAGTGGTCAGGGTGAGTTTAGGGTCCTGCTGTGGGAGTGGGACAGGGTCTTCTTTGGACCAACAGTCCAAGGAGCTCCTCTAGAAAGCTTACACACAAACAATGTTTGTTTCACCTCGAGGCTCTGTCTAACATCAGGCTATACTCTTTGATAAAGAAATCTAAGAGTTACTCCAACATGGGAAATTAGATTTAGGAAAATACCGAATACAACTGTTTGCTTTCTTACCAGGATTTAGTTTGGAAGCTTCATTTAATGGAAAAAGGTGTATTTAACCTCGCTTAGCACAAAGACTAAGAGGAAACTAGCCCCTTTCCAAAAAGTAAAATAACACCTGACAGCTCCAAATATGTCCTCTTGTTAGATAGCGAGCTAGTCCAAACTGTTATCTTCCTATTTAATAAAACTGTGTAAAAGTAGCAACTTGACAGTAGGAGAAGACGTCTGGGAGCAACGTAGATGTTTTCACTTCATGGACTGATTCAGATTTTTTACTTTGAATTGATTTCCTGGTCATTTTGGGGCTGCGTAACAAGCTGTAAACACAACTCTGACATAATATATCACCTCATAAAGTTAATATAGAAAATGTGTCAGCAACCAGTTTATTATTTACACATCCAGCAGCTACAGAGCAACATTAACATTCATTTGGAGTTGTGTTCGTGTCCACATGATGAATGATATTGACATATAATCCTACTATAGCTTCAGCCAGTTTCTGAGGGAAAAAGCCAGCTCTTAGTGTGAGAGACTATAATGCCAATGGAGAGAAACTATTTCATGGTGGACACACAAATTAAATGCATCCATGTGACTATGCAACAGTCAGAGCAAGTGACGTCGTATTACGCAACGCCCAAGAGAATGCAGGTTTAAGACATGAAGCATTGGCTTCACTTTTCAGAACTGGAGGTTGCTGCCTGGCCTAAACGTTGGTTTTGTTGGCCAAACCTAACTGTATGTACCTTTTTTAAAGCCCAACCATGAACGTTTTTTGGAAACCTAACTAATGCCTTTGTTGACTGATCATCATTTGAAAAAAAGCAGTTCAGAGCGACGCAAGAAAAAAAAATGTTTTGTCCCTGTAAAGGAATGGTTCTTCAGAATGTTGCCATCTTTGTCCATTGTTTAGTGCTCGACAGGTGGACAGAGTGGTGATTTGGATTTTTCTTTGCTGGATGTGATTTTCTTGTGAGACAGAAAAGTCAGGTGATATGCCTTGTTAATTCATCACTTTGAACACACATTAAAATGGTAATATTATGCAAAGTACATTTGGAGATTTTATTCTATCAGCGTAAACATTTTTCCCAGCTGTAGAGAGTGATAGAGGAGCCAATCAGAATCAACGCCTTTTACCAATAGTTGGCCCTTTGGTCCAAACAGAGAGATACTCAGGGCTGATGTAAAATAACACTACCATGGTTTGCAAAATTTGACTTGTCATCTGATGATATTGCTTAAATTATGAAGCCCAGACTATTCTTCTTCAGTGGTTTAAGAGTGGATCTATTTACTGTTACATTACCGCCCTTTACGTGGGAGAAAGGCCATTGTTGTGGGTAGAAATGTCACGCCACAGGAAGAAGTGCCGCCACCATGGGTGGAAATGCTATCACCGCGGGAAGAGCTGTTCTCATCACAGGACGAGACCCAGACAGACACCTAGTCGAAGCGACGAAACCCGTCACTGCACCTAGAGGTGACGGCTTGGCCTAGAAACGTCCTCGTCACCGGGTTGAAAGGAGGGAAACTGCAACAGGTTGAAACTCCATCACAACGGGAGGGGAACATAGAAGGCAGAGGTCAGGTGATGTAAGAGGAGATTACATCATCGTTAGCAGAAAGGTCACATGCAACAAGTAATGGGATGTGCAGTTCTATGTAAGGATTTCCATTTTATCGATTCCCTCTGTAGAAAGGTATGTCAGTGGGTTGAAACCATAGACTGTATACAAGAAGAGGACATAATCATCGTGACATCAAAACATACTTAAACTCATACACTTTATGGTCTATTTTACTCTAAAAGTCACCACAGTTTATTAAATGAACATCATCCGGTATTAAAGTAGACATGAAACTGGAGGAGTCCCCCCTGCTGGTCAGTGGAGAGAATGCATGTTTTAAGACACTTCCACATTGGCTTCACTCTGCAGAACTGGAGGTTGCCGTTTGGTTAAAATGTTATTATACTATGTTTAGTTTACTGTAAGTCATCGCCATGACATTTTCATGGCACTATTACAATGGTTACTGTGCCTACTATGGAGTTAAGAAGGGCAAGAAACAGCTGTTTTGGATTTTGTTTTTTCTCCAACGTAAATTTCTGTTACAAAGTTTTTTTTAATGATGCCCTCAGCATAGAAATATAGAGTCTCCTGAATATTTAAATTCTGTACGCTTCTGTTGTGGCCATCAGTGTTAATTATTAAAACTTTTTTTTTTCCATCAGTTTGGATAGCTCAAATATTACAATACCCATGAGCCACAGCCTCTGTTGTTATGGAGAGGAAGAAACCCAGAAGGACAAAATGAAAACACTTTCATCACAGAATTCATGAAGAGGACCCGCTCCCTTTGTAGATATGAAGGGCTTGATCTAAGGTAATGAAAACACAATTTTTTAATTGTTTCAGGTGAGTATACACTAATAACAACATTGTTATGAATCCCCCTTAATCCCACACAACGGTTCTTGAAAGAGACAGCCGCTAAAACAGAGCGTTTCAGACAGCGGGTGAATACAGGTATACATGGACAAAAAGTGTGAGGAAAAGAAAGTGGTTTTGAACATCAAATAATCCACACATGTTCTAGTAGAAACCCAAAATACAGGTATGAACCTGAAAATTAACATTATATGTGACCTTTAATGTGAAAAACTCCCATAGTGCAGCTGGTACTGGTGAAAGGAGAAAGTATGAGGGAATGGTTGGAGTCACTAGCAGACACAAACACAACACATTAAGACTGTAAATCCATGAATTTGGTTAAAATAAACTGTCAAATAGGAAAACATTTTGTTTGCTGAAGCTGGTTTGCTCACACCAGAAAATAAATAAAAAATCTAATAGAAGGTTTGTGTCTCAATAAAGAGCCTCCTCTGTCTCAATGTGGTTCTTGTTATTTTCTCCATTTACTGCAGAGTCTCCCCAGTCTTGTGTCAACAGAAGGCAAACATCTGTGTCAGTATTTTTGTCAGCAGAAAGAGGATTTTGAATTATGGCCCAAACTCAGTGTTTTGAGAGTACAGTAAGTCATTACAGAACATGTAGAACAACACATTCTGAATGTAAATCAATCACAACTACACAGCCGAGGATGATGAGTGTGTGTTTAATGGGTGTTCAACATGAGAAACATCTGTGGCACACAGTAGCACATTGTGGAACAAGTTCAACTGTAAAACTGTCCACCCAGTGTTTGAATTAACACACACACACACACACACACACACACACACACACACACACACACACACACACACACACACACACACACACACACACACACACACACACACACACACACACACACACACACACAGCCTTTCCATCCACCCTGTCATTTTAAGCCGGGGCGGTGGACTCTTTCCAGGTTTTGCTCGGAACGGCTTTTTAAAAATGTATTTATATCTTCAAACTCCAGGACGCCTTGTCATTAGAAGGCCTCAAATAGCGACAAGGCTGGTTCCACCCAATCCAGCTCCACTCCCACACCCCATTCTCTCCGCATGCTCGCCTCTCATCGAGGCCAACACCTTTGTGGTTTGTGTTAGCGCGATGTTATATTAAACAAGTGTTTTTTTTTTTATTCATTTGCTTATAATTTTTTTGAAGCCACAATGTACAGTAGTAAACATCTGGCTGTGCCATCATAAATCTACAGGGTGTTAAAGCAAAGCCACATTCACCATCCAGTTCCCACTAAAACCCACTAAACTCCATTAAGCTCCCAACATATACTTCCCCTTATGTAGATTCAAGGTTGTTAAAACTAAATGAAATATTCTAAGATTCAAACTCTGTCTATATAGGATTTAAACCCCTAACAAAAAGGATATATATATATATATATATATATATATACATATACATATACATATATCCTTTTTGTTAGGGGTTTAAAAAGCTCTGTAAAAACTCTTAACTCCATAAAGGAATACAAGTTTTATGATGATTGTTCCATTGATCAGTTTGATACTTTTTATACTTTTATACTTTTTTGTGTAATCACTTGAATTTGGACAAAGCTTTTTCAGCCGGTAGTTGTGACCATGTCTCAGTAGATCTAGTGTTGCTTGCTTACACTTACACTAGCTTTCATGGCATTGACTGATGCAGCCGGACTTTATACTGAAATTACGCCATTGCAGTGGAAATCCAAGGAGGCGAAGTAAATGTGCTCTGAGAACATATTCTCATTCTCCCACTAATCTAAATACCGACAAAGTGGCCCTTTGCTTCAAACTGATGTTCTAGGACGGCGTGTCAGAAAACATGCAAAGTGTCTTTTCAAAATAAACTTAGTTTTTAGTATTACTGAGATCATGGTTGGTGCTAAATTAAGTTACGTAACTGGTGTTAGTTAAATACGCAAAACTACGGCAAAGAGTCAACGTTGATAGGTTTCACACAGGACCTGACAGTGATCACCTGGATGAAAGTCCTGTGTTTTTTTGTTTTACTTTTAATATTCAAGACAAGTTGGAACCCACTCACTGACATACTGTTTCAAGGCTGAATACATTTTTGTTATTAACATTATTACAAAAAAGATTTAAATGTTTTCTTGTTTTTATCACTGGATAGCCAATCTTCCAGTGCCACATTTTTGAAGGGATACAAAAATTAATTTCATTGTTACACTTTCTGGTGTGCCCTAAGCCCGTATGTGGGTTTTGTTTTTCGATACATCTGGTTTATATATTTGGATTTATTTCAGATGAGCAACCATGTATTTATCCAATCCTGGTCTAATAAAAAATCAAGTCCCCATCCAATGAAACTGCATTGTCAATTATATTTTGACGCAAACATTCTAATTCAATTGTGTCGGAACTCTGATCTTCTTGAATTTATTTTTAGGTGGTTGTTTGGGTCAAACAAGACTTTCACCCAGCTGCTTGTGTCCTATTTGAAAACAAAAGTCAACATTAACTTATTTTAATTTAAGTCCGTCACTTGACAAACATACTTATTTTAAGCCAAAACATGATACTTTACCAAACTTAGGCAAGTAGTTTTGTGGCCTAAACATAACCAAGCATTGTGGTTGAACTTCCTGTTTTGTTTTGTTTCAATTTACAACGTTAACCACGTTTTTAAAATTGCGACAAAAATCCATGGGGAAAAATGTTCTCCTCGAAAGGTTATTGAAATCTCGTTAAGTTGTTTTGTTATTGTATTGTAGGAGAGATGTTTGATGAATCCACTGGTTTGTTGTCATAGTTTGCTTTTAATGATTTCCAAAATTAAACTTTAATTCTTATTGTATCAAGAATATGGTACCTATGTGTGACTTACAGTTCTGGTTACCATTATTGGCACCCTTGTTTTTGTGTTTTGGGTCTTTATCGTGTTGGAGAACTCGTGATCTTTGACCCAAACCAAGTTATCTTACACTGCCTAGTGCTATAATCACTATAGTGAGTATAGTGTCTTAGAGCATCAGAAGTGCTATAATATATTATAGCACTTCTGATGCTCTAAGACAGTTCCTTTGTCTTCACCATTGTGAAAAAGGAACAGGGAATAACAAGTGTCTTTTTTAGGATTAAAATCATCATTAATTGGCTGAAGCATTAATGTCATCATTCAGTGGCTAATTGAAGTCATGAGGGCACTGACAATTTATCACAGGTGAGTCAAATGTAATTGTTTTTTTCACTGATTTGAAATGTTCCATTACCAGTGTCATGGCAATCTTTCAGTTTTTACAGTTTTCATTTAATTTGCTGTTCTGTAGAAAACAGGATAGTGTCCATTGACCAAAGCTGTTTAACTAGATTCTTTTTTATTTTTAGGAACTATTCTACGTAATGTACTTAAATTTCATGGGTGCCAATAATACTGACCAGAACTGTATATCAGGGCAGTCTCACTGCTTGACTAAACCACCCTGAGTGGAAATACAGGGTGGACATATGAAAACTATTTGGAGGAAGGAGGAAGGTGCAGTGTGGGTAAGGAGGCGATTCGAGGGAGAAAGGGATGGGTTTAGGTTAAAGGGGGCTGGGAGGAGACGCAGTTGTCAAGGGAGGAGGTGGAGGTAAAATTGGTGTGTAATTACTCTCTAACTCTCTTAAATTAGAGGGGAGGACAGTGCTGCCAACCTACTGCTGGTGCCTGAAGTCTGCAACAGCATCCCTCCTCCAGTCCTTTCCCTTTCATTCCTCCTCTCCTCCTCTTTGCTCAAACCATCTCTGTGAGCCAACCACAATGCTCTGGGAATCTTGACAATCACTTTCATTTATGCCTTGCCACAGAAGATATCTGGTACCACAAGAGTCATGATGATCCAACTGGCTTTGTGCCAAAGGTGAGAGGATTTGGATCAAAGTCCACCGTCCTTTTTTTGCTCTGTTTTGGTCTCCACCAGCACTTGTTAAAAAATTATCCGTCGCTTTAGCTGCTATGGATACAAGCTAGTCGCTAACCTTGACTGTTTGTCGTTTGGTGCTCAGCAGGAAGTGCACTACTGGTACTTCCCCCTGAAAACCAACAACTTGCTATGACGGGAAACGTAGTTGAGAGCCTTGGGAGTGAACCAATTCAGCCTAAAGCTGAATGACACTAAAAAGCTCTGAGGAGCTGAAGGGTACTGTGAAATTTGCTGCAAGTTTGCCACTAAAACCCTCATGTCACGTTACACATATTCATTTAATACATTTCCAACATAAAACATTTTTGCTAGTGCAGCTTTAAAGTTGCAATGCTTCAATCTGTGGCAATTACCTCGGTAACATACAAAAGCTGAGTAGGCAGGAGACGGAGAAAGCTTTTGTCAGACAGAGTGAGAGGCTTTGTCTTGTCCCAGAAGCAGAACACACCAGTGTCTGCATGTTCGTACGGACTGAACTTGGAAAAAAGAGACAGAACAAAAGCACTAACCTGGAGCGGTTCACAACAACAATAGCAATACATTTCTCTTTCTCCCCCTCATTCCTCGTCCTCTACACTCTTAACACCCCCTCACACTGCAGTCTCCACATGTCCATTCTATCACCTCCACAGTTACTATTACTGATGACTGTCTTTTAGTTCAGTTTTCTGCTGAGAGCTTTCAGTTTCAGACCCTGATTGCAATTTCATCGTGTTACTATATAAATAGACATAAAGATGCGTGTAGCACATAGTAAACATTAGGTTTGTTCCCTGAGAGGACATTTCACTAGATAATATTTTTCATTCTGTATGTCAGAATATTTTAGCAGTGGGATGGCACAGCAGTGGCGGCAGGCCACCAGTGTTGATTCTATGAAAGGGGAAACTCATTTTCATTATCCTCTTTTCAGTACAGTGTGCTGCTCTGTTTCCCCCGCTACTGCAAGACTGGATATTTTAGCTACGCAAATATTTATTGAAGGCAGTGCCTCTCAGGAGGCAGAAGAGATTCATTCTAATTGGTTAATTAAACTCCAACAGAGCCAAAGGACCTCAGTGTGTATTTGGCCGAGAATCATTACTAAAAGCCCAGTGCAAAAAAACAATAGGAACAGAGGAGGGATGTGTGTATTTGAAGAGCTACCAAATCTATCTTTTAGTCTCAGGAGCCTGCAGCCACACAAAAATCCTTCTTTTTTAGTCTGGTGAGTAGAGGTCAAATGGACTATTTTCATTCATTGGTAATGGGACAGTCGGTGAGTCGGTGAAACGGCTTGCAAGTCAAAGTTGGTTTACAAATTGCCATGACGATGAGCCTCTATAAAATAACAAGAAAATGAGCTCCATAATGTTAAAAGGATTAGGTTGTTCTATATGTTCAATTCATTCCATCTTCATGTTCAAGATGCAAATCTTTTTGGCAGGACTAACTAAGTAATGTGTTACAGCAGAGACGTTATTTTCAGTTACATGAAATTCATTAATTACATCAGTTTTCTTCCTTTTTTATGTGTGCACATATAAAAAAGCATGAAAACAGATAACATTAATAAAAAAGTGACAGGGCCATGGGAGTGCCCCTCAACTCATTAAAAAAGGAAAAAGTACAACATGGTCTATCAAAATACAAAGATAATAAGTTTGTATTTTGTTGACCAAATCAGCCGATAATAATCATGTCAGGCAAGACATGTTGGGGGAGGTGGCACACTTAAACCAAAAGAGAGGAAGTACCTGCTCTGATGACTGTCAAGTTGTCTTTTTAAACTGTTGAATCGTCTTACTGGCTAGCTAACCACTGGTTCTGTGATAAAGCTAAGCTAGCTATCAACACGCTCCAAATACCTCCACTATACATGTTATGGGTCAATGATAGCGTTTATTAATCAATAATAGCGGACTCTTGGGTGTTGCCGTCTTTCTTTCAGTTTTCCTCAATTTCAAAACCACACTTTTGTAGTAATGCCAAGAGTTCTTTGGAAACAGTAAGTAAAGGTGCAATGAATTCATTTTTTCACACAGGAGTAACCACATGACACAGCAGACTGATGCAGACCTCAGCACCTTCATAAGTTATTCATATCGTTAGAAATAAAAAATTGTGAATTTCACATGCGTTTGAATAACATTTCCAAGGACACGTTAATGCTCCTTAATGCGCACGTTAATCCATTAGCACCTCTTAGCTGAATAGGTAATAGGAACCATACACAGCACTGTATGAACACACACACACAATATTGTTTTCAGGACTTTTGGGGACATTACATTGTCATCATTCATACCGCTACTAGTCTAATCCTAACCCTTACCCTAACCTTAACCTAACCTTAAACCAAGTCTTCACCCTAAAATATAATGATTTTCGTTATGGGGACGGTATTTTGTCCCCATAAGGAAGGCAGTCCCCACAATGACAGTGTAAACTGAACTATGTCCCCACAACATGGATAAAACAAGACTACACACAATCACTATGAGCATCCTTATTCACCGATGTTAATCCAGTGTAGCGTTACTATAATCTTATTAACCCCCCACAGCCTTGTTGCTCTGTACCATCTCGATCTTGTAGCTGTATGTTACATAATATGAAAACGTAGATACAATTTCATTCCTTTCTTCACATCTAACCATGAAGTGAGGAATATTTGTCAGTCTGTGTCTTCTTAGCATATCTCAAGAACTATTCGTCCGATCTATTTTACACTTTGCGGATGTTTTTCTGGGGACCCAAGGAAGTGCAGTGTGTAATTTCGGACACGTTGAATATTAATAAAGTTTGAATAAACAAGCAGGTGACACTGAAATATAAGGGGTGGAGCTTCGGTTAAGTATGTTGTCCACAGCGGGCCTTTACAGGCTGTGGCTTGTTGACTGCATCCACTTTGGCTACTGAATGACTGATATAATTAAACTGAACTCTTATTCACCACGCTGGAGTCAACGTGGGATGATTGATTCCAGACAACGTGGGATGATCGATTCCAGACAACGTGAGCAGCTCTCCTGGTAGCCCAGCAATCGGCCCATTCTGAACAGTCATGCCTGCAGGTGGGAAGGACCCAAATGCGGAGTCAGAGGGACAGATCCAAAGAAAATTACGTTAATAAAGCAAAAAGCTTACAAGCAGAGAGTCCAAAAAGCAGGCAGGAATAGCAGACATGTCACACGAGAACAAAATTCAACGAAGACGAACTGACGAAAGGCAGTTTGAGAGAAAGACTAAACACACAAAGAAAAGAGGGTGTTAAGAAGGGACAGGTGACAGCTGGCTGACGAGCAACAGGTGTAATTCATGAGGGCGGGGCATACAATCTCACAGGCGGGAAAACAAACAAAGGCAGGAAGTTAAACAAGACAAGATTCAAGAGGAAGGGAGTTTCAAACTAAAACAGAAAACAGCCTATAACAAAAATTAATTTTAGGACTTTAGTGTTTTGGCTAAGGACTATATAACAGGCCTTTACTTCAATCATCACACAATATTGGTAATGCAGGCAGTCTGTGGAATACAAGCCGTGGCGCTAATACTGATGGAGGGGGAGGCGTGTTCTTGAGTGGATTAATGCTCCTAAGACATCATATACATACTGTAATGTACATACTGTAAGGTACATGCTGGAATCCAATAGGTTGACCTACTGACCTGCAGACTATGGAAAACATTTAGTCCATGAACGGTATGTTGCATAATGTATCTATATATTACATATGATCCAACAGCTACTAGATGAGAGGTACCTTTATTCCCTTACATGTTCAATCATAACTAATGTGTTATGTTTTTACAGTGTCTTTCACTGAACTGATGATATTTTTACTGTTAAATGACACCCATCTACAGTGAACAGGAATGGTAGAGTTGTGACTCTCCTAATTTGCTATGAAGCGTTTAATTTTTTTTGACAAAACTCCAATCTAACTATAAGTTAATGACCTGTAGAGGCTGACATTTAAATCATTACACCTAACAAATATTGTTCAACTTGTAGAGTATTGTTGCACATGGCACATACCATACTGATTATTAGAAATGTTACAGTAGGCGAGGAATTATGGATGGAAGGGTCGGTCTGTTGGTCCAGACTAAAATATTTCAACAACAGTTGGATTGATTGCCATGAAACTCTACATACTGTACATTCATGGTCCCAGGAGGATGAATAGTACTTGTTCAGTTGATCCTCTACCACCAGCAGGTTTATATTTTTTATTATTAGTGAGAGGTTTTGACAACAATTTTAATGGATTGTTGCCATTTGATACTGATATGCATAATGCCCAGAGGATGAATATACAAAATCAGAAGTAAATATTCTAATTTAGTTTAAATTGGGGTCCGTTTCACCAAATATGCAACACAGAGCTGCAATTATCAACATGACATTATTTCCTCTCACTCATTTTAATACTCTTCATCAATTTGCAAAAATTACAAACATTATACTTGTGATCCATGATGTGGGAGCTCTATAAGACACACAAAATCATCAGCCATTTGCAATAATTTTTGAAATGGACCATTTGTCAATGTTTCAAAGTTCAAAATTCAATACCACAAGGTCCTGCCCATTCTGTCATGTTCACTAAACTTTTATTTCATACGAAAACCAAGGAAAGGAGAGACACATATGAATGAAGTCACCCTTAAAGTCGAGATTACATTACATTACATTACAGTCATTTAGCAGACGCTTTTATCCAAAGCGACTTACAATAAGTGTATTCAACATAGGTATTCAAGAGAACTACTAGTCACCAGAAGTCATAAGTGCATCTCCTTTCTTAAACAAGCATCTAAGCATCCAAGCATCTAAGAGCATAACAAGCATCTAAGAGCATAAGAGATGAAATTAACCTGAAAGCACTTTGAATCATATTTACAGGCTCTTCTTCCTGAATCAGTATATGGACAGGGCACTCGGCTCTGCAGAAGGCTGTGATTTAAGCTTATAAGCCTGGCTTAGTTTTTTAACATGAAACCCAGGCCCAGTGCAGCTTTATGGAAGATGTGCCGGCAGCTCGTGGCAGTCATTGCTGGTAATTGGGGCGGCTGTGGCACATGAGGTAGAGCGCTTGTCCCGTAACCACAAGGTTGGTGGTTCAAACCCCTCTACCGGCAACATGCCGAGGTGTCCTTGAGCAAGACACCTAACCCCAAGTTGCTCCCCGGGCGCTTCATTGCAGCCCACTGCTCCTCCGGGATGGGTTAAATGCAGAGAATTGTAATTTCCCCATTGTGGGACTAATAAAGGATTGATTATTATTAATCATGTGTCCTTGGTACCGGCAGCGAACAGTGACGGCCGTGTGTATCTGTAATGTGACCATTACATATTTATGGGTAATGATGGTGTGATGATGTGTAAAGGTGAAGCTGTCAGGCAACAGGATGGACTTCCTGGCATGAGTATGAGGACGGGCTGTAAGTGGTCAACTAGGCATCAACACTTTTCTTATATTATGCACACATACGAGTGAGCCATGTCACATTCAGCAAACACTCCTAACTTTTGATAACTGTGTAAATGACCAGATTAAACATGATGAATACCACCTGTGTGTTCATGAGATTTGTAAATTAGCATCATTAACAACCCAATAATACCATATGAGCCTACGCAGCCTGCCCAATATGTCTTCTATTGAAGTCCTGCTTTCAGACATCCATAAATTAAAGTTTTTTTCAAACAGCAGAATAAAGAGACCTGCTGAAGATAAGGAACAGGGAAAATTAACAAGTGCTATTCATTCTGCGTCACCTTAGGGTCTAATGACAATAAAATAAAGAAGACAAGGTTTCATATAAAAAACGTCTCGCCCCAACAAGGCCATCGATGACTGCAACTGGAGAGGGTCAATAATTTAAGATGTTAAACAATAGCATCAATAGTTATTTTAAATGAATGTTGGTATTGTTATGCTATAATAATATAATTATATTAGCCTATAATTTGAATTGCAGAGTCAAACAGGATAATGTCAACATTATTATGAAGTGTAATCGATATAGGGGTTTATCAAACTCAGAATTGTTTCAAAGTAATTAAATATTCAATCCATTCATGAAAAACTTGGAACAGCTGACTAATGATGAATCCCTACAACAGGTCTGAACCAATCGTTAACTGTGTTCCAACCTAAACAAAGATGAAAACAAGAGGAAATTGGTGAATGCAGCAGCTTTTCCAGTGGTTCTGGACTGAGGCCCATTGCTCTCAATGGGAGCTTCTTACCCAAGTTATATGATGGTAATGTTAACCATTCTCGTATCTCAGTTTAGCATGCTAACATTTGCTAGTTAGCACTGAACACAAATTACAGGTGAGGCCGAGGAGAATGTCATTATTTTTGCAGGTATTTGCTCACAAACCAAAGTACAGGACAAATAGCCATTTTGACCTGATGATGGTTCTAAATATAAAGTCAGAGATTCACCAGTGTTATTACAGGCCATGAATATCGGTAGCATATTTATGGCATCCCATCCAGTAGATTGATTCAGTTCTCATAATCAGTAAATCACCCATAAAATGAGTTAAGATATCAGATGCATTGTTGCACGTCCTCATAAAAAAACTACATTTTTAAATTATTTTTATACTTTTGCTTCTTCATGTGCAATGTTCCAGAGACTGAAATGTTCAAAGAGAGGATCTGAAGATACAAACTATGAACCTGAAGGTTACCATGTTACAGTGTCCCAGCATGTCATTACAGAACATGTACATCCTGCCCAGTCTATTTTCCCCAGTACAGGAACATGAAATCAGCCCGACCACATACACGGTGAAGAGCAGACCGTTGGGTTCCGTCCTGAGCCAGACCGGCTGCTGTTTGGCTTCTTTAAATCTGCAGGGCAGCAGGTCTGTCATTATGTGAGCAGAGCTTTTGGGTGTGTCTGAGAGGCAGCCAGCCAGAAACTGGAAACCAGGCCACAGCAGCGGGAACATCTGTCCTCCTGTAGTCAGTGTGAGATCACACTGTCCCCTGCTGGGTTTAACCGGTACTACTTCACACTGCTCAGATCATTAACCAGTTCATACGCCTCAAGTATACTCATAACCTGCAACAAAAAAAAATTCAAAACATACAGATTTAACATGCTTTACCTCCACAGGTTGATGGTAACTTGCTGCTTGGTGCCATCTTTATATACAGTCTATGCTGTACATACAAGAGGACACCGCAGACTCTATATTGGGGTCGAAGGTCAAGTGTGGCCGGCCCGGTGCGTTGGGAGCAAGTGCTAAACGCACTTCTGGTGGAAATGGCAATTCATTTCTTAATGCTTCACATTTAAAGGACCAGTGTGTACACTGTAACAAATTTCCCTTTTGAACTACAGAAACCTCCTCATTACCTCCGCCAACCCCATCGGCATCTTCCTGGGCTGCGCCTGATGTTGCCCTTCCCTCCCAACATCCCCTTTCCCCAGCCCAAACAGCCCCTGTCCCCTGTCCCCCAAACCCACCCACTATACCCAATCCTCAAAACCAACCTCCACCTGCCCCTCCTCCTCCCAACCCATACATAACCCATCCCCTGGTAACATTAGGCCGGATAACGGTAGACCTGGCCCACCTCCTGGCCGAAATAAACTTACAACGGCAAGGTCAGGAGGAACATCACCAAGGCCAGGCTACTCACAGCTCAGGAGATGTCCGAGGTCATCGTGGAGGCGGAGGACTGTGCTGCAAGGAGGGAGGCCCAAGCTCTGGCCAGAAGAGACCGAGAGCAGCAGTGGGCCGAAGACACTGGCCCGGCAGCCACTTCCTCTACCCTGTCTGGCGGCTCCCGCCCCAGCCGCAGAAGACCAGTGTCCCTCGGGGCTACTACAGCCACCAGCTCCGGACTTTCCATCGCCGGTCCCTCATCCCACTCTGTCCGTTTTTCAAAGAAAAATACTGTAGTATACTGCAAAATTGGACAGTAACTTGCTGTTTATATATTATTTTCTTCCAAGGCGGGAACATTTGGTATATTCAACTGTATTTAACTGTTTATTTGAAGAACAGTACATTACTGTCGAGAATTTCCCGTTATTTTACAGCAATTTGTTACAGTGTAGGATTTGGGAGGGTTAATTTGGCAGCAATATAATTCAAATATAATGGAATGGGATATCATATTCATATCTATGTTTTCCTTATTGTATAATCACCGGTAAAACTAAGAAAAAGAACTAAGTGTTTCCGTAAGCTAAGAATGAGCATACTTACCCTAGCCCTAACCTTAAAACAAGTCTCCAACCTAACATGAAAAAAAGAATTATGGGGATTTGCATTTTGTCCCCAAAAGTCCCCACAATGTGACTGTGTGAAAAGATTAATATCCCCACATCATGAGTGATACACACACATTGGATCTAGCTAGAGGACCTCTGCCAGATTACCTGAGAGGCAAGATCAAGGTCTGTTCTGATGATATTTATTTGTGTGTTTTCTTTTACTAATGGAGATCAGTAACTGAGGTTTGGCCATTGTGTCGTGACTAGGGATGCCCCCCGATGCCCGGTTCTAAATGGGAACCGATAAGAAAGTCGTACATAGGCGGGGTATCGATAAGGTTTGGAGTTTACGGTTCTGTTATCGGTACTTTAGAAGTTACGGAGTGAGATCTCTGCGGGGAAAAAAACTGCGATGTAAACCTCTTTCCTTTGTCTCTATCTTTACACGAGGGGCGGAGTCGTGCTTTACTTTGACACACACACTAACACTCCAGCCAACTACCACTCCAGCCAACACACCTTTACAATAATTGTTTCTTTACTGTAGGGACATGACCAAGGAACGATCCAGACTTCTGCCAGAGAAAGCAGATATGTTGATATTTCTTCAGAAGAACTGTTAGGATGCTTTTCTAGATTCATGGGTGATCCATAAGTCGTAGATGTGTGATTCTACACTCTGTTTATTTGCACTTGTTTAGCCCTTGGCCCGCAAAGAATATTGTTTAATTTATATATTTATCCATTTATTAAACTTTGTTGTAGGCATTGAAATAGAGAGTTATTTACATTTCTGTTGATGCTGTTCAAAAAAGACTATTTGTTTACATATGATTAATAAAGCAATGTTCATTCTTTTTTAATAGATTTTCTTCTCACAAAAAGAACCGATAAGCAGTATCGATAGTAATACTAGTATCGATAAAATCCTAACGATACCCATCCTGACTCTTTCATTGTATTTCAGAGAAAGCAATGCCAAGTGTGAATACATTTCTTGTCTCTGACTTTCAGGAGCAGCTACGAGTATCTCAGTCTTGTCTGGGAAGCAGTTAAAAAGAAAAAAAGGAAGGCAAGCCTTTTGATTTGTGTGTCAACAACTGTTTAAAAAAGTCAGATGCTCATGCTATTGAACCTGACCCTTTGTTATGATTCATAGTCAATCATGTACAGACTATCAAAGAACTCCTAACATAACCCTCCGTCGTCCTTGTGTCTGTCCTAACACATATACTGCTCTTAGACTGCAGTGGCCTCTACGTACATAGAGCTAGAACTAAATGACATCCTGAGATGTAGCTCACAGATAACGTGCAGCCTCACGCTCACTATGTGACTACCATCCTATGGACAACTATGTGTCCCTTTTTGCCATAGATCCTTTACTGTTTTATATTTTTCATTGTTAGTAAATTCTCACAGAGCTTCCAAGCATGACTGAAATCATGAAGACACACCAGTCTGACATTACAGCCAACCCCATAATGAAGATATTTGTTTTTTGGAAAAGTCCTACCAAAAGTTAATTATTACAGTTTCTGATTTTCCAGTTTTACAACATTCTGTTACATTATAAACATTTGTGAAAACATAGAGTATGTGATAGGCCCTATAAATCCTATCAATATGAAGTACCTGATTCGATATAAGCCCTGTTTACATCTGGCATTAACAAGTATCTAGTGATCCGATCACAGTTCACACCTGAAATACAATGCAACCCTTAATCTTTATGCAAAAATACATGCAGATAATTTCTGTTTGGAAAGACCAAATGCGTTGTTGTTTCTTAAGTGGTGGGAGGCAGCAATCCACTTCCTGTTCCTTTTCTGCCGGGAATTAAAAGAAGAAGAAGAAATCAAAACAATACAGACTTTGACTCACTCGTATGATATCTCTATGGGCTTTTTTGAAACTTTCAGACGTCGTGGACAGAGCCAGCTCACATCATTTTAGAACCATCTGGACATGAGAAACAGGAGGAACGTATTTTGCTGTTACGTCCTTGTCGGGGATGCATAATGAGTGTTTACGCTACAAAAGATATTTGGTCAAATGTGTCCAAGACCGAAGTGATCGGATCACAAAGCGTCCTGGTTGTCGTTCACACTCTGAAGTGGGCCTGGTAGGCCAGCAGATATCCATCGTTGTACATGTAGATCTGCTTGTTGGTGGGGTTGTAGCTGAGACTGGCCACTCCTTTAGCCACCTTCTCCATCGGCAGTTCCAGTGAGTTGTCCTCTTTGCCCGTTGCTGTGTCGAAGGCGTAGAACACCTCCTCTCGGTTATCGTCAACATACCGAGTGGCGTACATCACGCCGCACACCATGAAAGCATTGCTCACCGCCTTCTTGAACAGCCTTGTCTCCCATGTCTGTGTGACATTGAGCGTCTCGCCGTCCCAAACTAGCCGGCTCACCACTAGATTGCCATGGTTACCGACGGTGGCATACAGGGCCCATAGTCCCGACTCATCTGCCTCCACGTCCACATCACTATTGGGGCGGCAGTCGTAGTAACAATACGGGAACTTGTTGTTGAAACCCACGCCAATACCCGGAAGGGTCACCCGCTGGACGGTCTTGCTGGTCAAGTTGTAGCGGCAGACATCTGCAGAGCGGTAGCAGTGATAGTACAGCGCTTCACCGTATAGGACGGCACTGGGACCCTCAATGGTGTTGGCGTGAGTGAAGGACGGAGCCAAGGTGAAGTCTCTGTGGTTGGCGGAGGCCATGAAGTCTTCGTAGGTTTGGTATAGGCGCAGGGTGTTGCTCCAGATGTGGCTGTTGAGCAGAGGCTGAACCCAGTAGCTGTTCTTCTGGCCCTCGCTGTCCATCTGGGCCTGTTGGCCCCACGAACCGGAGATGTAGGTCTTACCATAGGGACT
The DNA here is from genome assembly GCF_027596085.1 of Anoplopoma fimbria. Taxonomy (NCBI): domain Eukaryota; kingdom Metazoa; phylum Chordata; class Actinopteri; order Perciformes; family Anoplopomatidae; genus Anoplopoma; species Anoplopoma fimbria. The sequence goes on from NC_072467.1 coordinate 15,639,995, forward strand.
GACCTTAGTCGTGACAGGATCGCTAATGTTGGCGATCAGGCCCTTGAGGCAGTAACTGTCCTGGCCTGGAAACAGAGAGAGATGAGAAGGTGAATGCACAGTGCAGTCTAAAGCAGGGGAAGCCAAAACAGGGAGGCAAGGAGCCGATGAGTCGCCCGTGTCTAAAACAAGCATGACTCAGTGGCAGAGTTTGACCAAAGCTTTTTTTTTCTGGCGTATTTTCTGGATTCGTGCAATGGGAGCTAGATTCTCGGGTCACGCGAGAAACGCAGGATCACATATCAAATGAAAATCCATCCTGTCAGGCTTCAAATAAAGAGTCTGCGTCTGGTAAGCCAGAGCAAGGACCAATCAGCATCATGTGAGGAGCTACTGGCAACTATGGGTGTGGAAAATTTAGTACACTCTAAAAACTAACATCAATCGGGTGCACTTTGAGAGCAAAATAAAAATGCTAGATCTATAAAGAACTTTGCACTCTTGTAAACAATTCTGTTTTTCAGCAGTGGTGGAATGTAACTAAGTACATTTACACAAGTACAATTTTAAGGTACTTTATTTGACAATATTAGGTACTAGTTAGGCAACTATTTCAAATAAACACCTTTCAGCTGCAACATTAAAGTGATCACATTCAACACATAGATGCATCAATAATTATAATACAATGATATTGGCCTTTTATTTGAAATGGGCCATTCTGGAAATTGGGTATACTTTTACTTTTGTATTTTTATTAAGTAACATTTTAAATGCAGGACTTTTACTTGTAACAGAGATTTTCAACAATGTGAATTAGTAAATCATTTAATCAAACACATTGGTTGAATGGTGATGACACGTCAAAAAGGTCACACCCACAAAGCATGGTGAACGAGACGGGGTCTCTGTTTCAAGACGGGTTAGGTGGATTGCCGACATTAGCACCGACCGCGAACTGCCCCGGTTATTAGTCGTACCGAGCTGCGAACTCCGTCTCCCCCGCAGGTAGAGAGGGCAGAGCTAGCATGACCCCGGAAAGTATGTAAGAACATTTTCGGTTCATAATGAAACTTTGTCCGGGCGGTAATTAATTGGAAACCAAAAAGGAAAATTGTGAAGTCTTAGCCTTATTTTTTTCCCAGGTCTTGTGGATCCCCCATAAAATGCTACCCCATAGTTTGAGAACCACATTAAGGAATGGCAGGTACTTGGACACCAGGATGCATTAACCAAATTTACATTTAAAATCAATAATAGTGTACAGAGGATATTCAGTTTTAAACGTCAGCGGTTGAATTTTTGAAGTTCGTTCCTTCCCCCAATTTTTTTTATCAATGCATGTAAGAGCCATGTTATATGGTTAACAGTTTTTTGTACTTTAATTTTATTTCAGAAGTAAAGTAAAATGTTTTAAAATACATTAGAATCAAGGTAATTGGTCAAGTTGCAAAATGGGCTCTGATGTGCATTTCTGCCTTATTAACATGAAAGCTCCTCTAGTCTGTCCTGCTATTGGAGAATGTTTGGTTGGCTCCTTTAAGTGGAGTTAGTGCTAGTTAAGTGTCGATGTCGAGCAACAATTTTTCTGACCGCAGATTGTAGACTGTATTTTAGTTACTGCCAGCAGAAGGTCAGTTCTTGAAGATGGTCTATTATTGCATATGGATGCATTTTTGTTTACTTTTTTTTTTAATGGAATAAACTACTTTTGATGCAATACGAGCCTCATCTTTAGACAGCTGACCATCGAAAGTATGGCCTGCAGAGGAGCACGTTTGAGTTGGAAGGTAGTCTACATGAGTCAGAACCCTCAAGATCCAGTAAGACATAGTGAGGAAGGTTTTTAAACAAGTTACAATTACAATGCAACAATATTTGGATTGTTCAGTTGTATAATGACAAATGTAATGGCCAAATTAATAGCAATGTTCGTACATGTATTTAAATTACTACTGTACTGCACTCTGTAAAACATTGATGGAAACATACTTTATTCTGCTGGAGGTCAACTTTTTCCTGAGAGAATTCATCACAGTTATTACAAAGAATGACTGTCTCTCTTACACACACTTTAACAGTCTTTCACCAACACACACACACACACACACACACACACACACACACACACACACACACACACACACACACACACACACACACACACACACACACACACACACACACACACACACACACACACACACATTATACTTGCCTCTGAAGTCTTTGGGGATGGACTTGCAGGACTCAACGCTGTTCTTCAGGTAGCGCAGTTTCTCTTTGAGAGTCTTCATGTTGATTGTGTCCGACGTCTCCATCCTGTCTACAGATGTACGCAGTTTACCCACCTAACACACACACACACACACACACACACACACACACACACACACACACACACACACACACACACACACACACACACACACACACACACACACACACACACACACACACACACACACACATACATTGTACACATACTGTTTATGTTAAAAACATAGTATCAAGTATCAAACAATATTTCATATCGCAGTGTAAAGAACAGAAGCTTTTAGCTTTGAAAGACATATCTAAAGGAACTAACCAAACCAGTGTTAACCCAGTTATATTTAAAAGAGTCTGTTTTTAGAATTTCTAACTTAGTGCAAAGCAGATGATATGCTTATGATTCGGTATACCTGGTCAATAGATTACTACATTAGTTAGTGCTTTAAATAATTTTGCCTTTTTTTGTCTTGGCAATTGCAAAAAACTAAGATATGTGCATGGTAACCCGTTACATTTGTTTTCTATATATATATATATAACTACATTTCAGTTGTGGTCTCTTTTTTCTTGTATTTCTGTTTTGTACTCATGACATTACACTAACATAATGCAGCATTCTTATTTATATCACATGTGTCTTTGCTGTATCATATTGCTATTTGTTTATTGAACATAGAGTTTCACTTCATGTTACTCATGTGGACTATTACTATCCGCGGTACCTCTTTGGAGAGTTTCTTTGTCTGGGCGTTGTTTAACTGGCTGTGGATGGCTCCGATGTCTGTCTCCAGCTGGCTGAGCTCTTGGCCCAGCACGTGCAGAGGCAAGTCGGTGTAAAGGCCCTTGTTGTGCAGGTACTGGTGAGGCTTCAGCCGCTCCGTCATGTTCTTGATCAGAGCCTGAATCTGGGGGAGACGGCTGTTGGACAACTCCAACTGCAGGAGACACACAGAGACTCTGAATGTGTTTTCAGGGTTCAAGTAGCGTCATCTGAAACGTCTTCTTTTCCTCATATTTATTGGGTACTGTACCCATGGATGGATTACTGAACGGGCCAGCCATGGCACAGGCCCAGGGGCCCTAAGTATCAGGGGCCCCTCGGACCTTCAGTTACAAAATGTCCCAAAGAGACAAATACAAACCAGGAAGAAACTCAAAAGGACCACAAAGAAACATAAAAGAACTAGAGAGACAAAAAGACTGCAAACAGACAATAACAACTAAGTGAAGACACAAAATGACTACAAACAACTTTGAAAGGGGATAAAAGTTCTACAAAGAGACATAAAACCACAGAGAGATGTGTAACGGCTAAAAAGAGACATAAAACAACAACAAAAAAGAGGCCAAACAGATATAAAGCCACTTGCTCCTATGTAGGAGTGGGCCATGTTGCATGTCTGTTCCCAGGGGCCCATTGGCTCATAATCCAGGCATGACTGTACCTTCACAACACAAGTAAGGCAGGAGAGCCAAAGAGTCTGAAATACTGAGAGTAATCGGTGTTGAATGGATGCCTTTCTACCTTTACAGTTGGCCATGTTCCTCAAAATTAGTCATGTTTTTTTGTTTCTGCTTGATTATTAATTTTAGTCATATGTTTCAGTTTATTTGATTCATGAATCAATCGGTTGATAAATGACATCAGCTTGTTGAGTTTGTCTGTTTTATGGGTTGTTGATTCTCCTGCATGTTGGGGTAGATCAGCTGCCCCATCAAAGGAAAAAGTGCAAACCTTTGCCTCATTATGTCCTCTTAGCGAGGAGGAGCTGGGCTGTCCTCCCCCGCCCCCATATATCAGTCATATCCTGGTTTTTACAAAATTGTATTACTGAAAACATGGCATAAATTGATTGTTTTTAATGGCTGTTGACAGTTAATTCTGGTTTATAGAGTGATACAAAGAGAAAAAACTCCAATATGTCAACAAAATGAAAAGATTCTGAACCTGGCTTTATCCACAGTTCAGTTTTCTGTTCTAGAAAGTAATGCAAATTAGCACATATTCAATAAGACAATGCCTTATGTAGCCCTGCCTAAATAATTCCTTTAGACATCAGGATGTTAATAGTTTTTACACAAGTTAAGAGTGTATAAGTATTGGTAAAAATAGATCCATATGAATAAAACAGTTAAAATAAGGGAATCATAATCTTTACAGTTCAAAGGTTAGAGTTCATGCAAATGAGCATAGTTTGCTTAATATGTACATGATCCAGCATGTGTGTTCAGCCCAACACCCTAACATGCTAGCAACATAATATGTAAATCTTTGTATTTCATTGTTTAATTGGATTAACAGCTAATCGAATCCCATTCTCCAGTAGAGGGGCGGGGCTTAGGCGTACGCGGCCAGGGACCATGATTTGGAGAAAGGCAGAAGCAGAGAATGTCTAATATGAGGAGAACTGGCACTCGCGGGTTAGTTCCGGGTTTCCGGACTGGTTGCAGTAATAATCTTTGACCATGCGGGGCGCTCGTAGGCGAGTCCAGAATGAATGGGAGCCAACGGGGTTTTATCCTCAGAATCCACTTTTCTCACGATGTAATTTTTTGTCAAGTAATTTGAAAGTTGCTATCAAAGGGTGGGGCTAAAATAATAAACTCAGCTGAATATTGCATTTTTTAAGGTCACGTATCTGTTCTAAAAAGGTGTTCAAAAAATGCGATGACGTCACACTGTCAGAGGTACTGCTTTACGGCAGTTTCTGAATCACTTCGGCACTTCCTTTTATTAACATATAATAGTATAATATATATATATATATATAATATAAATACAGTACGCAAAAATAACTTCGACGGAAAGTCCTCCTTAAGATAATGTTTCCGATGCGCTTCAGCTTCAGATGCCGTCAAGAGGGGTCTCTGGTCGTAATCAGTCGCAAGTCCGTCCCTGACCAATCAGCATTCATTAGCAGAATGCTAGCGTATACGGCCAACAACGGCCCAAACTGTAAGAAATCGAAAGGACATAAGTACTCACTCATTTGACTTTTGAACCATAATCTATATTGAACTTGCGGAATCTACAATAAAATTTGCGATATTTCAACGACAAGCAGGTGAAAGAGGCATAATTAGCCGTTTAGCCCGATAGACTCCCATTCAATCTGGACTCGCCCGCGATCACCCCCAGTGGATGTCTCATGGAACTACAACCAAAATCGGTACAATGGGGCGTATAGGGAGTGCCCAGGCTCTTCGTAGACGGGCTCTGGCAGAAGCGAATTATCACCGTCCAGTGAATAGTGTAAGAGAGCAAATTGTTCATAACTTAGTGGCTGACGACCAGTTATCCTATGGTTTGGACTTTTATGATCTACAAGAGACGGACATTGGTGACTCTAATAGAGAAGAGGGGGAAGTCTCCTTTGGACCACTATGGAGAAGTGTTTCCCGCTTGTGCGTGTGCTGCTGTAGACTGTTGCTGCTGTTTCTTCTGCACTCTGCCTGCCGTCCATCACCCAGCTTCTCCTCACCTGCCCTTCTGAGCGGCCACAGCAGTTTTAGGCCTCAACGCTCTCAAGCCACGACTCAGGCCTGCAACGGGGTTTTTGGTTATATTTTGGTTAAAGCTGTAGAGTGAGTGTATGTGTGAGAGAGTGTGGGTTCACAATGTATTGATTTTCACATGTTAAAGATGTTCTGTCTGCCTGTATGGTAACCAATGAAGATTCCAAAAGAAGGATTTACTGAGAGGAACTCATAGCCATTTTGTGTTTATTAATATGTCTATTTACATTCATTCTATGAGTCATCTGCAATAATATTGTTTGTTGTACCTGCTCTAATAAATACCAAACATTGTGTGTTAAGGCATTTAAAGTATATTTGGTTTATCAAAGTTCATCACAAATAAGCTAATTCATGTTTTGGTAATAACTGTTTAAAACAAGATAAAAGGACTTAATAGAAGGCAAAGACCTTTTATTTGACTTCCTTAATTCTATTGGAGGCACCGCCAGTCATTTCAGTTTTCAGAATAAGACGTACTTAAATAATTCATAAGAACAGGTAATAGCGCCATTAGGTTTAAAACTACCCAGGACCCCGCCCATAGTACTACTACACCTGGCAGATTAACGTAATACTATATAGCTACATGGGATGGGTGTTACACTTATTTGCATATTTACACGTAACTTCTCATATGAAAAAATAATTTAAGTAATCAACTGTGGAAGTTATTTTTGGCGTATTCATGTAAAGTGCTGCTTGGTTCTCACCTCTTCCTGCAGGCTGTTCAGAGATCCTTCACAGGACTGGACCTGAACCAGCACGGCCTCGTAGTTCACAGCGGGGAACGACCACGAGGCCGGGTCCACCTGGCAAACACACGAGCCATTCTTGTTCTGGCCCGCCACACGCTCGGCCCCGACGACAGCCTGCAGTCACACACCATAAAAAAACACTGATGTTGTATACAGGTGGTTTACAGGGACAGTAAAGAGACTGCATTAACACAACAACCAACAAACAACTCAAGGACGACTAAAACATGTCTAAACATTTTTGATTTAGCTTTTTGTTGTTTTAATTGTAAATGTTTTCCAGTTTAGTCATCTGTTGACATTTTTGATTACTCTTAAAATGTAAGAGTAAATGCATGCTTTCTTCCTACCACTTTTATTTATTTTATCTGTAAAAGGAAGGTTTTCTGTTTTTATTTACTTTTAATTGTTCACCACTTTGAGCGACATAGTCTGTATGACATGTGCTATCTAAATAAATATTATTATTATAATTTTAATTATTAAAAAGACAGAGAGAAGTGCTACTAGCATTAACATCTTATTGAGTAGGATATCAGACTCACCGATGAGAGCAGCAGCAGCAGCAGCATGTTTGCAGGAGAGATGATGTTGGACTGACAGGGACAGACGCTGGTGGGACTGAAGTCCTCTTCTCTTCTCTCTGACCATCACAGAGCGTCACGTTTGCTTCCCGTCGAGTTTGCTTTCCCATCACCGATGTGTCACCACGGAGCCTTGAAACCACTCATGTGGATGTGAAACTCCAAAAGTGAGAAACTGGAGTTTCACAACAGTTATGGTCAACTCAGGAGCTTCCTTATTTTCCCCCTGACTTCAGTCCCCTTTGCAATATCTGCTATATTGATTCCTGTTTTTTAAAAAAGCTCTGCAAGACCTAATGCATCAACAATATTCTCTAAACTTTATCATGCACTGATGTATTTTATAATATAAGCGAAATACTCTCTGCATACTTGTGATAGGCTCACGGTCAAGGTCAGATGGAAGAGTGAATCCTTTAAAAGGGAAAAGATTCTGCAAACCATCTCACTTGCTGCTGGATTATTCCATATTTATCTATTACAGACAAAACATATTTTTATTTATGAATATGGTATTTCAGTCTAAGCGACATTCATGTTAGTAGTAAGTGAAAAAAAGATTTAACTGTTGATTTGCCTATTTGTTTATGTAAGGCAACACCTGCTCTTTTCTTGGGTACCACAGGGAAAAATAATTCCTATAGCAATTCTATGTTATCATGTAAATGTAAGGAAATTGAAAATAATATTGCACAAATATGCACATGAACATACATACATAAACACACTGTGAAGGTAATCAAATACCCGTTTAATACAACTTGTTTATAGCATATCCTGAAATGACACCAGAGACCTTTTAGATTTGAGAGGGTTGGCAAAAAGTTTTAAAAAAACATATTCAAACATGAAAGAAATTTAGGTATTCCAGAAAATCCAGTTAAAATGATTAGCTGGATAAAGCTGGATCTCATTTTAAACACCCAAATCTCTGTTTATGGGAGGTAGATGATTTGGAGATACATTGTTTTTTTGCAGGACAACGACAATTTACTAACTAGCAAAACACATTCATGAACAAAACACAAGTTCACATCACAGCAGCCTGAAAGGCAATGTTTGTTTCTGATGACACACAGTTTAATACTTAGTTACTGTACAGAGAATGATGTCTGCCTGTATCGGGGCACCACTTAAATTACATTATGCTCAGGTTATTATGGAATTGTTGCCCAATGACGGCAAAGATAAACTGCCTATACCCCAAATTTAAATCATCCCTACTTCGCTAATTATACGACTGAGGAATACTTCCTTCAGCACTGATTTGTTGCTGACACTTTACTTTCAAAGGGGATGTTTTTTGTAAAACATTTTACATTGACGAATAAAAAAATTCTGTGTTAGTGCAATCCTAACCACAAAAAGGAAGTGATCATACTCTGAAGAGAATGTGACACGTTTCACCCACCGAGCACACATTCACAATCCCAGAGATAGTGGGAGTGTTCACCAGTTAGAAGCCTCTGCTACAGTCAGACTCACTGTCCTGTTCAAACCGAGTCCCTCTGATCCACCATGAAGCTGCATATGATCGTCCCGCTGTGTGCTCTGTTCGCCCTCACCCAACAGGTAAATACAACTTTTTAAAATTGAATTACAAATGATCACACACTTCCCATTTCAACTGTAGATATATGTACATACTGTATTTAGTAACATGCCAGGTTTAATATTCAGGCACCTTCAAGTGAGTGTTCATGTGAGTTGACTACTTCAGAGAAGTTATTCCCTCATGACAAACTCAAAGCGGTGGAGGACAGTGCATCGAAATGCAACAGCGACGTCAACCCAAAGAAGGCAAGTAGTTGTGTTATTCTCTAAACCAGACTATGAATACCTCAGCCTCCCTCTGCAGCTGTCAAAAATAAAACAATAATAATGATATTTTGCAGGTCTTCGAACTGGACAGTCTGCTGCTGGGTCTGGAGCGGCGTCTGCCCCAGCTGCAGGACGACGTGTCCATACTGGAGAGGGAGGACGATGGACAGCTCTACGGGGTGATCAGCCTGCAGGTGATCGAGAACGAGCTGATGCAGATCAACCAGCTTGTCGACAGGCTCAAGCGCATCACCCTGGGACACCAGCGTTTGGCTGCCAACACCACTAAACAGGTAGATTCACCGGGGTGACAACGTGCAACAAGCCATTCAACAATTGTTAAAGAAGGCCGCCATGTGAAAGTCTGCTACTAATCAAAAATGTAACATGACAATGAATTATTTAAAGGAATACTAAGACTTCCACTGCACTGTCCTGCAGAATGACCATAATGTGCAATAACTGCAGAAAATATGACGATGTAATATACTTAGATGTCTCGTCGCCATGTAATTTTTTGCAACCGATGAACTGAAGTGACCATAATTGGTATGCGGAAGATTGACGAATACACCTCTGGTAGAGACCTGTCAATCACAGTAGCCCCGCCCTAAAGCATACTCTGCTTTATCGTCTATTTGACTCTAAATGGACCATCATTTCCTAAATGAACACCATGCTGTATTGAAGAAGACTTGAAACTAGAGATTGAGACCATGAACTCATGTTTACAATGTTTACTGAGGGAATAAATCAAGTGAGGAGTAGAGTCATCTTCTCATAGCCCTTAATGCCCTTGTTTCTTTAAAGGAGTTCTCCTCTGATTTAGCATTGCACCAGAGATGGCTTCCTAATTCAAATCATATAGAGGTGAAATCCCGCCCCTCCTGGTGGACCACTATGGGAGTTTAGTTTGGTAAAAATTTGGCACATACTGTACATTACCTACAATACGAAATTATCTGCCGAAGTGTAGTAGAAGATGCAGGTGTGTTATGCTAGTATTGTTATGCTAGTAGCATGCTAGCTTAGGATAGTAGCTAGTAACAGCTAATGTAGCTGCTACTAGCTCACCAGGTAGTTACGTGAACAACTCACACCTTTATACAGGGCATATGACTATCAGCTTGCTTTTGGAAAAGGTAATCATACAAAATACTTTTTCGAATGTCAAAACTGTAGCAGTCTTTCTAGCAGTCAGGTCTATTTCATAAACAAAAATATATAGTTGGTGAAGTGTTTCTTTATCAATGTATTAGTCAATCCAATTTCTCTGATGATAGGTCATACTGCATTCAAGTGCATTCATGTTTGTGAAAAAGGAGAAATATATAATCCAAACAAATATTGGGATGTTTGTTCTGCTGCTTAGTTGGAGGACCTGAAAGCAGAGATGGAGGAGTTGGAGGCGTACGACACCATGCAGGTGGTGAACACACAACAATCCAACCAGCGTCTGAAGAGAGACCTGGAACAGTGCAAGACTGGACTCTACCCCACCATTGAACCCAGTCAGCCTCCACGTGGTATGTGCCAAAACCTCGCTCAGCACCAGACTGCAGGGAGATTATTTTTGTCTTTTTTATTTTTTTTCACTACCCCCGTAGGCCACCAGAAAATATTACCCTGGTATGTAGCAATTGTTTTTACGGTATAGCTCGCTTATGATAAATCTAGCAATTTCACATCATCCGCCTGTAGAAACTGATTAGGCTTCCTGATCAAATCTTACGCCGATTGCAACAATTAGGAAGTAATTATCAATAAGTGGCCGCCTCGTTATAACAGCCCTATTTGTTGAGCGCAATTTCTTTCTCTCTTTTTCATTTCATATTTTCCCCCCAAGGTAACTGCCCCTACGGTCAATTTCTGAACATTTCCGGACCGAGGGTGAACACGGCAGGAGAGTACCCGGCTCCTACAAGTATGGAGCCTGGGGTCGGGATCCCAAACCAGAGGCAGGGAAGGAGAGCTGGTATTGGCTGGTAATGTTGACCTCCAGCAACAGATTCTCCAACTATGTGCGTCGCTACACCAGCCTGAGCTCTCTCATTGTTGGAGTGAGCACCCCAGGTAAAGAACTCTTACGTTAAAGTCAGAAATGTACACCCTTATAGTTCAGTGAGCATAATTGTGCAATAGATACATCTAATGGACAAGAGCATGTACTGCAATGCAAGTCTAGGTAAAGCAAAAAGAAATATGTGTTTATCACACACTGAAAATTGTGCAAATGGCGAAAAAAACAGGATTAGGTAAATAGGACAACTGCACGAGGGATACAAACAGGAAACTTAGCCGACGAACCGACAACCAACGGACAAAAGACAAGACTATTAAATCACAACAAACTAATCAGACAACAACACAAATGTGGGCAGACAAGAGGGCATTCTGAAAGCTGATAGGTGGAAAAAACACAAGGGAACAGAGCAAGGTGGACGAGACTAATACAACACAGGTGATGCACAGACAAAGGAGGGAAAAACCACAAAGACAGGAAGTCAGACAAACACAGGACACAATAGGCAGGGAACTTCAAAATAAAACATGAAACAAACTAAACCACAAAAACTGGGCAAGTAAAGAGAATTAGGTTTAAAAATCAGGAAAAGATAAGCAGTATCCTCTGGTGTCGGCTGGAGGCTCTGAAACCGCTCCTAAGCAAACATGGATAACATATGTGCAGTTAAAGTACAACATGTTGGCCATCTTACTGCTGCACACTAATATAGCAAAATGTTAAGGATATGCGCACCAGCTGATTTACACTTTAGCCCCTTCCTAACTTAAATGGGGATAAAATAATTTAATTGTGCAGCTGTTCCAGACTTTGCAAATGTCATTGGACCAGGTGATCGAATTCTGATGGTGTAAAGAGTAATTTCACAGTGTCATGAAGCTCAAAACAATTTATCCACGATTTAACAGCCGCAACAGTAGCAATGGAGTAGGCTAAGGCGGAGCCTATTACATAAGCACAAGTTTAACTTAAACATGCATGCAGCACGCTCTCATGAGCATCCCAAATGACAGGCACACACAATTTTGGACAACAAAAATTGTGGGGTTTATTGATGGGAAGAAAATTTGAATACAACAATACTTATCTTCTAAAAATGTAAGGCACCCAAAATACTTTCTTCAATATTTAACAAAACTTACTCATGATAACATTCGTTCCTTCCACTCTTGCTTCTTCTTCTTCTTCTTTTTCTTCCTCTTTTTCAACCTCTTCCTCTTCTTCTTATTCCAGGTAACGTCCTGATCCACTCCTCTAACCCAACTACCAACACCGTCCAGGGTCCAAATGTTGTGCTGTATGGAGAGGCCTTGTACTACAACTGTTACAACCTAGATACTGTTTGTCGATTTAACCTCACCACCAAAACTGTTACGAATTTCCAACTACCCAAAGGCACCAGGTACGCAGCTTGACTTTGTCTCGAAGATCATTATTTGTGTTGCCGTCAGAATCAATGTTGCTTTTACAAAAAAATAACAAAAGTCAGGAAATCTTCCATGTTTGCATGAAAATGCTGAATTCTGTGGTTGTAATGTTTCAATTTACCTGTGTGAAAAATGATTTAAGTCTAAAATGATGAACATGCAAGCATAACATAATGAGTCCAAGAAAACTAAGAAACATCACTCCAGTTTTGTTTTTTTCAGGTTTAACTCAAAGGGTAACTTCTGCCACCTGGATGAATGCTACCCGTTCACCGACCTGGACCTGGCGACAGATGAGTCAGGTGTCTGGGTGATCTATACCACCAACCAAAACTTTGGCAACCTGGTGCTGTCGAAGGTTGAGGAGGGGGACCCAATGAGACTCGGCCAAACCTGGAGCACCTCGGTCTACAAGCAGGGGGTGACTAACACCTTCATGGCCTGTGGCGTGCTCTATGCGACACGATACGTCACCAAAGAAGCAGAGGAGATCTTCTACTCGTTTGACACCACAACAGGGGAGGAAAGGTTCAATGTTGGCATCTTCATCAACAAGATGTCTCCCAACATTCAAGCCCTGAACTACAGCCCTGTGGACCAGATGCTATACGCCTACTGTGACTCCTCCATGGTCTCCTATAAGGTTCTGTTTGGGTAAATGGATAATACTGACACGTTTTCCATTAAAAAGTTTGTATCTAAATAATAGCTGCAGTAATAGTGACCAGCATGACAAATAAAGGGTGATTCATTAAATCACATTATTCTTTGCCTTAACTAGGGTGCTTCCGCATTGCGTTTAAAATCGTATTTCCTTTTTAGAGCCGAAATGCAACTACATTTACTTGGTGTGGCCAGCTTTACTTGCCCAAAAAAGGTTTTTAGGCTTTGACAAACTGTTTCCTTTCCCAATATATCATCCAATGTATATATACCCAATATATCATCAGCTAGCTAGCTAGCAGACAGACAGACATGTTGGTTTAATTCACTCTCAAGATGCAATAACAATATACATTTAAACTATCTGTGTGGACCATTGTTTACCCTTCAGGCAGTAAGAGTATTAAAAAGACACTTTCAACATGTGGTTTTGTATGCCAATGCCGAGCAGCAGGTGTATTTAATGTAGTAATTAAAAATATCTTCACATGTGATTTCAGGCTATTTTCATATGTTGTCCTCCAATTCACTGACAGATATTGTACTCCAAAACCATGTGATCACCACAATGTAGCTCCTGAATGTTCCAAAATATCTTTCATTGTGTACAATGATACTACTGCTAAACCGAAAAACGAAAAACAAATGCACAGAACAGGAAGTGATAAAAAATGTGTTAGGAAGCAAAAGGTGAAAAAAGGCCAGCAAAAAGCACTGAGTGAGTAGGAAACACCTGTACTATACGTGGAACACATGGTAAATCTGGATGCTGAATTGGCCATGAAATACATTTGTATTGCAAGACCTAGAGCTCTCTGTAGCTGATTTATGTATGTACCTAGAGTGTGGAAACATTACATTAATATTTTCCAGAATAATTTTATCTGCATCAGGTGAAGAAGAAATGTTAACAATATGACGTTAAATCACAATACTAAAAATGTTAAAAAGTTTGAAGTTCACTAATGTGTGTAGCATTGCTCTCATCGAGGGGTGGCATCTGTCTATTAAATAATATAATTTAGAGATATACATAAATGGAATAATTCATGGCAGAGGTGAGAGCTGTGCAAACCAAATATATTGAAAATGTGCACCAAAATACTTTAAATGATCAGACACCCAACTCCACAATATTCAGACATAAAGTCTTTATTTCATACTTGTTACTTGGTCAGTACATGGACAGAGACAGCTTACTTTTTTATATTTATTTGTATATAATATATTGAAATTTGACATTACACATCTTAATGACAGCAAAGTAGGTAAGAGTCCTTCTACTGATGTGAATAGAAACAAGCTCAAAGGGAAGACTCCCACAATATGAAACAACCAAACGAGAAAAAAAGAACTTATTGCTCAATACAAATCAATCATAAAGGTAGTATGAAGAACAAGAGTACTAGTAGTACACATGAAACAATGTCATTATACCAAGATGAAGTTACACCCTATTGTTGCCTATCAAAAAACAAAAGAAACTCCAAGGGAAGAGGAACAGAAATATGTTAATAAGATTTCTTCACAAGTGTTAAGAGTGTTTGCTTCGGGTAACCTGCTCTATAAATAAAAAGTATCTACAAGTGCAAGGAGGACCAAGGTCTACACAAACTGATCGAGTGCGGCTCAAAGGAGCTGTCGACTTCCACACATCGCTACTGAACTTCACTATTTCTAGACCTTGAGGAGGCGCAAAAAGGAGCTGGGTTTTCCATGTTAAGGGGTTCTTAGAGGCTTGGGTTGACAATACTGTACAGCACTTCAATGAAGGACAAAATACATTCAGGAGCCCCCCGGGCAGTTTGGGTCGAAGTCGTGTGGGAGGAAACCTAAGTGTAGATGGCAGAAAATAGCTTAGTGAAGAGAGAAAACGCTGAGAGTTAAACATATACTCCGCTACATGCAAACTTCAGTGGCATGAACTTTACCTATGAGGTTCTGCGAGGAGTAACTGAGGAGTTCGATCTGGCTGTCCAATATTGTCTCACAATTTCTCTTTTTTTTCAAACTTTACTTCAACAATATTCTCTCTAGCTTCATCAAAAATCACATTCTTTCTCCTTTTAACATTCATTCACTCACAATTGTTCAGGTCAGAATCTCTCTCCATGTTTTGGTAACACAGCCTTTTCATCTTCCTAGCTAAAATAATTAAAAATATATCTGCTTGTCTCTTGCCCCCTGGTGCTCAGAAACACAACTAACACTACCAACATTTTAAAAAGTGACTTCAGCTGATAGCCCTTTAGGGTGCGACTGGGTTTGCCTGTGAGGTCCGGGGCACCAAGTGATTGTTTAAGGGGGAAGGGGTTATTTTTTATGTTTTTAAGGTGGCTGGGGTTTGCCCTACATTCCGAGCTTGGCGCACAAATGGCTCCAAAAAAGCCCCGCCCCTTACAGGCCACCTCAGGAAAGCCCACACCTCAGCAATAGGAAGCTACGCCCCTTTTGACAGGGGACCAAAGGTTTTCTTTGTAAAACTGGTAACAGGAGAAGGTGACATGGTACATGAAGACTGTACATTACTAAGCCAAAAAACCAGGGGAGACCTTCTCTGATCACTATTGTCAAGGCGGACCAGTATTACAGCAAATAACAGAACACAGCTTCACTAGTCTATAACTATACTTGTATACATGTTTTATACTGTACTGGTGAGATTATGGTTGCACATTACATCAAAACACCGACTGATTAACAATGGATTCCTTCTTGTGTGTGTATTTATGTATTTTTTTTGGCTCAGTTCCCTCACAAAGCCAAGCCCACGCAGGTTTTATATGAGAAGGTGTGTGAAAATGTGTGTGTGGG
This sequence comes from Anoplopoma fimbria, assembly GCF_027596085.1. Classification (NCBI taxonomy): domain Eukaryota; kingdom Metazoa; phylum Chordata; class Actinopteri; order Perciformes; family Anoplopomatidae; genus Anoplopoma; species Anoplopoma fimbria. The sequence goes on from NC_072467.1 coordinate 15,655,854, forward strand.
TTGGTGGTTGTGGATATTTGTTTGTGTGTGGGTGGGTAGCTTTGGTATATCCACGGAGAGGGGCTGGCGCTGTAAAGGAAGGCTGCTGCCAGTTCTTTGGCGGTGACCCGGACAGAGAGCTCGTTGGGTCGGCCTGGTCCTGCCTCGGTCCCCCCCTGGTCTAGTTTGGTTTGGGTCAGAGTGTGATTGTCATGTTAGAGACCACAAAGAGACGATTACGGCCAGAACCACGTCCGTGCACTGGAGTTTCTGACTGATGACAGTGGTTGCATCTATGTTTAGTAGCCACATGGACGGTGCTATTGAATAATGCCCTATTATACTAGATTCTACTCAGATAATAAAATGTCCTAAGATTACTTTTACATTCACATGCATAAACATGTTAATAAATACTTATTCTAGCATATATTCATGTAGTTAGAAATGTGAGATGACACAAAGCATAAAACTGCACTCAGCAGAATGCTCTAATGTGAGCAGTAATAAGGGAAGTTAATATGATGTTCACCAGCCTGGCCTCCTTCTGATGCTCCATTCAGCATCACACCTAAAATAATTGAGCTTTCTCTGTTTGGAAAGTGATAATAAGTGAGTGATTGAAGTCTGGAAAATCAAGTACAATTCCACCTCTGAGTAGCTTACTGATCAAGTGCTTCAGAGTATCTTTGCTGCGATAATTGCTACATTCGATGTATTAATATGAATCATTTTATGCTTCTCCTAGCCAACAATGTGGAGTATCAAAGATGGACTCCAGTGGCTCCCAATTCACAGATTGTCATCTTCCTCAAAATCTAGATTATTCAAACCCAAGTGTGGTTGTACTTTGGCAACGTCACTTACAGATTAGTGTGGTAAAAGCATGTTTGTGTCAGCTAAACTCCCCTCACTTCTACGCTGGCTTCATTTCTCAGCACCAGAGGGTGCCGCTTCCTAGACGCCCATGTACGCTGATGCTATCACTGTTTCGCACTCTAAGAGTGGTTTGACATCAAATCTCACCGAGTGCAGCTTTAAATCAGTGTGGTGTGCTCTAGCTATGCTCTTAGACTAAAACAAAAGCTAACAAATCCTCTATAAGCACTACAGGTGTACTCGTCTACGATAGGCTATGTTCTGTTGTCTGTAAAATTCTGGACACGCACTTTCTGACACTCACCGGTCATGGAAAGAAATAACTGGCTCTTACAGGTAACACAGAGAGAGATCCTCACAATTTGTCCATACAACAACATAAGAAAAAACTGCTCGCAAAATACTGATGCATAACACTTTTTCATTACGGTACCACATACAAGTTCAGTTTTCCTTGCATTATATCCTGCATTTTCACCTTCTCAAACAGATTTCCACATTACATTATTAAAAGCAGCTCATATTATATATTGCTGTGTGGACTGGTGATAGACAGGATTACTTCCTTTTTTTGTGAAGTGAGTGGTGGGGGTTGGGGTTGCAGGCAAAGAATGAAGAGACAATTAGCAAACACAAGATTGACACTCCAAGAACAAAAACAGTTGCCTAAATCTTTCAGTGCTGGGCGACGGGCGTGGGGTTGAGGTGGCTATTTTAAGGTGTGGTTGGGGGTGTTGTTAGTAACAACACTTATGGTATCTTACAGTGGAGGGGGAGGGTGGGGGGAGGGGGGGGGGGGTGGACAAAGGGATCTAGAGGAGACAGATGAAGACAGAAAGAGCTGTCTCCACCTTTATAAACTTTCCTTCCTATTGCTGTCTTGCTCTATCTACCACTTCTGACTTCACAGCTTTGCATTCTGCTCATCCTTTCCGACTTGCTCTTTCTCTCTCCATCCATCGAGCCCCCCTACCCCGCCCCTGCCTCTCTCTCTCTCTCTCTCTATGGCTGGCCGACCCTTCAGCAGGACACCTCCATGGTGTGGGTGATGGTGCCAACTCCCTCGGTGCTGTCGGAATGGGTGCAGGCCCGAGAGCGCGATCCGTCAATTGATCCGGCGCTGGTCAGGGAGGCCGTCCTGGAACGAGCCAGGCGGGTCATGCTGGCGGAGGGCACTGGGAGGAAGGGGAGGTGTGGGGAAATAAATAAAATAATTCAGCACTACATTTGGTAAACAAAAGTGATGTGATCAGTTAATATTGTGGAGACGTTAAGAGTACATGCTAATGTGGGCAGCCCTGATTGGTTGGAGTTGTTCATTAAAGCTTTCAGTGTCTTGACAGACACACATTGGCAGCACCATGCACTTTGTGTTATATGAAGCTCAGTTCTCCTAGTAGAGCTGTTTTATTATGATAAAATTAGTTCTTATTTATTTATTATACATATTAGATTGCGTTGTTAACTGCTGTCTCAAGGGTCAAGAATGACCCGTCAAGCTCTTTGTATCTATCCTGTGTCTGAATATATTAAGTTGAGTCTTACCCACATCAGAATGAGTCAGAAAAAAAGCAGTAGGAATCATGCAATAAAATGGAGTCATGTTTCTGGCCACCTGATAAATTCACGCTCCTTTTAGCTCTTTTTTTGGTCTCCTCCACCTCGTGAGAAAAATATCAGGCTCTGAAGTGGCTGAATGGTCAACTATGTGTTTTTACTCTGGCGGTATTTAGAAAATATGCATCGCTGTCGATAGATAAGCTAAATCATTTTCAAACCAGCTAGTTTAAATACATGAATTTGAGGCAAAGTCTCCCATATACATTTCACATTTAATTGTCAGTCATTTATTTCCATTTGACTAAGTGTCGGACATCAATTATTTAAATCAAATTTAGTTTTTGCAATTGAATATACCTTTGAAATCGCTATCTGTCTCATCAGCTTTTAGGAGACAGTTTCAATTCTCATTTCATCTTGAACTTTATTGCAGGGTGCTCTGAATAAGCCACTCAGACTTCTTTTCTCTACTGCACTGAAATTATTGTTCATCCTATTTTATTTATTTTGAATTCAAATAATTGTGCTAAATAAATAAACTAAACTACACTAAACAGGAAAAATACCTGGAACGGTTGAAACATTAAGACTGAACACCGGATTTAGGAGTTCTCAATCAGTCCAAGTCTGGTAGAGTTGTTAGGTTCTCGTACAACTGTTGAGCCTTGCTTCCATTGAGGCTGCAGAGTCTTTGGTAAAAAATGCAACGAAAGTCCCATGGCCAGAGCCCTAGAGGACAATTTCAAGTTTCAAGAGCACACCTTGAAAGTTTCGTATTGTATACTTTGCTTATGTGGTTCAGGTCCAGAATCTGCATAACCCTGAGGACAATTTGAGTTTTTGTTCAGTCAGCGTTTTATATAGGTATTATAAGCTTAAGTTCTCATTTGATTTGATAGACTAGATTTAGTGATCCGTTGGCCAGTCTCCTTTAAAGCCGAAACTATTAGTGTCCAATGATGGTAGTCATTTAAAGACATGGTCATTTGTCACAAACGTAGTCCAAAATTCTGTGCTCCAAGCTAGCAGAAGGCCATGCAAAGAGCAGTACTGGAGATGCAATGGCAGAGGTAGGGGGGAGAGGAAGTAAGGGCAGTATATTTTTCCGTGGGAGGAAAAAATACCTTTGATAAAACAATGATGGGGTACAAGGTACGGAAGCCCTGAGAGGAAAGTAAGAAATAAATTCCGGTGATCCATTTTTAAAGTCTGATCTAAATTGTTTTAATGTCCTGTGTTTATGACTTCAGAACTGGTGAAAAAAAGGATACTCTTTCTAGGTTCTTTTTTTAATTTTATTTTTTTCAATCTGTGAGACAGGTGGGGGAAAGTTCTCAATTAAGACAGGATTTTTTGATTATTTTTTCATTTTGGAAAACAGGTGAGAACACATGTTTTGCCAGGATCATGCAGTGTTTGTTGTTGTAATATTCATTCTGTTCACAAGAGGCTGAGGTGCACCACTGTCCCATGTTCTAAATATGATTAAAAGCATTCATGTTTTCTTCCAGGTGAGTTTTCAGTTCTCCATGTGCTCTCAATAAAAGGAACACATACTATATATTATCTGTTAGCAAGGTATGTAAATTATAACTCACCTGACTGAAAACGTGAATGCTTTTAGTCCTACTAAGAACATCGGACATAGTGGTGCACTTCAGCCTCTTGTGGCCAAAATGAGTATTACAAGTTTTGACCTTCTTTCGCGTGGCAAAACCTTTTTCTCAGATGTACTGAAAGTAATATACTCAAGAGAGAAAACTAATTCGATCAGACTCAAAACATTTTTTTTCTCACTTTCCACTCAGGGCTTCCGTATTAATGTCCCCTCGGATAAAAAATAAAGAATAAAATAAACTTAAACATTTCATAACAAGCCAAAATGTTGTATTCATAAATAAATGAAAAAATGCCAATGTCATCCAAAAGGGCAGCAGTAAGAGGTCAGAGGTGAAGGGGGAGGGGGAAGTACCTGGCCCTCCACTCAACCTCCGATCCTTCACATAAGCGACTGAGAGAACGGGGCAAGGGAGACAGAGGGCAAGATTAACACAGCTCATGTCCCTCTGCATGAAATACATCAGTCACTCACACATTACTATGATAATACTTCTGCTGATATAGCTTTTCAAGTGAAATTACTGAAAGGTCAAAGACACATCTTGTTTTTTCTGCATACTTACTGTAGCCCATTCCCTGCAGGAAATACTTGAAGGCTTCAGTCAACTTCCCAGGCTGGAACACAAAACACATCACAGTTTTCATTTCACTGAACAATGTCAAATATGATCCGTCAGATTTTTTTAAAATATAATTTAATGGCATTTGTATGGCAGCCTGTTGACTATGCAAGGTCTTTTGTTTGTGTGTTACTACCTGTGTGAGCTGGGGAAGTCCACCAGAGTCAGCCATCTACCACAAGAGGAGAGAGCAGCAATTAACCAAACTGCTACACAAACAACTAGAAACAAAGAGGCGCAGCAATTGTACACCGTCTCTCTTTGCCTGCCTCCGTTTTTCTGCCAACGGTAGTCTTTTCCTGTCATTGGTCATATTTGGTGTAAATTCTGTGTGTTGTACAAGTAAACTGTAAAGTCATCATAATTGAGGATTACAACACAAGATTACAGGTGTCTACGACGTGGGCAATGTAATTGTAAAGTGTCCAATTAGAGTCTACCTGGAAATCTTTCTAGTTTGTCTACCTTCTCTCTCTACTGTCTGCTTTGACAGGAAGGTAAAATGGCTTTTGAGATTAGTCTTGTCATCTGTAACTGTTCATCTAGTGCTGGATGCAACATGTTACTTCATTATTGTCAGCTGACTGGTGCAGAATTCACTTTTTTGTGTCTTTTGTTGCCATTTATTGTCTTTGTATTCATATTTAAATTGTGCTTCAAATCTTAGTTTGGTTCATTATTTCTTAAAGGTCCTATATTGTAAAATGTCCTATTTTCATCTTGTTGTTGTTTATTATAAAGCAGATCAAGTGCAGTTTCTGAATATGGGCTGTGTTATTGATGAGCTGCTAAGAGCCCGAAGGATAGTAAAAGACAAAACCCACCACATCACCTGTTCATTTTTTTTATCATCCTCCATCCTCCACATATAACACAGCTGTTTGTTTCTAATGAAGTGGGACTACATACTGCATTTTGTTGTACAACCCCGTTGTACAATGACAACAAATTAACCTTGTAACTTTATGCATTTCTCCATGGATTGAGCGTTAAGATAATTATAAAGTATGTATATGCATTCTCAATAACGTTTCGAGGGGAACATATTTTCTGCGGGATTAGAGTCACAGTTTCAAACAGTTTGAAACAAACAAAAAAATATGCCATGTGCACCTCAAACAAAAAATGAAATAACTCAACATTAATATTTGTCTCTGTAGATTGTTGTTGTTGCAGAAGTACAAATGCAGCTGCTGTTTACGATTCTTATTAAGTAGAAAGGGAGCTACTGGTCATCACAGGAAGTGCATCCACTGCACTGCTGAGGCTTTATCGTCACATTGAAAGACTCAAAGGTTCAGGCAAAGATGTAAATGGACTGTACTTGTATAGCGTTTTTACTGTCTTCTGACCACTCAAAGCGCTTTTTAAAGTGCCACCTGCACATCAGGACTATCTAACCATTCATACAACATTCACACACCGCCAAAACAGCCTGCTGAAGCAATTGAAAGTGTCTTGCCCAAGGACACATCAACATGCACTAGAGGAGCTGGGGATCAAACCTCTGATACTCTGATTGCAGGACGACCCTGCTCCACCACTGAGCCACAGTCGTCCCTGTGTGTTGATGTGTCTTTAGACTTTTTTACATTAAATAAAATGTGTCTGTCTAAAAAGATGAATGTATGAGCGTTCAAAGCAATCTTTTAAATATATGCAGAGAATGTAGTTAATTGTTCTAACATTTTATATTTATGTTTGATGACGTTTTTGATTTGATAAGTTTGTTACTTAAAGTGCTAAAGTTTGTTACTTAGAGTTCATTTCAAAACAGGCTAATTAGTACATAACTATTTATTATATATGGCAGTATGTAGGCTGGTTCTCAAACTTTTTTAATTAATTTTGGAACATTTTTGCAGCCAAGTACTCACATTTTTGTTAAAAAAAAACCAACGTTGGGGCAGTTGAGAGATTACAGCAGTTAAGACATTGAATAAATGAATGTTGAATATAAAATGTTGTTTATTCCCCTTATGTTTCCTCTTTTTCCCCCCCTGCAGTACTGTCTGAGAAACACTGGCCTGTATATCATTGTTAGGTAACAATCGCTGTTAAACGTTTACAATTTTCAAAGTTGAGCATTCATTTACCATCAAATTGTGTAAAATATGTTTATTATTTATTTATTTTGTGTATGTAAAAAAATATTTTATATTGAAGCAGTGCTTCCACAACAACTCAGACTTTTTGTCTGATGATGGAGTAGCTGTGGGTGAGATGAGGACACTCAGATACCTTTAGGAAGGTGGTGTTGGTCGGGTCCAGCTTGGAGTTGCACTCGACCTTGAGGACAGAAAAACAGCAGGTTGAACTGAATTAGGTCAAATAGCTGCTGTAACAAAAAACAAACACTTGTTAACTTTATGGGACTGTTTGTGCTGCATGTATAGTTCATATGTGGAGACTGTGTCAGCTGTCTGTCTGTGTGAGTGACCCAGATACTGCAGTGTGCTGCAGAGATGAGTCACTCCAGCAGGCTGGGAGCACAGCCGCAGTGTGCGCACACACACACACGTTTTTGCACGGTGCTCTGCTTACTGCTGCGTTTAATCTTTAATCCCTCATACAGATTCCCGAATTACATATGAGGAATGGAAACACAAATGTTTTCAGTGAAGAGCTGTATAAATAAGATTCAATGTCAGATGATAATCAGCAAAACTGTTGAAGATGAGCTGCAGGATCTGCAAATGTGTGTTTAAGATCAATGCATCTCTCTGCTTCTCTTACATCCCTCATACCCCTTAAAGACGTTTTATAATAACCCCTCCCTTCATACACCTCTTCCGTCCCATTTCTCTGAAAAACACGCAAGTGATTTGATTTACATTTGAATATGCGGCGGACTATCTGGTGCAGAAGCATAAATATCTGGGTCACTTCAAACTAGCAAAGCAGAGCGAGAGGCCATCTGGCCCCTGGAGAACACACACACAAACAAAGATCATGTTTCCATCAGTTTTTGGAACATTAAACTGACTTACATTCACTTCCTGGAGACTTATCCTAATTCTGACTATAACCACTAGCTGCTTAAATCCATGTCTCCACCCTGAGATCTACTGATTTCTGTTATGGAGAAGTGCATTTTGTAGAAAAGAAAAAGAGAGTGTCCCCAATGTGAATATAAAAACAATGATGTCCCCACAACATGACTAAAACAAACATATACAGTTTGGTTTTCATCACATTGACTTACATTCTTTTTCTGGAGACTTACCCTAACCATTAACCTAACCTTAGCTTTTTATGAGTCATATTTATATTACTATTACTGCTTTTGTTATATATTTTAATTATATCCACTGCTGCTGTTAATAGTAGTAGTAGAACATGTATATTTTATTAGTTTTCTGCTATTATTAGTGCTACCACTGCTCTAATTATATGAATAATTTCTATCATATAGATTGAATGTGTTGTTATGTTGTGCATTCTGTACACATGACATCTATTGCATTCTGTCCATCCTGGGAGAAGGATCCCTCCTCTGTCGCTCTCCCATAGGTTTCTTCCTTTATTTTCCCTGTTCAAGGTTTTTTTGGGGAGTTTTTACTTTGTCCGATGAGAGGGTCCATGGACAGATGATGTCATATGTTGAACAGATTGTAAAACTCCAAATTTGTGATTTGTGATATGGGCTTGCGCAAATTTAAGTTAATTGAATTGAACCACAACTAGCTTAATCCTTTACACTGGCCTTTAATCACCACAATGTGACTTGGTAAACTGATTTAACATAAGTAATACACACACACACACACACACACACACACACACACACACACACACACACACACACACACACACACACACACACACACACACACACAGATGCAGAGAGAGTGAACCAGGTCTCTGCTGGCTGACCTGTTCCTGTTTTACTGAATGAGGACGAACAGACTCTACCTGGATTTAAATGCTGAGTACAAAACACCTAACAGGGTAAGAACAGGGGGAGGAGGGGAGAGTTTGCTCTTTTGAGCTTGAGATAGACTAATAAATCCTAGAAACAGGAAGAAGTCATGGAAATATGAAAGTGAACGGAGTGAGCTGAAGAAGAGGGATTTCTGGTGAAACACAAGTGCTGCTGATTAGAGCGTAAGTTTTCAGAGTGTTTGGAGAAAGAAGACAGATCCTGGACTCACCACTCCCTCCTCGGCCGGGGCGTTGTCTCCCACAACCAGCATCGCGGGACACCTTCAGGAACATGCAGAATGTTTAGACAAGTAGCTGGAGGTGAACCTGACTTCATCAGAATCCTGGCTATAAGCTGCTGCAGTAAAAGAGGTAGAGGTTTTCTAAAGGGACTCTGGTGCTACAAAACACGAAAACTTTTGTCCACAGGGACCGCCAGAATTAAAAACAAAATGAAAGTTCCTCATGTAGCTTTAATATATATATTAAACATAAACCTCAATTAGACCCAAATCACCGAGATAATGTATCTAGCTTTATTATGAGACTCACTTCAGGGTCTTTGCGTTGAGCACCGAACCGCTGCGATTCATCTCCAGGTCCCTCCGACTGAAAGAGACAACATTATTGTTAAGAGCAAGTGTGTGTGTGCTACGTGTGTGTGTGTGTGTGTGTGTGTGTGTGTGTGTGTGTGTGTGTGTGTGTGTGTGTGTGTGTGTGTGTGTGTGTGTGTGTGTGTGTGTTTTTCTGTGTGTTTCAGTAGGAAACCGTGTCTCTCCACCTGTTGTACATGTTCCAGAAAAGCTGCAGGTTGAACTGGTTGACGGTGTTGTTGATCTGTTGCCGGTAGCTCTGCACCAGCTCTGTGTTGTTCATCAGCTCCTCCTGCAGACAAACACAACAACTGGCTCAATATCTGCATCTGACACAGGAGTCAGTTTTCCTTGAATTGTTTTTAATGTTTTTAACAAGAACCAGAAAATGAAGAAGAAGCAGAATAGCAACTAAACAACAATTGTCCAAAGTTATTCCCGGACCCTGAGCTTACCTGGCTGAAAAGATGTGGCAGAATTGTATCTGGCAGAGCGCTGGTCAGACCTGACAGCTGGGGGAAACGCAGGGCGATAGTTATTGTAAGAACAAAAAAAAGCATGTCTGGATATGTAAATGTATGTGCAACAACTAGTATCATATACAGTCGTAGACAGGTACCTTGGTGGCAGCCCAGTCAATCCAGCCTTTGCCATTGGGGTCGATGTTGAGCAGAACCAAACCCTCCACCAGGTCAGGGAAGATCAGCTAACAGCAAAACACAGAAACATATTTAGTTTTGGATTAAGAACTCAGAGCACTTGAACCATGAATGTTAAAGTACACTGTAGATGAAACGGGATGTGACTTACAGCAAACTTGGCCAGAATGTAAGCTCCAGCTCCGACTCCGATCCCAACGATGCTCTTAAACCTAAAAAAGACAATACATTAGAGGCAACGTTTCAAGGACACTTATTGATACACAACTGTAAATAGTTGAAATGGGTGTAGGCTAAATGGATACAGTAGAGTGCTGTGATAGTCATGGTGTGCCTATACGATGTTCCAGAACGGCTTTGACAGATTGGAATTCATTGTTTGTGCAAGAGCCAAGTGTTGTACTGTGGCTGGTACTGTGTGTCCAGGCACTCAATATTGAGTTCACTACCTCGCGGCTTATATTAGCATGCTCATGATCCTTTTGAATGTACTAATAAATATCTGAAAGCGTTGGTGTCAACAGGGAAGTTGAACATTTAATTGAATGCGTTCTTTTAATTGTAACACAAAGAGGACAGATGTAGTGGATAGTTGTTCGCAGCGACACAAACATGTCTGGTCTTTTCCAGCTTGTGCAGCACAAAGAAGACATGATGTCCCTGCTGATTGCAGTCGACTCTGTGAAAAGTTGTGGAATTTAAAAGCACCAACCCAAAGTGCTGCACCACAGTGGGCAGCATCCCAGCCAGCTGGTCCATAGTAGGGTACTGGTACCTGTGGAGAGAGAGGACACAACTTCTGGTCATCATTGCCTCACATACTGTGATAATACTGTGATAAATTCATCATAATGCATCAAATCCTTTGAGATAATTGATAATCTGCAGCATTATCTGTTCAGAAAAAGCCTAACCCCCGACCAACGACACATACAAAAATATAAATTATTATCCGTTCATTAGTGGTTATTATCAAGTGTCTGGTCAAGTGAATAAATGTGTGTGCATATTGTACCCCTGTGGCATCTGTGATGCTCCAATCTGCTGTCCCGGGCGTCAACGTGGCAAACCACAAAGTGCTTTGTGATCTCCTGCATGTCCTCGTTATTGAAGAAGGAGTTGAAGCACAGCTTGTCTGCAGGACAGCAAGGGAGAAGAGGAAATGAGCAGAGGTAGCGTGGGGTGAGGGGAGAGAGAGATAGGATGGAAGAGACGTAAAGGGCATGGGGAGGAGTAGGAGAGGAGGGGTGAGAGAGGAGGAATGTGATCAGGTTAGACGTACACCACCCTCCTTGAAGGTGACCATCTGTACTACTGATGCCGTGCCAGAAGGAGGAGGCAAAGACGGCTTCCTGACTAATCCAATATGTCATAAAACCCTTATTCACCTCCATTTTAATTCAAATAAAAAAACTAGTTTGAAACACTCATTTGCCTTCATATCCAGGTAAGTTTCTTAAATTATATTTTTAAAACATGTTCCATGAAGAATGTAACTTCTTAAAATAGTCGAGCTCTATGTTATTGTATTAACATGAGATGTGTTATGTGACTATGTATTAACTACTCTACACTGCCACTTTGGCCCGGTTTCTCTAGCTAAAAAGATAATAATATATCTCAAGAGATTTCCTAGTTAATAAAAAAAAAGTGTTCATCTTGCCTAGCTTAGCTCAAAGACTGGTACACAGGTGGAAGCTGTTCCCCTAGCTCAGTCAACAGGCAAATAGATGCACATTCCACCTCCAAAGCTTTCTTATTTCACTGTGTATCTTGTAAGCTAGCTTGCTAATGAGTATGAGTTTGGAGCGTTACGATTGCCTCTCAGTGGCGTTTAACATGGCAATGGCTGAGCCGTTGGTTCATAGCTAACAGTGCTAACTAAGAGTTAAAACTACAGCAAATGTGTGTAGTTATCTAACTGTGTAACCTGGGGGGAACTGGAGGGTGGGCGCTATGTTATCAGCTGTAACCTCCTTATGGGAGCAGTGTAAAGCGGCGGCCGTTTCTAACCAGTGGAGCACACTCACATGCACTAAAATCACTTTTTGTTTTAGCCAATGATGCAGACTGTGATATCAAAGAGAGTGTTTACCTCGCTGCAGTGTCAAACAGTCATATAGGTATATGTATGAAGGGAACAAAGTCAAAAAGATTAAATATTAACAGTCTCAGTTTTAAATTGAGACTGTTTCATAACCTTTTGCTAGTTCCCTGCGCTCTAAATAAAGGGACCACTATAAACTATTTTCTAGTCATTCATTTATTCATTTTCCGTAACCTGCTTATCCAGTTAAGGGTCGCAGGGGTGCTGGAGCCAATCTCAGCTGTCAATGGGCGAAGGCAGGGTACACCCTGGACAGGTCGCCTGTCTGTCGCAGGACAGACATATAGAGACAGACAACCATTCACACTCACATCCACGGGAAATTATAGTCTTCAATGAACCTTAGCTGCATGTCTTTGGACTGTAGGAGGAAGCCGGAGAGAACCCACGCTGACACGGGGAGAACATGCAAACTCCACACAGAAGGTTGTCTAGTCCAGGAATTGAACCCCAGCCCCTCTTGCTGTGAGGCAACAGTGCTAACCACTACACCACCGTGCAGCTCTTTTCTAGTCTTTCTTAAAAATAAGAAAGAGATTATTTGAGAGTGACTCACTGAGGATTTCAACCTTAAGAGCTTCACTTCCTCAACAAGTATATCAATTTTCTTAACGTAGCATTCAGAACTAGCTACATGTATAATGGATGTCAGCTCTGCAGTTGGCCTACTTTCAGCCCGTGCGTGTCGGGCTCAGCGAAGCCGCCCGTGCAGCACTGTTTCCTCTCGGGTCGTGGCTGCGCCACGTTAATGAACGCACCAATTAGCACGAGAACTGGGTCGGAGATAAAAAGTTGGGGAGGTCTGTAAGGTGAGTGCCTAATGATTGCCGCAGCGCTGCCTCCGGCTCTATGTGGGCTACTTATGCACTCAGAAATAACAACGCTCCATGAGGACAGAGGTGAGAAGTTTTCTCGTAGGTAAGCGCTGATTCATCGGTCAGCGCTCGCAGTCTGCACTCCCACCCACATGACCTATTTTTTTTTCGCTCTGGACTTTCCTTTTGCTCCCTCTCTTTCTATCATCCGTCTCCTTTTTCTGACCTCTTTTCTACTGCTTAAAACCTTCTTTCTCTCCCTCACCTCTAATCTCTTTGTTTCGCTTTATATTTTCTACTCTCTCCTGTTCGCTACTTCTCTCTACTTGTGTGTGTTTAATCTTTTTTGTTTTTGCAGTGCTCCTCCTTTCATCCCTTGCTCTGAATGATTGTGCGCCATGTGCGCCGAGTGATTTAGCGACTGGCTATGAATACTAATAGCTCGTGGTTCTGCTGCTGCAACAAGTTATTTTTATGCTCTATTGTATTCTTAAGTCTATTATATTCTGTGGGTTTTTTTTGCTTGTTCTTTATTACTGTATTTTTTTTTCTGTGTTTTCTTGCTGAACTTGGCTGCTTTGTGTTCTTAATTGTATCTAAATAAGATGGTGAATCCAGTTTTATAATAATGATGACAAAAAGAAAGAGGACCAAAAAGAAAAAAAAAAGGCAGTGGGACGAACGACAAAAGCTCGACATCTTCAGTCAAAACAGCGGTCCTCCAAACCCTTGTCATCTATCCCACCTCCACCCATTACTGGTTAACCGAGTGACTTGGTTGCTCGTAGCAATGGCAGCAGAACATGTAGGTGTCCTTATCAATTTTAAATATGTGTGTTTATTATCTACCAACGATTTACTTTAGTAACTATGAGCATCCACAGACGCATTCAGCTGAAAGCCACCAGTTAACACGGTAACTGGTTAAACTGAAACACCTGTTGCTCTGACACGATCGTGATCCTGTCGGAATTTGTGTAGAACTTTAGTCGATTCTGACAAACGACCATCCAATAACCGCTGGTAACAGTTTTAATTCAACGTTTGAAGCTCGCTTACTCGTCTGGATGGCCGGGGAAATAAAAAAAATTCTGTCGTCAACGTGCGCACCCATATTTCGGATGACGTCACCTGTAAAAAGGTCTGTGGATAATGCTGCTTTTAGACTTAAACATAGATAGTGGGAGGATTTTTCTTCGCCATTACCTGTTGGTAATACCTGTACCTTGTTATAAGTCTTTATCTTTACATTTCAGGTACTGAAAATGTTTTTTCTTATAATTTCCACAAAGTCTTCACACTGTACTAAAACCAAAGCTGCTACTGTGTGTGTGTGTGTGTGTGTGTGTGTGTGTGTGTGTGTGTGTGTGTGTGTGTGTGTGTGTGTGTGTGTGTGTGTGTGTGCGCAAGCTAGCTGAGTGCAGACAGGAAGGAGTGGTGTAGCATAGAGGCCAATTATCACTTCAGATAAGTGTAGAAACACCTTGCTGAAAAGCCTGGAACATCTGTCAAACCACACACACACACATATTCTTCATGGATACTCACGGTTCAGTCCCACATCGTGGTAGGTGAGGATCGCAGGCTTGTTCCCTTTCGGCGCCCCGCGGATCACCACATGCAGCATCCCGTATGGGGTCTCGACATCGTGTTCCTGTGAAACACACAAACACACTGTCACTCACCTGGTGTTCACACGCACAGTGGGACGCTGCAATGAGAACATTTGGAGCCTGAATCGCCTCGGGGAAAATAGAAAAAGTCGCCTTATCTGTCTCATCATTTAACCTGCTTTTTCATTAAACGTCAGCCGAATGCTCCTTCACCGTCAACAGCCATTAATCCTCAGTGTAAAGGCCTTAAAACTATCAGAAAATTTAAAATACTCTCAAGGACTTTGCATCAAAACTGATGATACCAGCAGTGATGCCTATTTGTGACAGTCACATCGCCTTTCCAAAAGAAAGGTTGCAGGCAGAAGACCAACTAGCAGAATCGTATTGACCCAGAGCAGAGATTGTCAGTCTGTCTGAGCTAAACTGTTGTTTAGCATAAACTACTGTAAGATATTTGATTGAGTTTTCCTTTTGGCAAAATACTCGTACTAGATACATACTAGATTTTAGATTCTCTTGCTGTTTTTTAGAGTTTGCCTTGGTTCTGACTAAGGAGCCTTGGTGGTTGTTGAACAATATAGGGTATGTTTTGAATACGTTGTGCACAACATGATTGGTTGATAGCTTTATTCACTGTGTGAAAGCTCAGAAACATTTTCCTGGCTTTGAAAAAAGGTGCTTTTTTGCTAAGTAATATTGAGGAGTTCTCCCTGATGGCCAGTAGAGAGAATGCAAGTTTAAGGGACTTCACTTCACTTCACTTCACTTCACTTTTCAGTACTGGAGGTTGCCGCATTCTTCATCTCACCTGAGAACAAATCATGTCCCGCTCTCCTCTAAGGATTTCCTCAGTTATTATTTCCTGTTCCATTTTGGTGTCACCTTTTGTCATTTCACAGCCTGAGTGCTTGTCGGCCCCGTCCAGATTGTTCTCACCTGTTCCCTCGTTATCGCCCTCCTGTCAAGGAGCATTTCGTCAGCGTTCCAGTGCTGATTTCCTGGTGGTTTTGAGACAAACCTTCACTAATATGTACTAAGATCATGTCTGTAGTTTTCTTTAATTCCTTTGCATGCATTTTGGAATGATACTTGTGCAGCAAATCCTGACTTTTGTTCAATACCACTCAGTATGTAAAAGCTTGCACCAGGGGCCAACCTCGTCTTTTTCCAAGTGAAGCTATTGTGGAAGTGTCTTAAAACCTACATTCTCTCTACTGGCCATCAGGGGGCGACTCCTCTGGTTGTATAGAAGTCAATGAGAAAATGACTCTACTTCTCTCTTGATTTATTCCCTCAGTAAACATTGTAAACATAAGTTTATGGTCTCAATCTCTTGTTTCAAGTCTTCTTCAATACAGCATGATGTTCATTTAGTAAATGATGGTCCCTTTAGAGTCAAATAGACCATAAAGCAGGCTATGCTTTAGGGGGGCTTACTGTGATTGACAGGTTGCTGCTGCTACCAGAGCTGAATACAGTGTCTCTATGTCACTCCTCCCCATTCCAAATATGGTAACTTCCGTTCATTGGTTGAAAAATAACCAAGATGGCGACAGCGAAATCGTCAAACTCAAGGCTTCATAACGGCAGGAAACAAACCACTGGTTTATGTCACCATGACAACATCCACTTCTTATATACAGTCTATGGTTGGCAACAGCTTCACAACACCAGACAAGGATTTTACCTTAACTGGTAAAAAAATATATATATAATAAAAATCACAATGTCTTACACACAACAATGAAATAATGAGAAGTCTTTTTTTTAATACTATGATTTAGCAGAATGTGAGAGCACAGATCTCTAGAGGCTCACTCTGTCTCCGAACAGTCAACTCGCTGAGCATCCAAACCTCTTTTGATATGACCCACATTTTGTCAGCATCTGCTGGTCAGAGCCAGACAAACTCAAAATGGAGGTATTGGAGTTCTGCATTACCATGAGCCGCGCAATGTAGGGGACACACACACACACACACACACACACACACACACACACACACACACACACACACACACACACACACACACACACACACACACACACAAACACAAAACACAAACACAAACACAAACACACACACACACACAGCAGAGAGTGGTGCTTTTGGATTATTATGCCTGGATTAGATGGTAAAAATGCCCTGCAAGCCTTTTTATTGATGCTGCTGACACTCACGCTGTGTATGTTGTCCTACAAACAAGAGTCATTGCTGCCCCCCCAGTGTGTTTTCACATTTTAAACTAATCAAATACAGAGGAATAGTTGGCTTAAAATCCTCTGTCAACCTGCGGCTGTTAATCTGCAGCAGCCGTGTGCTATTTGTAACATAACACAAATTAACTGCGGAATGATTTAAATGGCTCACAGTACAGAAACAAACAGCACTTGTGGATGCAGCCAACTGCCAAAAATCTCCCCCTAAACAGCAGAAAGTCACACAGCCAGCAGTTAGGAGTTAATCCAGCCAGATTATCTCGCTATTATTTCAGCATCAACATAAGTGTTATCTGCTATCAGCGTTCTAATTTGAGGCAGTTACTGCAGCAGGAGACATTTCACAAACACACAAGCCCCTGATGACCTTCAGACGTCCGGGGGGGGTGTTCCAGTGTCTCTCAGTGGACGTGAACATCCATCTTTCAAAATAAGACTTTTTTGACACTCCACAGCAACGGGATTGGTGGGATTATATTCTCACACTCACACACAGCTTTTACTCATCCGTTTCAAGGTTGCAAAAATGGATGATGCTGCAGAGGGATTATCACTTCCCCAACACCCCTGCGCGCACACACACACACACACACACACACACAGGTGTTTATCTGCAGAGGTATGTGCATCGGTGCATTGCGCAGCATCTGTGTTGGGGGTTAAGTGTGTCAGTGGGCCAAAGGAGGACCAGTCGTTGACACTGACGCTGCAGTTTCTCCTCCTCCAGACAGAACACATTCTACACAGTCGTTGTAACACAGCTACATATTCTTTTGCCTTCCATAAAAATTAGTTTCAGATAAAAATCTTTTTTTCATTTTTATTCCAGACATTTATACCAAATTTAACATGTAGAGTCTAAAAGAAGGAGCTCTAACGCCATCATCAGACTTTTTTGTAAAGACCAAAGAAAAATAAATTCTGACATTGTTGACACCAGATCCAAATACAGTGACTCACACACCCCTCCCTGCCACTCACCCCGTCCCAGCACTCAGGCATGGCTTCACAGTGACCGCGCTCTTGGCCGACAAAGAGGAAGAGGAGGAGGAGGAAGATGAGGAGGAGGAGGAGGAGGAGGAGGAGGGTGCAGACGGCAGACAAGTGACCAGGCCTCTCCTGTTTTAAGGGACTAGGTCCTGGTGGGAGCCGGATGTTTGCTGGATGCTGCGGTGTCTTTGTCTGCTTCGGCAGCACTCCCACCCACTCTTAAATTCGGAGCGCCCCCCCCCCCCACCCCTCCTGCTCCATAGGCACCAGAGACAGAGACAGGGTGTGGGGGCAGGCAGGAGATGATTCGCTCGCGGCGCTGCCTCCCCTGCACGGGATTGGTTGGCTCTCTTGTCCGTCTCTCTGAATGCTCTCTCTCTCTCTCTCTCTCTCTCTCATCAGCACCACTGCTCTCTAGAGGTGATCTATTTCTGCTTCACTGTCTTTCTGTTTTTCCTCCACTCGTTTCAGCCTTTTTGGCAACATCTAAACAACTGCTCACGAATTAGCCGCGATGAGGGCAAATCTTTTGATAAAAAAATATATAAGGAAGACCTGCACTGGGAGTGTGCAGTCAGCCTTGACATGCTATGTTACAGAATGCAGCAGTAAACAACACTCAGATGAGAATCATCAAACCTCTGTTGTTGCAGAAGCCTGTTCTCCTTTGTATGAATTCTACTGAGAGGCTTCAGGACTCTAAGCTTCTCCCAAGAGCTAACATTCATTTCAGGGTAGTGACAGTGATCTGTGACTCGCATGGGGCAAAGTAAATTCACACAAATTCTCAGCACTATGTTCCAATTTGGTGAACTTTAACTGTAAAAATAGCAAACTGTCTGGACAATGCTGAATTTCCAGAGAACTGAGAGCCGGAGGGTCCAAAATGGAGGAAGCTAATGTAGCTTGTTAGCTGTAATAAATAATAATAAACAAACGTGTTGTATGGCCACCAGACTCCATTCTTAATTCTGTCTATGTTAGCCTACGTTAAGCCATATTTTAGAAAATAAGGATCTGTTTAGCATGTTGTTTTATCTGTCCTCTGATATTTTGTTTTAGTGTGCGCATTTTGGTAACTTTGCTACGGTCAGAGTTAGAGGTAAAGAGGTTTCCAACCTTCATTGGACTTGGCCGCAGCCAGGGTAAGTAATGTTAAGAAAGTATCAAGAGTAACCTAAATAATCCAGCCCAGTGTTGCCAAAAAGTAAGTAGCTAGCCGCATTAGCTGCAAAAGTTGAAGGAGTCTCCAAGTCGTCACCACTGACAGCCCGCCCCCCAAAGCCACTCCCCCAAATGTATTAGGACCATAAACAACCAACATCGCTATTGTTAGCATTTACAGCTGTTAAGCTAGCAGCTTGTGGACGACTGAGTGTACGGGCAGAGTACCCCTGTTGCCTGTTAATATTCCAGCTCGTTTTTAGCATTATTGTGCACTTGGCACTGAAACAGGAACCTGTTTAAATCTGCACACATTTTAATGATAAGCCTCCTGTTTCTTGTCAGTCTGGTTGATGACTGTACAGCGTTTTGTTCTCAATGTACGAACAAATCATATAAAATAACTTCAATAAGATTTTACTGGAAGTCAGAAAACAACGTTTAAAAACAAAGCAACAGAAAACAATAGATAACTGAACAATTAACACTAGGAGAGATAATTAGTAATTGGGTGATAACTAATTGCTATGTTCAGACGTCAATACCATCTTTTAAATCTCTATTTTCTATTTGATTTTAATTAGCAGCCTTGTGGGAAGCACTTAACTGTAACCTGTAACAATATAACATGCCGTCATTCTTAAAAGAAAGTAATTTGACATTTGAGAAAGTTTAGTTTTATCCTTTTGCATGTCAAGAAGACTTATGGCTTCCTTTGCCTACAGCTCAGGAGGCAAATTCTGCCAGCTCTGGTCAGTAAATTAAAAGCCAATGTGATACATTTTGCTCAGGGCCTCCTGAGATGAACTCTTAACATCCAGAAGTATATCTCCAGTTGAAATAAAATATTACATTAAGGTTTGCTGACGGGTGAGAAGCGTACGTGCACAGTCACATCACTGTAATGGTGTCACATGCTGACCGTACTAACAGTCTGTGTGTCATCCAGCGATGTGGCCCTTTGTCCTGCCTCTTCAACCTCGTCTCTCCCCCTTTTCTCTCCCCATCTATCCCCCCTATCCTGTTGACAGAACACTTAGTGTGCTGACTCAATTTGAAACCCTCTCTGCTCTGAATTTGTCACTCCCCTTCTCTCCACAGAGGAGATTAACTCTCTCCCTGCTGACTCCGCAGTACTCAGTTCACTTTAAACATACAGTCTCTGCAGGGGTTATTTAACGAGCGGTGATTGGCGGTTTACACAAATATTGATATTAGAGATATTTCAGGCTGCATTTAACAAATGTAAATGTGGATCATCACATTCAAGTTTTAAAATTGACTTGCATTAACCAAAATTATTTCAGCAGGGGTTTATGCTGAAAAGCTCTATCCTTTATTGCTGTGAAACAATTGGTTAAGTTTAGGCAACAAAATGACCTGTAGTAAAAGACCATGGATTTTTTAGAATAATAACGAAACAACGTTACGTAGCAACGTTACGTAACAACTTAAAGTAACAACGTAATTGACAACGTAACGTAACAACTTAAGGTAACAACGTAATTGACAACGTAACTGTCAACGTAATGTATAACAATGTAAAACATCAGGGTAACTACTTAATTTAGCAACGTAATGTCACAATGTAACAATACAACTTAATAACGTAGCCTTACAACGTAGCCTAACAACGTAGCCTAACAACATAGCTTATGAATGTAGCCTAACAACGTAGCCTAAAAACATAGTGTAACAACATAGTGTAACAACATAGTGTAACAACATAGTGTAACAACGTAGCGTAACAACTTAGCCTAACAACGTAACGTAACGACTTTGCGTAACGACTTTGCGTAACCACGTTGCGTAACCACGTTGCGTAACCACGTTGCGTAACCATGTTGCGTAACAACTTAAAGTAACAACGTAATTGACAACGTAACATAACAACTTAAGGTAACAACGTAATTGACAACGTAACTGTCAACGTAATGTATAACAATGTAAAACATCAGGGTAACTACTTAATTTAGCAACGTAATGTCACAATGTAACAATTCAACTTAATAACGTAGCCTTACAACGTAGCCTAACAACGTAGCCTAACAACATAGCTTATGAACGTAGCCTAACAACGTAGCCTAAAAACATAGTGTAACAACATAGTGTAACAACATAGTGTAACAACATAGTGTAACAACGTAGCCTAACAACTTAGCCTAACAACGTAACGTAACGACTTTGCGTAACCACGTTGCGTAACCACGTTGCGTAACCACGTTGCGTAACCACGTTGCTTAACGCCGTGCTGTTGACTAACGACGTTGCTTAAAGATGTTGTGTAACGATGTTGCTGTCACAGTTCTTCCTCCATACTGTCAGTAGCTCCATACTCCCTGTCACTCTGTCTCACTCACCTAATTGGCTCACTCTGTTCACCTGCCTGTCACTCTCTCTCAGTTCACTCTGGCCACTCCCAGTTCCACTTCCAGCTCACAGCCCAGCCCCCTCTCTCACCACACTCTCCCTCACTCACCTAATTAGCCTCATGCAGTGCACCTGTCTGCCACACCCACCTCATCAGCACAATCCTTCTCACCTGCTCACTCTGCTGCACCTACACCCTGCAGTATTTAAACCCCAGTCAGTCACACACTCGCGGCCAGATCGTTCGTTGCATTTATGTCAGACCTTCCAGCAATTTCCCGCTCCGGCCCACTCCTGACCCGTCGGCGCTCCGGCCGACTCCTGACCCGTCGGCGTTCTTGCCGACTCCTGTCCAGTCGGCGTTCCTGCCGACTCCTGATCCACCGGCACTCCGGCCGACTCCTGTCCCGTCGGCGTTCCTGCCGACTCCTGACCCGTCGGCTTTCATGGCGACTCCTTCACCTACTGACCAGTTGGCTTTCCTGCCGACTCCTTCACCTCCTGACCTGTCGGCTTTCCTGCCGACTCCTGTACCTCCAGAACCGTCGGCTCTCCGGCCGACTCTTGACTCGTCGGCGCTCCGGCCGACTCCTGCACCTCCTGACCCGTCGGCGCTCCGGCCAACTCCTGCACCTCCTGACCTGTCGCCGCTCCGGCCGACTCCAGTCCCGGCTGGGCAGCAGCCTTCCCTGGGTCCCGTCCCGGCTGGGCCGCAGCCTTCCCCGGGTCCCGTCCCGGCTGGGCTGCAGCGTCCACCTGCTTCCGCTGGGTCACAGCGTCCCCCTGCTCTTGTTCCCGCTGGGTCGCAGCGTCCCCCTGCTCCTGTTCCCGCCTTGCCGCCAGATCGTTCGTTGCATTTATGTCAGACCTTCCAGCAATTTCCCGCTCCGGCCCACTCCTGACCCGTCGGCGCTCCGGCCGACTCCTGACCCATCGGCGTTCCTGCCGACTCCTGTCCAGTCGGCGTTCTGGCGGACTCCTGTCCAGTCGGCGTTCTGGCGGACTCCTGTCCAGTCGGCGTTCCTGCCGACTCCTGATCCGTCGGCGCTCCGCCACCTCCTGTCCCGTCGGCGTTCCCTGACTCCTGTCCAGTCGGCGTTCCGGCTGACTCCTGTCCAGTCGCGCGACTCCTGATCCGTCGGCGCTCCTGACTCCTGTCCCAGTCGGCGTTCCTGCCGACTCCTGATCCGTCGGCGCTCCGGCCGACTCCTGACCCGTCGGCGTTCCTGCCGACTCCTGTCCGGCGTCCGGCGACTCCTGACCCATCGGCGTTCCTGCCGACTCCTGTCCAGTGTCCTGAGTCGGCGTTCCTGCCGACTCCTGATCCGTCGGCGCTCCGACCGACTCCTGTCCCGTCGGCGTTCCTGCCGACTCCTGACCCGTCGGCGCTCCGGCCGACTCCTGACCCATCGGCGTTCCTGCCGACTCCTGTCCAGTCGGCGTTCCGGCGGACTCCTGTCCAGTCGGCGTTCCTGCCGACTCCTGATCCGTCGGCGCTCCGGCCGACTCCTGTCCCGTCGGCGTTCCTGCCGACTCCTGATCCGTCGGCGCTCCGGCCGACTCCTGTCCCGTCGGCGTTCCTGCCGACTCCTGACCCGTCGGCGCTCCGGCCGACTCCTTCACGAGCCTAAAGGCACTTTTTTGTTTGATTGACATTTTCACTAGTCATACCTGTTATAATACAACATAACTTTCACTAATGGTTGCAAGAACGTCCACATTGAACTTGTTCATGTTTGGAGAAACATATGATTCCAAAGAAATTTCCTAGTGACTGGACTTTTTTCCCCCCATCATGCTTTTGTAGATCATGATGGGGGGAATAATAGTAATAATAATAATAATAATAACAATAATAATAATAGTTATAATAGTTTTTCTGTCTGTAAATATAATATTTCAGTTATTGTTGTTTTTCTACTGTTTCTTATTGCTTATTTATAATACTTGTTTTTTTTATTTTCATTTTTTATTTTTATCTTGTCTTTCTTTTACTATGTCTCTTGTGTGCACTTTACTCTATGCTGCTGTAAGCCTGCAAATTTCCCCGCTGCGGGACTAATAAAGGATTATCTTATCTTATCTTATAATGTAAAAATGTGTGCAGTCAGTACTTTGTGAGTATGTTAGTCTTACATCCCCACCAGCATAAACGAGAAGCAGAATCAAACAATTTATGGCGGTAATTAACAAGTATTAAATCTCAACATAATTGTTTTTTGTATAACTACGATCGATAATAAAACAAACTGTTTGATTAAGCATAAAATGTGATAATTGTTCTGCCAATATAGGCCCTCAAACTGAGATTTCAATTTCATATAATATACAATCGATCACACACACACACACACACACGCACGTCATGTCTACCATATTTTATGGTGGGTGAGGATTCCCATCTGGGGGCTCCTTGGATTTATTAAGCATGGTTTTAAGATCATGTTGTATGAGATGCTATGCTGATCTTGACTGGAAAGATTTTGACCTTTTAATTCCTCACAGTTTATACCAGCAATGCAATGCATGCTTCTACCTGTTCCGTTTTCCTGACACAAGCACCATAAAAGATAAAATAGTTATTTCAAATAGGCACTGTTTTTGGTAAAAATGACAATGTACGATTAATTACTGAACCAATGAATCTGAGGCAGAATGCTTCATCTCACGGGCAGCCAGCAACCAGAAATAACAATGCTCTTCAAATGCAGCAATGTTTTTTTAAACCTTGAAGTGTCAGGTTTTAGTGCGAAAGGGAGGTGTTTGGTGAGAAACGTCTCATCACTCCTATTTGACAGTGAGCACATGTCTGACTAAAATAAACCAGCAGTGAGTGTGGAGCTCGACTAATTAAAAAGAACATTTTTAGACTTCTCAAACAGATTGTTTTTCATGCAAGTTTATGAATTTTAATGGTCGAGTGCTCTAGTTTGTTCGGTCAAGTTTAAAACTGGTGTAAAGCACTCATGGTGAAACAGTACAACTACAGTTTTTGTTTTTAAAGTAGTCAGTAAATCATAGACTGTATATAAGAAGGGGACTTAATCATCGTGAAGTCACCCATTGGTTTGTGGACTGCCATTTTGAAGCCTTGAGCTAGGCGATTTCGCCTTCGCCATCATGGATAACAGCCGCAGCCATGTTGGGCTTTTGCAGCCAATGATGAATAGCCAATAGCCCCTCCCTAAAGCATACCCTGCTTTATGGTCTATTTGACTCTAAATGGACCCTAATTTACTAAATGAACATCATGCTGTACTAAAGAAGACTTGAAGATAGAGATTGAGACCATAAACTCATGTTTACAATGTTTACTGAGGTAATAAATCAAGAGAGAAGTAGAGTCATTTTATCATAGACTTCCATACAATTAGACCTCCTTTTGCAACCGGTATAGTATTATAGTATATAATTGTATGGTATAGTATGAGATATTATAGTATAGTATAGAATGGTACGGTATAGTATAGGCATGAATTTAAAGTAAAAACAAATTATATTGACTGGAAAGCTGTATGCTGAAGCTGCAGCATATCATATTACCCTTTTTACATAACACATTCTAACAAGCAACCCTTTCGGTACTAGGTTGAGGCATTACAGAAGAAAAAAAAGAAAAACTAATTTCCAAAAATGTCAACAATCATAAAAACACCTCTGTTTTATACATGTTAATGTGTCCTTACCCTATGCTTTTCAAACATACCTATGCACCTAAATTCTCATAGCTCTCTTCTTGGAATGAAAATTGGGCTAGTGTTGGTTTTGTATGCGTTGCCCTGCACATTTTTGTTTTGAGACTGAGGTTACTTTCAAAGCTGAAATGTGGCGCTCCTTGGCACTAAAAAGTGTGTTAAGACTGGTCCCAAATCAGTAAAAATTTCCCTTTGAAAGCTGTGTATCTCAGCGTAGTAATCTCTAATTTGGTTCTTTTAATCAGACAATGTCATCATATCAGAGTAACCTGTTCCTAACCGGCCTGTGTTTGGGTGCAGCCACAAGGTCAACATGCAAACTCCACAAAGAGAGTCATCAACTGGTTAAAGGATTCAAACCGAGCTGATAGCGCTTCTACTCAAGCTAGTTATTATTATCTTTGTTATATTAAGCCATATGAAATTATAAATATCTATCTTCCACCCTCCTTTTCCTCGTCTCTGTTGACTTGTGCTGTTTACCGGAGCGAGTAAGCATGAAGAGACGGCAAACAAAGGAAGATGAGGGATGATAAATTACTATGATTATAGACTTCTGGTGACTAGTAGTTATGACTTCTGGTGACTAGTAGTTCTCTTGAATACCTATGTTGAATACACTTATTGCAAGTCGCTTTGGATAAAAGCGTCTGCTAAATGACTGTAATGTAATGTAAATGTAATGTAATGATAGACGGGGACGACACAAAAGAGGTACTGATAAGAAAAGGGAGAGAATAGAGAGAGAGAGAGAGAGGCAACATAACAGCAGTAAGCAAATGGGCTCATACCTTCCAATCCCCCACCGGCATCAGCTGTTCACAGTTCTCCTGCACAGAGAGACAAGCAGAGATGGAAGACAGAGAGACACAAATTAAAAGAGGAAGGAGATAAGTGAGTCTGAACTCTCTCTCTCTCTCACACACACACACACACACACACACACACACACACACACACACACACACACACACACACACACACACACACACACACACACACACACACACACACACACACATATTCCTCACACATTAAAGTGTGCATCCACTGTTGGAGCTGAAGGCCAGCTAGACTCACAGAGGAGCAGCATGAGCTGTGAACTGTTGGTCCAAATCGACACAGAAAAACACTGTTTCCCAGAAGCACTTTATCGGTACAATGTATCATGATCTACTGTCTCTGAACATACAGAGAAATCTGTTATCCATTAAGTTTAGCATTAATTACTCCCTTAATAGGAACAAAGAGCCTCGATTTTGGTGGTAAAATTGTCCTGTTTATGTTTGAACCATAGACTGTAAATATACTGTAGATGGATGACCTGCCTCCACTTCCTCCCACTGTACAAAAGTGTCGCCAGGGTCTGGCAGGTTATCCAGCCCACATATCTGTATATCTCTATAAAAATGCATATATGACACGTATTCTATTACACAGACTCTTACCGGTTACGGAAAGTTAAAGTTAAATCTCGTTTCTTGTACAATTTCAAAGCCACACAGAGCAGCTGTCCATCATGACGTCACACCCTCTTTCATAGCATCAAATAATTAATTAATAACTTGAACATATATCCGCTTGATAAGAACTACCTAGAATGACAGAAACCCTCTTTGGGAAATACATATTTGACTTGTACTCTGACTTATTAGTTTGGCCCATGTCCAGGTCCCTAACGTCGAGGGTGCGGGACTTATGCACTATACTGCAGCCAGCCTCCTGGATGTGTTGGTTTCACTTTTGGGGAGCTGTCATGTCGTCCATCTTCGTTTAAAGTCTATGGTCTGAACCCACCACCAGTTTGTAACACAGTCCTACTGTTCAAAAAGTTTGTGTTTTTTCAAAGCCCACTGAGCTGAGATAACCCTAGTGATCATTTTGTCAGACTTTGGAACGCTCCCCCCAGAGCCACAGAAGAAGTGATTAAACCGTTGTAAAGGCTGAGTAGTACTCTCTTTATGGCTAGCAAACTGATAATGAAGGGTTAAATTGGTGCAGTGTCCCTTTAAGAGCAGCACTTTAACACATCCGTACATCTTAGGTTAGGGCCAGATACACCTGTTATTCCAGTGTATGTCACTCTACAGGGACAGTAAAGATTCAAGTGCATGTGGGAGACTGGGAACACATCAGAAGTAAAAAAGTGAGGGAAGATGGTCATTTTCTTTTAAATACAGGATGAGAGAGAGCACAGCAACCCCCTACGCACACACATAGCAACAGTCATCCTCGTCTGTAAACAAAGATGAGCTGGGGCATAAAGATGACTTTTTGTCATCTGGCCACAGTGTTGGGACTCCATAGACTCATTGGAACTTATTTGTAATATGTCAAAATCAAACGTTATCCACGACAAAATAAGTTTCCCTTTAAAAGTAATTCCAGAAGCAGTTTTGTTGCACGTGAACATCATTTTTAAGGGGACAGGACCGTGCAGTGCTCACTTTTTGAGGAATCTGGTCTTGACTCTTCATTTGAAGAGACATAAAACAGGTTCTCATCCCTTATGACATGCACACTGCTGGGCCGGAAAATGAGACTCACACTTACATAATTGAATGTGAGAGTTTTTGTCATTTTCCAACAAGACAGTGAAAGTCCACTTAACCCAACCTGTGTTATTTCAGCACATGCTCATTTAATTCCTGCTCTGCTGCCTTTGTAAATCCCGGAGCAGAGCAGGAACTGCTGGACATCTGGACCAAAGAAAAACGAAGGACGTGCACATGAGGTTAGGCATTCAGACAGTTGGAACAGATGGTTGTCACACCGCTTCATTGTTAAACATGCACACGATATTATTCATGACATTATTTCTGAAAACAAACCAAAAAAACATGACAGGATTAAAGATGGCACACATAGGAAATCGAAAGGAAAAGTTGTGGATTAAGGTGTGTTGGGAGAGTGAAGTCACATTTGAAGTTAAAGAGAGGAGTGGAAAAAGTCAGATCAGGGACACACCTAAAGAGAAAGAAAGATCTCAAGACAACAACAGGACCTGAAGCTGCCCTTTAAGAAGAATGTGACAATGTCAGATACCATTCAATGAGCTGTTAACGTCTCCGATACACTCATCACAACAGAAACTAAAAGGGCAACCTCAGTCCATGTGGAGTTCATGCAAAGGGCTCATTGTTAGTGGAGACAGTACGGTGGTCGGACCAGCAGGTGGCACTCTTCTCTTTCTCATAACCCCCCCCCCACCTTTTGAGCTGAGCTCAATGAGGAGGGGGACACCACTTTGGACCTGGATTGTGCACCATAGGGGGCAGCTGGGTGAAATTTTGTGGCTTGTATCGTTTTGGGAAAAATGTTTCCCTGGAGGCCCGGTTCCTGCGTGTGAGATTTTGGCCTTGATT
Organism: Anoplopoma fimbria; assembly: GCF_027596085.1. NCBI lineage: Eukaryota > Metazoa > Chordata > Actinopteri > Perciformes > Anoplopomatidae > Anoplopoma > Anoplopoma fimbria. The sequence goes on from NC_072467.1 coordinate 15,684,030, forward strand.
TTCTGAAGGATAGTGGAATACCTGCAGAACTAAATTCAGCTGGTCCAGGAAGATCAGGACTTGATTAAGTCTGAGTGGGCAACTGGTCTAGCACAAGTGGGCTGAACCATTTCTAGGAACCTGGCCCATAGAATGTGTGTATCAAGCTTAAAGATTTAGAGAGGAGGATGTTTAGTGTTTGTTGTTGTATTGAATCCCATCACTGTTCCTGCTATAGTCCACTGCATTTCTGGTGGAGTATTGATTATGTTAATAGTTGGTCAGTATTATGAATTATTACTGTATATGGAAGGACTAGTGAGGCTTTTCACACAATGTTAAATGTTTTCTGTGTCCAACAGTAGTTACATTACGTGCAATACGATGGTAGTAATAGTTAGGATAAGGAATATACAAATATAGAAAGAAAAAGACAATAGAGTGTAAGTACATAATTGAGTACTCTACTTTAGTATATTTTAGAGGTATCTATACATTTCATGCCTCAGTTCTTTACTTGTACTACATTTCAGAGGGAAATCCTATACTTATTACTGCGTTGCATTTTATTTGACAACTAAAGTAACTATGCAGATAAAGATTTTATGTAAAAACACATATGATTAGCTTGTAAAATGGAAAGTTTATACTGCATACAGTAAAGAGTACTTAACTTTTAAAACTTCAAGTATGCTTAATTGATGGTAGGCCACTTTTCTATTCAATATTTTTACTTGAATATTTGGTCAATATTTAGTCAGCATTTCACCTTTACTAACTGGGTTTATACATTATACTACTAACTAACAGCAGCTACACAAAATTCAGCCAAACTGCAGAAACTCTGAGACGATCAAAATAACACTGCTATCTTATAATTTGCACGTGGCATCAGGCTGTAGTTGACGTTAGCCGTCTGTGTGTTTACTGACGCTAACCAGGGCTGAGTGGTCCGTGTACCTTCTGATAGTTTGTTCACTGGATTAAATACAAAGTGGTAGAAAGGAGAAAAGGACTCGTAAAAAGAGGACCAGGATAAGACCCTGGGTGCTGATATTTGCACTGGCTGAAATCAACTGCTAACGATAGTTTGTCTCCCAGCAAGAGATGTTTCTGCAATTTTGGATTTAATCCAATGAACAAACTATCAAACATACACTGACCATGGATGTATTAACAAGCCCTCGGGCTGCTCCACTTCCTCGTCCGCTCATGTTGGACTGAGGACAGACTGGATGCTACAGTGACCAATACTAAGTGGTAATTCACGGGCCACGGCTAGCTGGTTAGCATGCTCATTTCAGTAGATATCTCGAGACTTCTCTGACATAGCGTCAACACTGTAACCTCTTCACATTCTGATGATAATATTTGGTAATTTTTTTGAATGTTTTAAACAAAAATTCTGGCCATATCTTACATATTTAAGTAGATTAAGTTTTCGTCCTGAGTACTACTTCTACCACTGTGAGTCACATGTATGCTTTTACAACAGTAATAACATGTTTACCCAACATTTAGTTTACCACCGTGCAGTCAGTGGGTGTTATCTACTTGTGGTTACCAGTGGATACCATGTGTGTGTTAGATTCAGATGTCTCTGCTTGTTCTGTTGGTTCTGGTAGTTACCGGGAGGACCCCGCTGGTCCGACGGCGCGTCTGGCGGAGCCAGTGGCGCGCGATGACATGCCAGCGGTGAGTGGGGCGGCTGGGAGGAGGGGGTGTTTAAGGGGCGCGGGGCTGGCGGGGCATGGTAACCCCCCGAAGCCTCTTCTCCTTTATCCTGCTGTGTTGGAAAACAACAAACACAAAGTGGTTATTGGGTAACAACGAGGGGGAGACAGAGCAGCGACATACAGTAGACTTAAAAATGTGATGTGCTTCAGGACGTAGAGCTCCAAAGGCACTTCTGGCCTCACTATGCGTCAGCAGAGAGGTCAAGCTGAAGACCTGCAGCCTTCCTTTGAAAGGAGAACAGGAACAGGTGGTGGGCACAGACCCAAAGGCTTAAACCATGCACATGCAACTCTAAACCAGGAATATGCTGCATTCAGGTCACATGGAAACACTGTAAATTCAAGATGCGTAAATGTTGTAGCTAGTATGTTTCTTTCAGGGCCGTAACCAGGATCTTAGACGTAGTTAGGTCATAAATCCAGGTGCTCCCCAAGCTGACCAAACACCAAAAGTAAAGACTTTTGCTTACTTTGATATTTTTAATATACAATTTGTATTAGTTAGTTTTCCAGCATGTCGGTCTAAGCACTCTCCATAATGCAATTTATTTATGTAATTGTTCAATTTAAATGTATTTAATGTAAAAATACTGGAATCTACAACAGATTATTAGGGTCAGTGTATGAAATAACTTAATAACTATTGAGCTATGGGAGGGGGGTAATATACAGAGAAAAGACTCAGATTAAAGACGTAAATTTACGAGGAAAAAAATTAGGGATATTCCCTAATATCAAAGTGGTAAATGTACAATTAAATCACACAAATGTACAATAAAAAAAACTTGAAAATTCTCTGAGATTATAAATTCAGAAAAAACTCAGAAAATCTTTGAGATTTAGGTCGCAAGTTTAGTCTCTTTCTAAATTTGAGTCATTATAGTAAGCATAGCTCTGAGCGAGGCATTTTCCTTCATTTTTTCCTGTGTTGTTCTATAAACATAATGCTGACATCAGCCTGCGTTGTACTTTATCCTCATGTTAGGTCTGTTTCGATGTCGTCCTGATGGATGGGCCTGAACGAGGTGAAGTTTGAAAGACACACATACACGTTGTCTTTCCTGTTCTTTCTGCATTATTTTATAAGCATAAATAAATATAAACATAATTATATAAGTCATATAGTTTGCACTTGGCCGCTCAAGTTGCCTCAATGTTTGAAGGTGGCACCTGTGGTGTAATGAAGTTAATCCAGCCTTGCAAAGTGAAGCGATGTGGTGCCTTTTTTACCAGTTTAATCTCAAAGAATATCCAAGCTTTTTTCTCATGAATTTGGCAACGTAATCAGTATCTTTACCTTCAGTGGCCCTTATATGCCATCGTAGGAATCAGTGTGTTCGTTTATTTAGTTTTAATTATGGAATAAATCAGGTTCCTAAAACCCCCAAATAAAAAACCCAGAGGATATGACCTCACTGTCCTCAATAATAGCTACGGCCATGAAACGTTCTACATTTATTAACGTTAACCTGTCTTCTTCTTCACTGCCTTGGATGGTGCACTACTACGTTTGTTGGCGTATTACCACCACCAACTGTGAAGCAGCGAAATGCCAAGAAACCAACAGTATGTTTCTGTGTCAGAAATGATGGGTAAGTTTGAAACAAAATGAGCAAAATGGATGATCATCATGTGGTCACATACTGTCTAGAATATATGGAAAATTCAAATGCTTCGCCATCAGTTTAGTTTCTTGTTTTTTGCCCTGAGCATGAGAAAAAACTCATTAAAGCTTCAAATCAGTTTGAGCAAGTAAACACATCCGTACAAACTGAATGTAGCATTAGTCCACCATGACTCCCAGTGAGTCGGACCGGAGCTTTACCAGTAACATCACTCAATAACAAAACCAGATCTACAGACTTTAGATGAGCTGTGAGAGCAGACAGGGCTGGAAATAAATCTGTTGCTTCCTCGCTGAAGTCGTCTTCCACAGAGCGATAAAACCAGCGGCCCGTTGAGTCACACAGACATGCAACTGGATCAATAGGGCAGAGGTCGATGGCCTTGATTAATCACAAGCAGCGAGTCATAATGAGCAGGCCTGATGACCTTTTGTTACATGAACTGATCGATAGCAGAATGAGTCAATCATATTGATGCACAGCATATTTAGGTTACTTCTATTAAGGGGAGACACTAAAGGTGAATATGGCAAAAAACTTAAAATAACAGACAACACCATGAAACTTCCCCAGTTGATTACTTACATTTAGACAATTATTTTTTGTTATACAAGTTTCCTGAAATATTATGTTTTAACTAACAAATGAGCCATTAGCTTATTAAATATGTGCTAATGTTCAGAAATCTGAACATTAGCTGAAACCAGGACCAAAAAGCTTGTTTCATTTTTCGACATATCAGTGTTCAAGGTTTTTACAGAGGGTATTTTGGATTTCTCTTTGTATCACTCCATAAATCAGAACATACTGTCAACAGCCATTAAAAAAATGTCATACAGTTCCTTTTTAGTAATAAAATGTTGTATAAATCAGGCTATGAATGGCATATAAAAAAAACCCTCTGTAAAAACGTTTAGAATATAGATAGGAATGAAACTGTAAAGTTTGGTGTATGTAAGTGATACTGAAGTGGAGATTTCTGGATCAGAGCCTGAGAAAAAACTCAGAGAAAACTTAAAATATATGTTTTGTAAAATTACAGACATTTTGAAGACACTACAAATGAATAGGGTAAAACAATTAACTAATAGATATCAGCTGCACGGTGGTGTAGTGGTTAGCACTGTCATCTCACAGCAAGAGATGGCCTTCTGTGTGGAGTTTGCATGTTCTCCTCGTGTCAGCATGGGTTCTCTCCGGGTTCTCCGGCTTCCTACCACAGTCCAAAGACATGCAGCTAAGGTTCATTGAAGACTCTAAATTGCCCGTAGGTGTGAATGTGAGTGTGAATGGTTGTCTGTCTATATATGTCAGCCCTGCGACAGACTGGCGACCTGTCCAGGGTGTACCCTGCCTTCGCTCATTGACAGCTGAGATCGGCTCCAGCACCCCTGCAACCCTTAACTGGATAAGCAGGTTACGGAAAATGAATGAATGAATGAATAATAGATATCACCATGAAACATAAGTTGATTACTTAAATTAAGATTATTAATTTTTGTATAACAAGTTTATACTGTTTTCTATCTAATGGTTTCTTTTGGGGAATTTAGGAAAAGAAGGAGGAAGACAAAGGAATAAACACCTAAATGTGTATTTTGGATGTTTTCTTTCCACGAGTCTGAAAGAAGACATTTTTGGGGGAAGAAATAGCATTAAAAAAAAACCATGAGCAACTGTAACTCCTGGATGTTTCATCCCTGACACTCTGGCCAAGTGAGTCATGGCTAACATGTTTAGTCACTCACATTGATTCCTCCAGCAGAAACAGAAAAACACTCCCCTCTTGTTTATGGTCTGTTCAATATGTTGTTTTCATGCTATTCTGGGTGGTAATGATTTTTTGTCAGTCTGTTTGCATTCCACAATAATAAATGGCCTTTGCACAATTGGCCCTACACAGGAGGTCACAGAGAAAGTGATTCTTTTTCAGGTATACATTTTGCTTTTTTCATGTCCCTTTATTCCGTCCAGCTAATCTGGTTTGTCTCCACCATTTCCATCATCTGGAGAGGCCCTCAAACATTCAAGAGCCCCTGATTCAGCAGCTGTTTAACCTGTTGCTTAGGTAATGAATGAGTGGCCTTTATGTAACCGCCCGCTGCCTCTTCCCCGCTCTGTTTGTGCCTCCACTCTCTGTTCTCCTGCACTCTCTCTCAGCTTACATGAGCTTTTATCTTTTCAATGTTGTTATCAGAGAGTCACGGTCGGGTGGAGATCATTATTTCCTCCTCCGTCGGTAAACAAGCACATCGTCTAATTATGAGCCATCACAGCTAATGAGCACAAACATCTCTGTCTTAATACACAGAGAGTTTCCTAGTGGTTCTTCCTGTAACATACTAATCAGCACCCGGACAGCGGGGGTAACTGCACAGAGGACACACACGAGTGAGTAAACCAGGTGGACTGACCATGTCTGAGTCCACGCCACGCTGCTCCGGCAGCAGGGGCTTCTCCTCCGTGAACTGCTGCTCCTTCATCCCCGCCATCCTGGACAGCAACCTGCAATCACCACGGCAACACACACACACACACACACACACACACACACACACACACACACACACACACACACACACACACACACACACACACACACACAAACACATCTAAGGTTACACTATTATTTCATCATGCAGAATACTGTTTGACCTTAAAAAAATGAATTCATCTGCATTTGCTTCGCTACCAGTGTTGCATGATGATGGCGGTTCAGTTTCAATTAAATGGAATGAAACAGTCCTGCCCCGAGTAATTTCACAAATCCGCATTGTGAAATTATGGAATTATGGACTGAGAAGGCTGATTAAATGATGTGCTGAACAGGGATAATCTCAGCAGCTGATAAATGAAGAACTGATTGGAAACAGAGATGGAATCAAGATGGGAATTAATTTTACTGCAAACCTGCCTTCCTTTATTGGAAGATTTACTGATAAAAGAAAACAAAAACACATCCACTTAAAGTGCAAATCAGTGAGTAGTAAAAAACTACATTAGATTCAAGCTAGATGTAAATCCATTGCCAAACGAAAGGTGCTCTGTGGAGTTTTCTTGTAAAGCGACAATGTTTGAGTTGTTTTTATCTTTGAGATCTAATACATGTGTTGAATGTATTTCCTTCCTCATAAAACATTTGCAAACATGCTAACAGTCTTCTTCTTTGTGCGTTCAGTGACACATTGCTATGTTTGTTGGTGCATTACCGCCTTGACTACCTTACGCATGTAGTAAAGGAGGAAATATGGCCACGTAATATACAGAGCGATAAATAACACTGGGTGGAGTGATGAAAGGGTCAAACAAGAACTTTCACCCAGGAGACAGGTGTTTGTCTCCCATGTAAAACTAAAACACATCATTGACTTATTATAAATTCTGTACATATCTTGTGTAACATCGCCTCTTTAACTAATTTACCTCGTTATGTAACATTACGTAATTTGATGTAACCTCCATTAATGTTACTTTTTCACACATGTAACAAAGCCAACTTAACTACTTTATGTTCGTTACGTAATGTAACTTTGTCGCATATGAAACATGACTGTTTCTACGTGGCTTCTGAAACATGCCTATGATACTACGCAACAGGCATACTCATTTTCACAAAACCATGACCATTACCTAATTCTAACCAAGTTGGTTTTTTTCCCTAACCTAAACAACAGTTTTCCAGTGAACACCAGAGTTTATTTTGAAATGGCAGTGTATGCATGTAATAAGCATAAACTGACACACGGAAAACGTAAACATGTTAAAATGACGGCAGAGTGATACATAGTTTGACACGTGGGGCCACTGACCAAGGGTTGGTATTTGAATAGTTGGCAGTGAGAACGTTTGGTCGATGGCACTGCTAGAGGTAAAAAAAACTCCACAGGGTACCACGCAGTATATTGTGTTCCTGCACTCCTGACGAGAGTTTGATCCACCTAATGAGGAGGGGCTTGTGCAGGACAGATTGTACTTTCTGTGTTCAGCACCATAAAACATGTCACACTAGACATTCTGTGCAACCAAATACGACCTCACTCTCCACTACACACTAAAAATCCCAGAGAGGTGAAATCCAAAATGAAAAATGACCAAACATCTTATTATTCTTCAAAAGTTCCAAGTACAGTAGCTACAAAAACACAGTTAGTGATGTTCTGCTCTAGTTTGCCAGATAACAAAGACTCCAAATTGGAGTCGACGTAGATGCTTAGTGACCGGGATTACTAAAAAAGTGGAGCTTGGAAGTGCACAGACTACTGCCCCAAAGATAATAAGAGGACTGGGGCTGTATTAAGGTCTAATTTAACTTGCCTTTTATGTTTGAGGACACACATACACACACAGACACAAAGCCATAATACACAGGACACAAATACATTGTGACACATCCGCACACACAGAGTGGGGTTAGTACAATAACACTGCCACAGTACATGATCACATCAGTCCACCAACGTTGGAGCAGAGAAGGACACATCACTTTAGTATATAATAATAAATAGTTTCTATTGGCACGACATCACCTGACGGAGGTACTGTCATGGTAAAACTGGCAGATTGTTCAGATTTACAGTTGTCTCTACATTTCCTAATTTAATGTGAACTGGAGAGTCGGATGTATCTGATGATGTAACTGACCCAAATCTGTCAGGGCTTACAGCGTCTTCACTGTGGTATCAACACACAACATCCCTCTGTCTCTTCCCCCTCTGTCGCGTTCCTCCCTTTTCTCTCTCCCCAACCTCATTCGCCCTCTACTGTTGTCTCTCTCCTCTCTCATGGCAGTCGTTCAGCGCAATCTGTGTTTTTATCTGACACCCTAAAAGAGACAAAACCCAGATTCCAGAGAGAGGCGCTCCCGGCAGCTGACAAAGTGTGTGTGTTTGTGTGTGACCCCAGAGTGTTTGGAGCCACTACTTACAAAGGAAAATCCACCTTTAGAAATTAACCCCAGGACGGATTTTTTAAGGAAAGCTCCACCTGTCACATATGCTAATATGTGGCTAATCAGAGTTGGCCTGAATCATTTCACAATGGTTCAAAAGCTCTAAAGTAGACTAAAGAGGTGGGACCAAATCATTGTTAAGCTCTTCACAAATAAGTCTCAGGTCCTGCACTCTGCAAGTCTAGAATCAAGTCCCGGGTCAAGACTGACAAGTCCCAAGACAATGCCCTCAAAAAGACTGACAAGTCCAGAGTCAAGTCCCAAGTTAGGGACCTAAAGTTTCAGTTGTTAGTCTTAAACAAGTCATAATGCGCTCTTCATCAAATGTTTGAGCCTCCGTCTGACCCACATGTTTTGCTCACTGTAGTTTTGGGGGAAAATAAATAATCTTCTTTTTCAAATTTGCAGCCGGTAGTTTAAAGCCATTTTTCCTCCTGCAACCTGATTAGATGCTGTCTGACTCAAGTCGAGTCTAAAGTCATTACATTTGTGACTTCTGGCTTCAGTTCAACTCTTGGGACCTCTGGTAGACAACACACAAAAATGTGTTCACTAAAGGCTTTTTAAAAACATCAAAGGTTATGGAAACGTTAAAGTTACATTTTGATTTAAACCCAAATAGATTTTTGTGGCCACTTGGGGGCACAATAAAAATGTTTTGCTCTTTAGCTGCTGAATGCTTCACTGTGTTCACCAGCTAAACGCTAGTATTTCTGTTCATTGTTTGGTGCTAGGTAAGTCATGTACAGTGGCTCTATCTGTCTGGAAACAATGCTGAGCAGCTTTCCATAGATCTTTCAAGGTAGCTCGCTGCATGCCACACTTTCCCATTGCTCAGATGTGTTTTCTGCACAAGATCAAAACAGTAAAGCTGTGGGATGTAAAACAAAATTATACATACACTTTTAAAAGTAAGATTGCACCCTGAGGATTATGAAGCACAGTGTCCTGGCTGTGTGTACAAGACACACAAGCTATTATGTACTGGTGACAGGTGGCCTCCACTAATTTCAAACTGTTTCCAGCTAAGGTCATTTATAGTTAAGATGTTGGATAATTTACACAAAGACATTTTTGTGTTATTAAACTCAGTAAATCTTTAACCAGATCTCCAACAAATACCAACAAACCTTGTTTTTCTCCTCTCCTCACTCTCCTTCTCCTTCCCCTCTCCTTCACCTCCTCCCTCGCTCTCTCCCTCCCATTGTGACCAGTTTATTAAACGGTCGAGTGTGACCTTTCTGAGGCCGCTGGATTGGAGCCACGACGATATGAGAACAGAGACCAAACAACACCACCTCTCCTCCTCCTGCTCCTTCACTTCATAGCTGCCCGTCTGCTGTTTTCCCTCGGAAAGTCACCACTTCACAAATCCTTTATATTCTTACAAAAAAACATGTTCATTTCAGTAAAATGTTTTCATATTATTTATTTCTTATTGAAATGACAAATATATTACAATAAGCAAACAATCCATTGCGTCAGTATAATATTATAACTGAATATTAAAACCATCCCCAGTGGAAATGATGCTCTTGGCTGTATATATATAGTTTAGTCTATGGATAAACCCACACACATTTATATCAAATGGCAGTGCACTCTTGTGACCGACTGATGTAGTTGGAGACAGAGGAGTGTCCAGACTGTCGGGGAGGTCAACTCAATATCCACCACACATTCTATGCACTCTCTAAGCTGGAAATAAAAAACAAGAACTGGATGATAAACACCAGCAGTAGCAGCCAGAACGGCTGCAGAGACAAAGAAAAGAGCGCCACCTACACACACTCAACAATTCAATGATAGATAATCCCAAAAAAAATGCCGCCCACATTCTTGAAGACAGCACAGCAGTGAGCATGAAAGATTCAAAATAACACAAAAACAAAAATGCTAAAGGATTACCTCCTCATCCTTACTTCACCTCCATAAATCCTTGTTTCTTCCCTCCTTGGATTTCTTACATAACCCATTCCATTGCTTTATCATTTTTTGCCTCCAGAACATCTGTATCCATCATGTTGGATTTTCAAAAAATTTGCATTACTTTCATAAATGTTCTCCCCTAAAGCTTGTGTAGTTAATGATCCAGCAGCTCAAGTGTTATGATGCTCTTTGTCACTGCATACAAAGTGAGAAAATCTTTAGCAAGTCTTCTTACTTTTTCACTTTTTTTATCATTTATCATTCATTTATTTTGGTCCTTTAAGTTGTTTTCCTGACCTTTATTACACTGAGTGCTGATTGATTATTATATCAAGGCCTATTTGCTTATCCAGCAGACACAGCAGATCCAGCAGAAGAAACATCACTCATTTTGTCATGCTGAAAGCTATAGTTGGTAACATTAATACAAATAACTTTTTGCCATATTTGCTCAAACTGTCACTATATCCTGACAGTAGTACACGAGACAGATAATCTGTGTAAAAAACAGCTTCCTCTGCCTCGTTCTAGTGCTCCTAATGTCATCCTAATGTGCCGGGTCGCTAAAGTTCTCATTCTACAGCTGAATGGTCACTAACATATGTTTCTGAAAAAAAATCTTAGGTGAGAAATAGGCAATGCAGTGACAGAATGTTGATTTGAATTTGATCAGTTTGATCAAAGTTCACAAGCTTCACAATAAAGAATCCTCGGCTCTGATTGCTTGTTGTCTTAAGGGCGTGGTGGAATCTTGCAAATTCCTTTAGGAGCACTTAAAGGAGGCAGAGGAACCCGATGTTTACACAAGTTATCCGTCTCATTTACGGTTGTCAAATATGACAAAAAGTTATTTTTTATTACAGTTACCATCCGTAGCTTTAAGGTCAACTGATAGATACTATTTCAATATTCACTCTCCTTTTAGTTTTGTTTTGGTCTCCACCACCTCCTTGGGGTTATACTATGTGGCTCCTAAGCTGCTATATGCTCCACCACCTTCTTGAGCTAGTCCATAACTGTGTCTGTCTGCTGATTGGTATCAGAGCTTTTTATATATATTTACTCAAAATAGCTGCCTTCTGCTGCTGGAAATGAAGAAGATTAGAACGGAATTAGCAAGATGTAAAACCAAAACAATTAGCTAAAAAAGGCTAAAAAGCACTTATTGCACAGTTTAGTGACAACTCTCCGAGATTCAAACAATACTTCTCACATGATTTGTATTAATTTGATGCATTGTAAACATAAAAATAATAATTAGTGCAGTTTTAAAGTTGGGAGTCAAATCATTGCAGACTTTACAAATGATAGTCACTTGGTGTAGGTAAGAGTATAAATGTTTCATTCCTATCAGGCTATTCCGCTGCTCTCCTCTAACTCTCTTTTTGTTTCTCTGCTTTATGAATTTGTCACCAGTGTTTGACAGTTTATTTTATTCCAATCTCTTTTCCCTACACAATCCTCTTCTATGTCTTCCAGCATCTCGTCCATTCATGCTGTCTTTTTTTCTTCTTGCCTCTCCAGCATACGTGTCTCCTCTGACCCTCTCTGTCACTCTCAATTTTCTCTCTTTCTCACCCCCATCTCATCCTCCCATCTTTTATCCTCATTCCAGCCCGTCTCATCCCTCTCTTGCTCACATTCTCTATTCACTCTGACATGCTTATGTAAGACAGCTGGTTGTGAAATCAATTACCGTTGCATTACGCCGGCTATATTTGGCCGAGTGACGCCACTGCTGCCGGTGGAAAGATACCGCTGCTCTCCTCCTCTGATTTATTGCTTTGTCTAGTGCGTGACTTTGCATCTATCTATCTATGGTGACGTTGTTGCTGTTGCTCTATAAAATATGTTGATACATGTCATTTTGTATTGTGTGTCTCTGAGTATGAGAAGGAATTTTTTTGTGGACTTGTGGAATTTGTGGACCTTTAAATTCGGTCTGTTGATCACTCAGTCTGTTCAACCTCTACTGCAGCAAGATCGCAACAATTACGGTTCAGATTGGATTGAAAGCTAGAGTTAGCTCATTTATTGTCCCAGGAGGATGATTCAAACACATTTTGCTGACTCTATGACCTTTTTTCTAGCACTTCCATCAAGTCAAAATTTCCGCTTGGCGAACACGTCTGTCCCAAAGGTATCTTGAAAAGCCTGACCAGATTCCTATAGAGTTTGCTGCAGTCATGGTCCCCATAAAATGATTCCTTAAAGTGTTTATGACTGCTGACCGCTTTCCTCAGGAACAGCAGTCTAAGACTGGATAATTATAAACCACTGATGCAACATACTCTGGAGATGTCAGAACAAGTAAACGGTAATTGCACTTGTACTTGTATAGTGTTTTTTTTCTGACCACTCAAATTGTTTTGCACTACATGTCATCATTCACTCATTCATACACTGATGGATGGAACTATCATGCAATGCACACTGCCCATCAGGAATATCTAACATTCACACCCATTCATGAACAGCCCAATGTGAGCGATTTGGGTTAGTGTCTTGTCCACACATTGACATGGACTAGTGGAGACGGGATCCTCTGATTGAAGGACGACCCTTCTCTAGCACTGAGCCACAGTCACCCACAGTCCAAGTGGAGGGTTTAGGCCCAGTGCCAATCTTTAGCGTCAATGCAGGAAATGATGTGACCTATATCTAGCGAGGTGTAAAGTCGAGATGTGGATGTCGAGGTGGTGGATGGGCATCCGACATTCACTCAGGAGACCGGAGTTGACGTTGGGTCACAGATTTGCAATTTATATTCACATTTTTGTCAACCGTAGCCATCATTTTAACCAAGTGTTTCAGTTGCCTAACTCACCCATTCTCAAGGAAGGCTTATAAGTTTTATTTTGCGTGTCATTATTACGCATTTTAGGCTTTCTGCGCATCATTTTACGGCACGTTGACGTTGTGAAACAGTTGCTTCGTTAACGGATGCAGTTTTGAAAGAAAAAATGGGGGGGCTACATGTTTAAAAATAAATCACTTTATGAGATTAATTTATGTACATTGCTTCAGTTAACATATACTATTTCTTACAGGAGGCTCATGCAATCTGTTGCGTGTGTGTTGGTTAGTCAGTGTGCACCTCCTTGTCTGTCCACAGCTAATCTTGCATTCTGCTGCAGCAAATTTCATAATATTTTGGTTGCTCAAGGACCTCTAGTGGTTGCAGTGGCGGTGACTCAAACTTTCTCAAAACACCTTTGTTGGCTGTTTTACTACCATTGACTGTCTGATGACTCCTCACTCACTACTCTTAACACTCCCTGGCCGTTAGGGGGCGGACAGTGATAACACAGCTGCATCGCAGAACCCCCAGGGGCTACTCTGTGCCCAGAAACACAGTGGGGGAAACTGTCTTCTCACTGATGACTACAGTTTTGTACTCAAGTACGGCTTGTTCAGTTTTATTTTTTTATTTGGCAAGAGTGTACAACAGATCTTATACAACGACTTCAAGCCGATTCCCTGCATACATTGCTGCTCGATCTGCTTGTTTTACAGCCCATTGGTGTATAGAGGGGGGGTTAGCAAACTGTGGATTGTATTCATGCAATACAGCATTGGTCATAGCAGACCACCTGGTAGAGATCTGCACTCTACAGAGTACACCTTTCTAGTTATAAAAAAATCTTCATATTATCATATAGATTGTGAATGTGTTGGAATATTTCAACATATTTATCTACTTTACTTTGCCTCCTCCATCCAGTGTTGTGTTTTGTATCTCATGAACAGCACTGCCACTAAAGCCATCCAGTTGAACAGTGAGGCATGCGGCCATCACAGTCCACTCTCCACAGTGGAGGGCCGAACTTTAAAGCCTCTCTTCATCCCTCAACCAAATGTGGTCCGGCAGCCAAAGTGTCAGTGGGTGAGAAGTTATTTACAGGCCTGTTTTCTATGTCCTCTCTCTCATGAAGGAACACTGCCAACAAAAAAAGAAGCTTTTTTTCTCCGAACAAGTGGTCCTTTTTTTCTGGTTTGGGGAGAAAACAGTCTGCTTTCACAGCAGTTTGTTGAGGAGAACAAAATAGACCTGTCCTTTTTCCTTTTCTCTAACTCCTTTCTTTTCATTCTGCCCAGAAAGGGTTGCTATGACTACCAAGGCCCACTGAGTCCTGCTCACCTTCCCCACTGCTGTTTTTTTTTAACGGTACACATATATTTTCCCACCATCTTATGAGACCAACTCGTCAAGATCACACATCTCTTGCGTCACCTTGTGTGCTTTCGTCTGCTCTGTATTTTCACGTTCCCAACAATGACATTTCATACTGGGTTAGTCAGAAAGCAGATAGTATCATTGCATTGTCGCCGTATTAAATCATAGAACTGACCTTATTGCCGTCCCCTCCCTGCTCTCCTGGTTTAAATTACACATAATGTCCTCCTTTGTTCTCCAATGGCACGTACTTCTTGCCAAATGACTCCTCTCACAGTCGCACCATAGTAACCTTTTCTCTTTGCCTTTCTCTTTGTTTTATTTTCCTCCTCCTACTCCAGTTCATATAGGGTTATGAGACACTACTATTTGTATCGTATTTAATTATTACTTATTGTCTTTGTGCTATTCAGACGAAGGCGGACAGATTAAAAGGTAGTAGGGCTTTTGGATGATCAGCACTGTGACTGATGTGGTGATCCCCGCATTCAAAACAATCTCATGCTTTAGAGGGGAACATTTATTCACTCTGAGATGACACATAACTTATTTACAGTTATCTGTAAATTACGTCTGTCACTTCAAACAGCATCAGCAGCAGAATTAAGAGACCTGCTGAAGACAAGAAACAGGGACAATTAACAAGAGCTGTTAATACTGAGTCACCTTAGGGTCTAATGTCACTGAGATAAAGAAGAAAGGGTTCAATAGTAAAAAAAGGTCTTGCCACAGCAAGGCCATCGATGACATTTTTTAAGATGTTTATATTGATATTGTATTGTTATACAGTAGCATCTATAGTCAATTTAAATGAATGATGGTATCCTTACGCTATATGAAAACATTTAGAATTATATTGTCATTTGAACTACAGAGTTTTGGATAATGTCAACATAGTAATGCAGTGTAATTTATTTATGTAGTATCTAGACTGTGTATATGCCTCTGCTGTATAAATGAATTAGACCATTTGTGCGTTATGTATGACTGATGTAGAGGTTTGGAGACAGTGTCTTTGCTCCAATCATCCAATGACTATAGAGCACATTAAGGGGATGCATGGACAGTAAAGAGGTTCAGAGAGAAGCTTCCCATCAGACAGGAAATCGATTGCACAGCGGCGCGGAGGGGAAGCGTCCGATCTGATGTACAATCACCGGATCAATACCTGGAAACTGGGACGACACAACGAGACAGGGGCAGAGAGGACGAGACGGGGGGACAAATAAGACGAGGGCCACAAGGTTACCGACTCCGCTCAAGTGTATTCATTAGACATATGGCTGCCATACTTCCAAGAGGCTAACCGCCCCCCCTCCTCCTCATCTTCACTGAGATCACACACCCCCAGCTGGGTGCTTCTGCTGGCTGATGGAAAGATTTAGAAGATGGAGGGACTGGTGAAGTACAAGCAACAAGGATACAAATACAAAGACTGATTCAGATACTTAAGCCATAAAACAAAAAGAAGAAATGCTGTGAAGTCAACTGCAGCTTTGAGGCTTGATGTCTACAACAACTTTATACAAAGAGAAAGAAACATACAATATACTACTTAAAGGGCCAGTGTGCAAGATTTTGGTTTGCAATTTATTGGCTGAAATGGAATATATAACAACTATGTTTCCATCAGTGTATAATCATCTGAAACTAAGACTTTTTGAGGGTTTGTTAGTTTAGAATGAGCCCTTCACATCTACAGTCCGCCATGTTTCTACAGACGCCCAGCACGGACAAACCAAACACTGACTCTAGAGTGAGCCTTTAGCATTTTTACGAAATTTGATTCACCCATTCATAGAACCCATAGCATGTAATTTAATGACTTTTGTGGTCCCCTGCTTTTTCACCCAGTACCAACAGCAGATCAAAATGTTCACTTAATCAGTGAAATATCTAATGATCTTTAGTGATCCACTAATCATTAGGTTCTTCACTCCTAAATCATCAAATACGTTCCAAGTCCTTCATATCGTTTTTTCAAGCGTACACTCTCTTTTCAAAATAACCTTCCGTGTTCACAGGAAACCACTTGGTTAAGGCAACAAAACTATTTGGTAAGGATATGGAAAAGATTGTAGTTTGGGTTCAAAAAGGTACATTTGTTACATATTGTATGGGGTGTCTCGATATACTGTATTGCTAACAACTGTGATATCAATACAGTAGCTAATATTGCTGTAGCCAGCTCCTGACCATCTCCGCTCTCCTATGGGGTCCCGTCTCCTTGGCTGTGTTCCTCTGTTGTCCAGCCTACGTCCCCGACCTCTAGTTCTCTTTGAATGGAACATGAAGCACCTGAAGCCAGACCCAGTGTTTGGGATCCTCCCAGCTCCAGACATGGATATCCCGGATTCAGGATCTGACTCCGAGATGGAAGTTGTGACAGTGGCACCTGATCACGATTACTGTGTGATTCCAGAAACAGGAGAGGGCAAGTGTGTTGACTGAGGAGAAACAAAGCTTGATCTCCGAAAAAAGGTAACGTCTTCAAGAGAACGGTTCTGCCTACATTGCCCATATTGTCTTTCTCCGGAACTGCTCCCAGGCCACTTCTCCCTCTTTCAGAACCCCTCCACCCACCCTGCTCAGTGTTCTTGATCCGCTTGGCGGGACACTCAAGCTTTTTCCTCCCCAGTGTCTCCTGTGTCTCCCTCTCTCCTCTTTTTCCAGTCCTCCCCCATCTGTCACCCTCTGTCTCTATCTCTGTCTGTGGGCGTGGCTTCACCTTTCACTCTCCCGGCTCCCTAATTGCTGCCAAGCTGTTTCACCTGCTCCGAGCCACACACCTGCAATGCATCGACTCATCAGCCCCACAGTATTTCATCATCAGATGTCTCAGCTACCGTGGTGGTTACTCGCTTCAGGCCGCTGTACTTTTTGAGAACTAATCCTAGTGTTGTTACTGAAGCCTGAAACAAACTGTTCTTTCCCCCTATGCTTCAGGATGAGTATGAACATCTACATCGATTGTATAGGCAGGGGACAACATAAACTGAATATTATATCGTGCAAATATATATGTACTGTATATAAATTATGAAATGGGTGATAAAAAATCTAAATGGCAGCAGTCTATCCATCACCAATCTGCCGTCTTACTTCCTCCCTGAAGTCTTTCAGATATTGACGTTATTGAACTAAGTGGATGTGATTCCTGGTGGAGCTTCCTCCAATCAATCAGAGCGGAGACGTTAATCCTGACTGACATGCCCCACCGACATTCACGTCCACACATCCCTCCTCCAATCGCCATCATCTGACCTGTTGGTCTGTGTGGTTTGCACAAACAGATGAACAGATGCTGATGTGCATCTATTTACACACCTGCTGTTTGTATGCACATTTAAAATCACCGTTTGCAGCTCAGCTCTCTGCACCATTTTAGGAGAAACTTATGACTTATTCATAGCTACTGAACGTCTAGAGTAGTCTTCAGAGAGGCTACCCAGAGCAGAGATATCTATGTCGGAGAGGAGGATAAAATATTCAATATCAGCTATCAGCAACCAGACTGAGCAGCACTTTCTCTTCTGGCATAAAAAAAGCTTCCTTGTCAGCCGCTGTCAGATGAAAGCTTTACTTCTTTTAAAAAAGCGTTACGCATGGTATCTTTAAACAGAGTGAGAAAAGCATCCTCGTTTTCGCATTTAAGGCTGTGTATTTTTGCATTCATACTTAGTGTATTCATAGCACACAGCAAGCTGATTCAGGTAAAACAAAGGAGAGTGAAGAGGACACAGGGAGTGTCTAGTCACACAGTGGCGTGATCACACTTTTGCCAACGTGCTCCCTCTGAGCTCTATTTTCACCGCGGCTCTCAGTGAGGGGCATCACAGTTTGAGGTGCCAGAGGTGGGCGCCCCCTTTAAGGGTCTAGGTTTCTGCTGAGACCTGCTTTCCAACAGTGAGGATGTGAGCAGAGGAGAAAGCACTGAACCTATGTGATCTCCGGACTTATTCGTTAATTTACTTTGAGTATTGACCGGTTTCTAGAGGACACATCTGTAAGATCTTTAAAGACCTCTTTAATGATACCTGAAATTTGATTTCAAGCAAATAAAAATACCCTATTAAGAGACAAGATATCATTGAAAGCTCCATTAAAAAAATGGAACCAGTGGGAAGATTGTTTTCTCCACTTCTGTAAATTTTCTTTTTTGGAAGTGTGTCTGAAAATAGTTAAATTGAATTAAAGTGAACCTGTCCAACGGGTTGGATACTGTGTGAAATCAGACGAAATCACACAGGTTGACCATAAAAGCCATCAAATTCCTGGACTGAGACGGGCCGAATGTCAGACCCTGCTGCAGTAAAATTAGAGGTTTTCTAAAGGGTATTTGGAAACACTATCGCTTTTGTCCTCAGGGACCGCCAAAATCAACAGAAATTAAAGTTCCTAGTAGTATCTTAATAAAAAAGAATGTGTTATTTCTTCTTTCAAAAGTTAAGTGTTCTCACTTTCAGTTATTTTCTATTGTAAATGTAATGTAAAACGTAACAGTGGGTCACAATTCACTGAACAAAACGTTACAACAAGCCGTGGTGCTAATTATTATTATTAGTCACGTTACTAATACTATTCCCTATTTAAATTCTACTATAGTCATTGCTGCTGGTATTATAAGTAGTCTTAATTTTTCCTTCCTTACTCTGCTACTACTCTGATTATATGAATCATTATGTCATATACATTGAATGTGTTGTAACTCTGTTATGTTGTTCATTATGTACACATGACCTCTATTGCATTCTGTCCATCCTGGGAGAAGGATCCCTCCTCTGTCGCTCTCCCAAAGGTTTCTTCCTTTTTTCTCCCTGTTAAGGGTTTTTTAAGGGAGTTTTTCCTGTGCCGATGTGAGGGTTCCGGGACAGAGGATGTCACATGTGTACAGATTGTAAAGCCCTCTGAGGCAAATTTGTACTTGTGATTTTGGGCTATACAAAATAATCTGAATTGAATTGAATCATAATCACCACCACCAGTGTCTGGTCTGCATGTGTCTGTTTGCGTCTGCAAATGAGTGAGTGTGCAACTCGTTGTATGTCCACGGCTAATCTCACATTCTGCTGCATTAAACTACATAATATTTTAGATGGCCATTTATTGCTGCATGCTCCACTAGGGGCCGCTAGTGATAAAACAGCTGAGTGCATCTCCGACCGCGCACATGTTACTCTGCACCCACAGTGGGGAGATAATACTTTGCGGATTGTTTCGCTAAAGGATCTCCCAGTACACACACTGATGCAGACCTCTTGGCCGCTTTTCTTGTACATTGTTTTGGACAATGTGTTTGGCTAACGGCTAACAGCTAATGGAACTAACTCTACAATTACTGCTGTACCTCTCGAGCAACTCAACATCGGCTAAGCTTGGTGAGTGGAATTTATATATATATTTTTTGTTGTAGTGTATTATGTGTATTATGGCCAGATTGTGTCAAGTGTTATGTGAGGATTTGAGCTGATAACTTGCATACATTGACGCTTATTGTGAGTTTGACTTCAGTGTGATTTTTAGTTACACAGCTAATCCTGCATTCTGCTGCAGTAAACTGCATAATATTTTGGGTGGCCTGTTATGGCTTCATGCTCAAGGACCTCTAGTGGTTGCGGTTACTCACACTTTCTCGAGACACCTTTATTGGCTGTTTTATACTTTCATTGACTGCCTGCTGACTCCCTGCTTACTACTCTTGACCCCCGGCCTGTAGGGACCGATAGTGATAACACAGCTGAGTGCATCTCCGAACCTCCAGGTGCTACTCTGTGCCCTGAAACACAGTTTGATTGACAGCCTCTCCTGCTTCCTTTTGATAAAAGTCAGACTTTAGCAAAGCGTCTGTTCTGCATTGGTTTAACTTTTGAAAACTAGTTCATAATGCGGGACATCGTTTTAATATGTGGGACCAGGGACAAGGGATAAAATTGCTGTGAAGTCCTGCATAAAGCATGACACACGGTCACTTAAGCATCACCCCAATTCATAAAGTAAATCACGCTTCACTATCTGGCAAACGTGGATGGACACATCTAATTTGGCAGATTTCAAGAGAACATTGCCTGTCTAAATGCATGATGCTAGTGTTGGTAGTGAAGGAGGAATAATGTTCATCTTGTGGGCTAGGCCCTTTGGTAACAATTAAGAAAAACCTATGACAATAGTATGCTTCCAGCTGTGTGGCAACAGTTTGGGGAAGGTCTTCTCCTGTTTCAACAGGACAATGCCCCCCTGTGCAATATGCCAGGTTCATAAATATTTATTTTACCAATATTGGTAAATATTTTTTTACCAATATTGCCAAAATTGTGGTAGACCTTGACTAGAGCCCTGACCAGAACCCCATTCAATGCCTCAGGGATGAACTGGAACCTTATTGTCAACATTAGTATTCGACCTTACTAATGCTCACTGAGTTATAACTCTACTTTCTTATTAACTCATCTTCGAGTTCAGAAAATATGAACTTGACTGCTGAAAAGGTCACTTCTACCTCAAACTAGCCCAGTTTTTTAATGAGCATGCTTCACTGATCATTTATCACTGATCATTTGTGTCGGGCTGAGGAGTTGAAACGTTAACCTCTTATCTACCATCACGCTGAGGCCAAACACTACATCTTAGCCTTATTCAACAACATTCACACACCATGACTTATATGTTTTTGGCTCAGGCTGAATGGCACAGTTGGGTTGTCCACTAGCATTACTGAAAAATGCAACCAAATGTTCCTTCTAGTGGGTGTGTTTCTAAGGTCCATCCTTAGGGCTGCCGGGTGAATGCCAGCAGGACAGATGGGCGGACAGTGTGTGGCTACCAGCAGTAAACTGGGGGGGGAGTGGGGAGTGTTTGCCGGACTCCTTCCTGAACCAAACGGAGAGCCAGATGTCGAGGAGCAGAGCTCAGTGGAGCATGCTGAGGAGATGAATGGTTTCCTGAACAAACCACAGTTGCTTCCTTCAAAGACACATGATCTGTTCACTGAAAACAGGTCATAACCCAGCACCCCAACAGCAGCGATGCCTTGTATTTTATTTCCGACTCAGACTGCAGGTAAAGCCAAATTATGTCGAGGGACTAAGGGGTACATCAAAGAGGGAAGATTAGAATAGATCTTATTGAGAATCTAGATATAAATTAAATAAATAAAAAATAGATAAAGAGTTGATAAACCTGAACTAAAGAAAGATAAATTGTTATTTTATAACCTAACTCCATAGAAATGTAGCTGTAGCCAAAAGGCAATACTTTAGCTGGGGGAAATGCCAAATAGAGAAAAGTGCCAAACAAGGTAATATGTGAAAGCCTTTTGAAATCAAAACCATTGATAAAAACGTGTATAAAGGCAAGGCTGTTTCAAGACTTTGTAAAACCCAACTGCCTTGTGACGTTAGCGTGTGACGATAGCCAAAACAGTTGTGAAACAGATCTGGGGTCTGTGGATTACCCAGAGTAATACTTATTTACTTTCTGAAAAGTAAAATGTTTCATCGCCACAAATTAAATTCCTTTCCCCTCCATCGTGTTGGACAGGAGGGAGAATTCACAAACACTGCAAATAAAATCAGAACCATCTGCATGGCCAGACACCACTGCTTTACTACTGATCAACTCCACTTTCACTGGACCGGATCATCACAGATAGATCTGTTTCTACTCAGGTGATTTCTATTCATTGCACTTGATATGGAAAACGTTTCACTTTTAGTATTTACATCTAATAATGCTGTTACAGTAGCTATTGCTAACATCAGATTGAGTTTTCCTCCAGTCGTTATACCTCACAGATACCGAGTGAAATGCAAAGAGGTGGTACGGAAACATATTTTTAGTTTGATGGATTATGGTCCTTACAAGGCTACTATTTTTGTTCTGTACTTAACCCACTAATCAATGCACAGTCCGTTATTCAGAGAAGATTTCAGTCCCCGTGTGTATTCAGCGACATTTCAAACCTCTTTTTTTCTTTTTTTGCTGATAGCAAGGTGCATTCAGTTTTCTAATGAATAACAACTCATCTTGAAACCAGCTCGTCTTGAGGACATCCACATATTACATGAAACTGTTGCCCCCTAAGTGCCACCCTCCATTTTTATAGATATCCTCCAAAAGTGACCACTGCGCAGACGTTCAATAACCAATGTGTCAGCAGCAGCATTCACATAATGAACGGATGTCCTTCAATTTAACACATCATGACATCCGCTCTGGCTCTGATCACATTGGGACAATGGCAACTTTTTCTTCTGCAGGGATCACTTAACATAAAGAAAGTACATTTGTCTCTTTAGACACTTTTAGAACATTTACCAAGGTGATCATTGGTACCATAGATATACTACTGAGTTGAAGATGAACTATATTGCGTACACACCGACACTCCATCACAAATACGTCATATAACGTTCATGCAGAGATGTGTGGAACATGCAGTTCCCTCCAGGGTGACTCAGACAATCACACAGGCTGGCAAAGGTGATGGGCAACACTAATAGATAACACACACATTGAGAAAAAAAGGTGTGTATGTGTGATGACAGGACATGCTGTTATGCTCCATTTCATTCTGGTTACACTCATGATAACCAATGACGGTGCGATGTACCTAAAAATCACCAACTGAGGTCTGTTTGCTGTTGAGGAACCAAACACTTGCTAAAGAGTTCCAGGAGTTTGATCTAATGCACTGGTGTTTGTTGGACACTGGATTGTTACCTAGGCAACAAGTTAGATGGCGGGCCTACAAGGAAACGTGGAACTGAAGACCAAAATATTGTTTTGGGATCAATTAGTTATTGATAATCCTTTCCTCAAATGTTATCATATACTAGGTGAAGCCACTTTTCAAACCTAGTAAATAAAAAAAAGACATTTGGTCCTCTAGAAACACATAGCTCTCATTACTATAGCAAGGTTTAGCTGGTGACCTAAGAGACAACGTCTTTTTCTCTTCTGCACTTGACTTCCTGTGCATATTTCTATATTAATTCTCATATTGGTAGATATTGTCTTTATCAACATGAACTCGCAAGAGTGCTTTTATTTTGCTTATATATTTTGACATAAAAAACACCAAGTTCCCCTTTCTAGCTTTTTTTTGTAGCTTTCAACAGCATGTCACATCAGTTGATACCGTTTGATCAGTTGTCATGGAGATGGCTCAGTTCTCATCACCTCAAGTATGGAGCTTTGGTCATATGATAAAAGGTGGTTATATATGAATGCTTCAGAATAAGCAAGTGAGTAGACTTTTATCTTTTTTGCAAAAGCATTTTTTTAAAGGTTTGAATAAGGCTTATAAGTTATTGTTTTTAGCAAGCAGATATATTGTGTGAAAAATAAGTATTTTACATAATATAATTGGTGAAGGGCATTAGATGCTGGTGTTATTTTGTAAAGGGAAAAGCAGACATTTGACATGTTATAATGCAGTCATTGGCTATTTTTCACAAGCCCCTACTGTAATATGAAACAATTAAATCAACACTGTGATGCAGCACCAATCTTCTGTTTAATTATTAATTTTTAAGCTGTATTCAGCCTGCTTTTAGTAGGAATGGGAATTGAATGAGAGTCAATGAGCTCAAGAGGTTTGGCAAAGCTGAATCAAAGATGTCATTATTTTATGGCTGTCTGGTTCTGATGTGTATAAAACACTAAAAGGGTGAAAGGGATGAGCAAACAGCTCATGTTGGAACACTCTCACTGACACAGTGTGTCACCTGGAATGGCTAGCATCAAATGCTGTTGAAGGAATCTTTCATTCACGGTCTGGCTTCGCTCCCAGGCTAACTCCCATTATCTGTTGCATTATGTTATGATTTAGAAATGATAGCTAAATAGATATTTGTCAGATGACAGATGGACTACTCGTCCTGTTGCATGTCTGTTTAACAACTAAACGATGAATTCTCTTTGGATCCACGCTGCAGAATGAAAATATGAAACACGGGACTGACTGATCAACAGAATGGAACGGATGGACGGAAAATGCCAAAGATAAATCTGCACAGGCTGGATAAAGGAGGGACCTGTGCGGCACGGGGATGTACAGTGGCTTCACGAGTCCTACGTACATGGTCTGCAGGAGGCTCTGTGGAACCGTGCACCCAGCCTTGGGAGGGAAGTTCCAAAACAATCCAGGCCCCATCTAGCAGTGGGTATAAAAATACAAGAGACAAAGTCTACTGTACTGGTGTTGGTGCATTGCAGGTGCAAAGGCAGTAATACGATTCACAGAATTATGTGAGGAGACTCCATGCAATAAAACTACACAAAGCAGACAGAAGGTATCATTAGGTTGGAGACAGAGATGAATAAGATCCTGTGGCAGAGAAATGTGAAGGTTAACATTTAATAGAAGAAGACTGTTGAGTGATTGATACTCATCTAGTTGTTAGAATTTGTTCTTATAATCAATAACAAATCCTGTGTGAGGTTTTTAAAGTAGTATTTACCTACTGTTATATTGGCCTGAAAGAAGTACAACAACACACGCTTTAAATCACATAAATAATACTGTAGTCCCATTTCCAAATAGACACGAGGAAGATAGCTAGTTAGAGCAGCGATCCAACAGAAGCATCTAGCAAAGAGGAAATAAAATCAGCATGCAAAACACTGTTTTTTTTCAGTGGCCCACTTGCAGTGCCAGCTTTCATTGTTGAAAATGCCACTGGGTGGGAAGGGGTGAGAGTAGGTGAGAGAGGGTGAGAGTGGGTGGGAGGGGGTTGACAGTTGGGTCTTTAGACTCAGAGGAGGAAGAAGAGTTGTTCCAAAACAGAGAACAAGAAACACAGAAAAATCCTTGCACAACAGACATCTCTGAAACTTCTAAATCAATGACTCACAAGTATTTATTAGCAACTCTATGAATCATAAAAAAAACACCAGTTTCTTATAAAGGACAGTTGCAACCTCACTTATTGTCTCTTTACCCTTTAAGTTAAACTGAAAACATAAAAATAAATGCTGCATTCAATTTGAAAAGGGAAGTCAGAATTCCTGAGTTCCAGTCAAAACATTTCTACTAGAACACCGCCTGAAGTTGGCTTTCTGTCTCTGAAATTTGAAAGACCTTAAAATCCCAAATGGCTCCTACGAGCATCAACAGTTAAAAAGCTGTGGTACTGTTATGTTTATTAGCATCCCCTGTCTTACTTGTGTTTCATTTAATCAGTCATACATACAGTACTGTCTAACTCCTATCAGCTGTGGTGTTTCTATGCTCAAAATACCGCCGTAATGTGCTGTTATCAACTGGTAAATGCTAATAATAGCTAGCCTGGCTGGAGCAAACCCCATCAGGTGTTCCGACTTGTTGTTCTGGAACGCAGTCAACTCTGGTGTGACGTCACACCCAGCTCCTATTTCCGATTTCCGAGGTAAATGGAATGCAGCGATAGTAGAAAAATATCTGAAAATATCTGGAACACTGATAACACTTTTCCCTCCATTTTCAACAAGCTCACATGCTGTTGGCTATCAACTGTTGGTAAGTTTTGCTGTGTGTCTCTTAACAACTTTAACATTAGGAAATGCACTCATGCTGTTAAGCATTCCAGTCAGACAGTGAAAGCTAGATTACTAGCTAGTTAGCCTACCTTACTAAGGATAGCCCTGATAGACGGTTAGGGGGGTTTAGCCACTCTCAGCTGTCTCTTTCATTGGCCCAGTTATGGTGAAAGACCAGACTGTCAAGAAAGATTGTTTCTTTTTCTCGGAAAAATTGATATTAATTTAAGTGTTGACTTTTAATTCTTGTTTATTGCAGAAATGGTAAGCTACTGCCATCCAAAAACTCCCAAATCCTTTTTCCAAATACGGGCTAACTGGAGCAGTGATGAGTTGCACAGTAGCTCATGTAGGAACAACAGCAGCAGTGCATTTCTCTTTGTAAATCTATTTATAAACCCCGAGCTGAGAAACAGACCCGCTCCCAAAGGCAAGTCAAGCCGGCTTCAGTGGCTGTTTCATGTGCTGATGGAGCAGCGCAGCAGTGAAAAAAGCCAACAAGTTTTATGGAGTTAAAACAGAAGGGGGGCGAATTCACAAAAGGATTGAGCAGCTTTTTGCACCTGCAGAACTTGCAAGAATCAGACAAAAAGACAGAAAATGCAAATGCTGCTGAGCAAATGGCGTCTCAATGCTCCTGTGCTATCTGCACATATTTAAAGAGGTAAATGCAGACATTTGGTGCAAAAATGCACCCATTCCTTTTTTTAATTTTTAATGTAAAAGGGCCTCATTGCAGAAACAGTCAATTCAATTCAATTCAGTTTATTTTGTATAGCCCAGAATCACAAATTACAAATTTGCCTCAGAGGGCTTTACTTCAGAGAGCTGGTGGTAGCTGAAGCCCAACTGTTTTTTGGGGGGATTCAGTGACAGGAGCCAATGACAGTTTTATCATGAAATAAATATTTTTTTTAGTAATGAGAAAAAGAAAACCACAAAAAAAAATATATATATAAACAAATACAAAAATAATTCCTTCCCTCTACAAAAAACAAGCTGCAAATGAAAAACTGTATGCATGTTTACACTGTAATATTATTAATTAGCACATTATCTTTTTTGAATTGGTCATTTAGATGGGCCGGACAGCGGTTGCAAGTGAAGCACAATTCATGGGGCTGCTTTGTGGATTCACCCCAGAATGTTAAAACACAATAAGAGGAGTGGAGATCTCCAACGGTAGAGGACCAAATAAAAAAGGGCTTTGGAGTGGGACATCTCCTTAATATTTCTGCTAATATTCTCTCTATGGTTTCACCGAGCCAGGCCCTTTAAAAGAAAATACAATATTTATAAGACTAAGAGGTTTATTGGTAGTAGTATCGATAAGTTACAATTCACAGAAAGGATTTAATCCTAGGACTTTTAGGTCTTAAATTTCTGGACTTTGTTTTTACTATCAAGATTGTCAGTCTTTCAGCAGCAATCAGCTAGTGCAGGAAGTATAGGGACACGCCTGCACCAAATTCAATCAACTGCCACCTACTGTACTGTAGGTTCAGCATTCAGAAACCAAACATTATTGTCTATAGATGCCCCTTTAGACTTAAGTCTGAGTTTACTGAGAGTGAAAATACTTGTTCTAGAAGCAGCAACTTCAATACACCAACCCAGTTTCACTGTAAATATAAGCATCAACACAATGTGCCTTTCAGCTCAAACACATGAGCTCAAAAAATGACTTTTTAGTTTTGTTCATAGGCAACGTCTGTTTATCAACGGCAAGGTAGTGTAAATGACGCACTTTGTTTTTCTGCGGGGACAATAAATTCAACCTGCCGACGTGCTGTTCGCTCCAATGCAGAGGCAGGCGATGGGAGGTGTGTATGTGTGATGGAGAGGGGGGTTGAAGTAAAGTATAGAGTACAAAGCAGATGGGCTGCACACACACATCGTGCCAAAACTCTCGTCCTCATTTTACCATCCTCCTCCTCTTAACACTCAACAGCTGCAGCATATTGGAGCTTAACTCCTAATTTTTAGACGGAGAGAAGAGATTCTGCTTGTGTCAGCTTCAGAAAGAGTTTTAGAGCCTTGAAAAATTTTTTTATGGTACAAAACACTGTTTCACAAACATTCTCAGACAAAAAAAATAAATCATGCCCCGGATGGATCAAGCTTTACAGTACCTGTGGTGGAGTTGAAATCTTTTCCAGTCGGAACGGTCTGGTGTAGCTGTTCTCTCTGCTATCTGTGTCTGTGTAAGCGTCCCTCAAGCCGCTAAGATTGGAATAGTGGACGTTGCCGAGTGTGTCTGTGTGTGTGTGTGTGTGTGTCTGTGGGTGCACTAAACAAAATGAGAGAGAGAGAGCGACTCTCTCTCTTTCTCTATCTCTATCTCCCTCCCCTTGCCGTTGATAAACAGAGAGCACGTGGCTTCACCAATGATGCAGCGGGAAGTGAAAGAGTGACAAAGGGAGGGAGGGAGGAAGAAAGGGGGCAAATAGAGAGGAGACGAGGGGGAAAGAGTTGAGTCTGGCTGTGAAGGGGATGTGTGTGTCCTGTGTGTGTGTTCGTGTTGTTCTCAAAAGCGGGACACTGCAGCTTTGAGTTGGCAAACACCAGCGCGGAAATTACTCACGCGTTTTCAAGCACACCAACAAATCTGAAAGAAAATATCTTCTGAACATCCAATTCTGACACAGATATCAGCTGGCAGACATCCTCTCACACACACTAACACAACAGCCCACAGGCAACCAGGGGAGCTTTGTTGTCTGGTTGAAGCCACCGTCAAAAGGACTGACCATGTTTGGGCAACTGGGCCATGATGGGAACACCGATCACTGATAGCAGCATCATCCAGCAATCCATGACCGAACGTCAGCAGAGACTGCTTTGAATATTATACGACATGTTTATAAGAGGAGATGTTCTGGGCCTCTGAAGCTCTGTTGTTTGTGCAAAGCTCCAAACATGTAGTCCTTCCAGATCAGTCCGCTTCACCGCCAGATGTTTGGTTGAGAGTTCTTCAGCAGCCCTGAATCCTTACAAATGAGGTTCCTATACTACAGCACTGCATTGTGAACTACGTTTCAATGTAAAAATATTTAGTTTCTGATCATATCTGCTTTGTCGTATCATAAATACGTTTCAGATGAGTCCACGGAAGTCCAATAGAAAGGAGGTCTGGTGGTGGACGGGTCACTAAACACACTTTTACCCACGAGACTGCTGTTTGTGTCTCATGTTTTGTTGTGTTCTTGTTTTTTGTTTCAATTTAGTAGTCATTTAAAGCCTTACCATGATGTTTTTTTACTAAACCCAACCGAGTAGTTTTTTTGTCGATTGTTGTTTTGTTTTGTTTCAATATTCAACGTTAACCACATGTTTCAGACTGTTTTTAACAGTGGCCGTAACCTGGGAGAAAATCTATTCCATTGAAACATAATTGAGAGTGAAGTTTTGTTGTATTGGAATGTAATTTTGTAGAAGACAGGGCTGCCCTCAGATAATGCAAGATCTGTTAGGAGGAAGAGATCTTCAGAACCCTACATTGCTGTTTACCAAAGCCTTAAAAACAGCTTTGTCATTTTTCAACCTGGTGTCTAAGTGACTAATGAGGACAACAGCTTTTGAAATTGGTCCAGTATTGAGGGAGAAGACTGCAAATGACAGCCGCTTAACAGGCTGCAATGAAATCTTTCAGGGACACTGTTTTGTTGGAGTGCAGAAAACAAGACTTCTCAGAGTTAGACTTGATTAGAAACAATAACAATTAGACAGGACAGACCCAGCAAATTGATTTATTTATTTGTCCATAGGGTTGAAAAACCTCCATGTTAAAAAAAACCTACTAATGAAAGGAGATTATTGGACTGCCCTCTGTTTTAGCCTTTAGTCTGTTTAGAATCCCAGTTCAAAACTCAACTTTGTCAGCATCAAATATACCTGGTGTTGCTCGTGAAAGGCAGTTTCTCAAAGTTGCATAACTTTATGCAAATAAGGACCTGACCTGGAGTTTCCATAGTGATCTGTGGAAAAACTGATGCATTGGTGGGCCAGGAAGATGATTTGGTTAAATATCAGAGGGCGAGAATATTAGTCATCTCAGGGATTCCTCTTTAGTATGACCCTTATCTCCAGGATTACAGATCGCGCTGCTTTAAGCAAAGTCACGTCAACTGTAGAAGAAAGTGCAGGTGCTTACTAATACACTGACCGGAGGAGAAAGATATTCGCTAGCCTGGACAATTAAAACATCCACAGGTTAGCGTAAAATGGTGGAGGTGAACTTGGTTGCAATAAGAGCGGCTGTAGAGAAATCAGTAAACTTTTAAAACTTGTCTTGCTCATCGCCAGAGAGAAAGATTACAGTAACTGCTAACTGAAGGACCTTGTCCTGGAGCCGTCACACACTCTCCCCCAGGCAGAGTCGTCTCCTTGCGGAGGGAAGGACGAGGTGAGGTTGTCCTCCACGAACCATGGAAGTATTATTGACAAGCTGTCGGGGCAGCTCTACTTCTTCCTCTCATGTTGGAATGAGGGCAGACTGGACTCAACGGTGACTCACTATCGCCTCTCTAGGTACGAGTGAAATTGCAAGACAGGACGGGCCGGTGCTAGCTGGTTAGCATGCTAATTTCAGTAGATATCTCTGCAACACAATACAAAGACGTCTTTGACACAAAGTGAAAAATATGTTCATGTTTGTCCCTAAAGTTCATTTTTGAATGTCTTTAACAAAAATTCTGGCCAGTCGCTATGGTTAACTTTTGATTATTTGCACAAATCAAATCCTCCCCAACATATGACGCCATGAGATACTTGGTAACAAATTTTAAAACAAAAAAGACAATTTAGTCTGATTGTTGGACGACTCCTGTAATTCCTCCCCATGTTTCCCTTTCCTCACTTGCCTCCTCACTAATTGTCATTATTTGCTTCGCAATTTCTTTCCACTTGTTCCATTGATCCAGAATCAAATCTCCTTTTTGTTTGTATTTCCTCCAAGAGTAATTTCATGAATTTCTGTTAAGTTACTGTATTCCATATTGCAAATGTGACAATTAAGCATGAGCTGGCTGATGATTTAGGCTGCAGAGTGACCTAGAAGAAGCTATGAGCTTTTAGTTTTTTATATCCCTTTGAACGGTAGCTGATTAATGGAATCAAACTGAATGAACTATCCTGCACATTCCAAGCCCACATGCAAATAACAAAACATGTTTAACATTTGCCATAGTAAGAAAGTGTTGGAAATACACATGCTAAACCTTTTTGCGACATTTAGTATGCAAAGTTTTCAACATTTTTCAGAATTGGGAAACTCAACCCTGTTTTTACGATGCAGCCATTCATCCATCCCACCATCCTCCCCCCTCCCTGCCCTGTAAGTGTCTTTTTCTCATGGACAGTGTGACCCACTTACAAAAGCACACCACAGTCTCACTGACTAGACAGCAGCTTCAGACTGATGGAGAGCTTTCCAACACACTCTCTGCTATCCAGCTTGTCTTCATCAAGCAGCATTTAACAACCACTCTGGGGTTGAATCTAATGAAATGTATTAGATTTAAATAGATGTATGACTCAACCCTTCATTAGATAAGCATATGCTGTGCCATGTTATTGGACAATTAATTTGATTTAGAAAGAATGATTTAAGGCATATCTTTGTATCTGTTTTACATTGATACACACATAGACATTCGGAGGATTATATGCAATAATTACATGGCATCAACTTGAAGCTTGCAAAGAGATTCTATGTTGTTGAATTTAGCAACTTGCCAGTGTCATGGCAACAGCCGTGGCTGGAGGCATTCTGCTTTCAGGTTGTCTGTCCGTCCATCCATCCGTTACATTCTTTTGAACTCTCAGGAATCCTTTATTATGAATCCCACTGCTCTTCATGCCAAGAAAAGCAGTGGGATTCATTAGAACGCCTAAGCAACATCTGGAGGGAATTTCTTCAAATTTGGCGCAATCGTCCACCTGGACTCAAATATGAACTGATTCGATTTTGGTGATGTAAGGTCACTGTGACATCGCAAATCACATTTTTTATAACTCAAGAATTCATGCACCAATGATCCTCTGTAAAGTATCGTCAATATGAAAAAAAATCTGTTTTATTTAAGCACTGTACATACTGTAAACAATGAAGAATAAGATACTGCTGTTTATTGTGAATGAAGGACTTTAAAGAGAGGTCTCTTCAGGTCTCTAGATGATACGTCACAAAGAATATAATGATTAGGAAATTCTTCACAGCCTTCCTGATGGGAAATGTTAAACTATGGAACCACACGCTGAAAACCAGCGTTCTTTGAGGAATATTATCATATGCCAACCATAGCAACAAAGACATAAATGTGCAATTTTACAAAACTCATTTGTATTTCTTGACGGGCTAACAAATATATCCCTGTAGCCGACTCTCGACTACCGTAGGTTCTCCCCAACACAGATACGGCTTCAGCAGGTAAGTTCAACAATGGTATATTTATTTCCTTCAAAATACAACACAAAATGCGGACCGTCGTGCGCTCCGCTTCGCTGCCCGGCTTCTCGGGCGCACCCGGTCCACCGTTCCGTGGCCATGTTTTTCAAAGCAGACATTTTGACAGGAAGGTCCCAGATGTAATTAAAAACATTAAAAATAACAGCATTAAGTTACATTTGATAGTTCCAGGGTCCTTGTATGATCCAGTGGATTATTTTTACACCTTAATCTTTCAAGTTACAGAGCCATTGTGAATGTTATTAGTCGTGCAATATAATGGCAATTCAAAATGTTCACTGTGAAAAATGTTTTTCAATGGCAAAATATGCAGATTATGAAGAGAGGATAATCTTCAGTTCTCTTACTAAGACGACTAGCAGGTGAACATATTGGAGCACTTAAACTGCCTGGTAGTTCTGCCAGGGGTTGGTGGAGTCCAAAAACAGAATTTTTTCAGGTACCGTAGATACAAACATGATTTCAAATAAACCCTTAACTCTGTAACTGCTGGATATGTTCACTACATCAACTTAAAAGGAGATGATATATAAGTGTTGTGAGCACAATTATTAAAGGTATACAGCTTTATGAATTGTATTTTTGTCCATTAGAGGCAGTAAAAACAGATTTAATATGCAGCCACCATAAGAAGTGTCACCAGCTAATCATGTTGTTTTATCTAACTTGTTAGCAAACCAATTCAATTCAATTCAGTTTATTTTGTATAGACCAAAATCACAAATGACTAATTTGCCTCAGAGGGCTTTACAATATGTACACATGCGACATCCTCTGTCCCTGAACCCTCACCCCGGCACAGGAAAGACTGCCCTAAAAAAAACCTTTAACAGGGAGAAAAAAGGAAGAAACCTATGGGAGAGCAACAGAGGAGGGATCCTTCTCCCAGGATGGACAGAATGCAATAGATGTCATGTGTACACAATGAACAACATAACAGAGTTACAACACATTCAATGTATATGACATAAATGATTCATATAATCAGAGTAGTAAGCAGAGTAACGAAGGAGAAAAGTAAGACTACTTATAAAAACAGCAATGAATATAGTAGAATTATAATGATATAGGGAATAGTAATATTAATGTGACTAATAATAATAATGGTTGAAGCAGTGGGTCTCAGCCCCGTCACAGCAGGAGGCACGACCACAGTCCAGGTACCACAACGATTCATGGAAACCTGTGCCCACATTGGTATTCATCAGTGATATGTTAGTATGCCATGTTTTTCTGTGAAGCTTTTTAAGTTCTACAATCACTTGAGCTCTGTGTCTGTATCCACAAACTCCACAAAAAAAAGATCTGCTCTTTAGCAAATAAATATTCAATTTTTCTCCTCCAGCTACTTGCTGTTTGCTTCTTGGTGCTGGGCAGTGAGTTTATCAGAGCTTTTAAAATGTATAATTGCGAAATTGTAATGTAAAACCAAGACGGCCAATTAGGTAGTGCTGTTTTATGATAATTCTCAATGATTTCTGCAGTCTAAGAAAGCTCTTTAACTCAGGTCAGACATTCATTTCTATAATTATAATGATGAAATGGTGGGCTGTCTTTGTCGTTTACGAAGTCTGTAGCTGTTGTGTAAGAGTATTTTCATTGTTTTGCTGTGCTTTAATGGAGCATGGCTATAATTAATCGAACCTCATCCATTTTATAAGTCTGGAGAAATGTAAAATTGAACTTGCACTCTTCTTGCTCATTGCATACTTTCTCTGTTATTGAAGCTATTGTCATACATGCATCTCAGCAAGACTGTAGCAACAAGTAGGTCAGCCTACAGTGAGGCTGGAGACTGTTACCGTTCTGTAAATAGACAGCCACAGGGTCAATCTCCCAATGTGTCCGTCCCAAACAGCCACGTAACCTGCAACAATGGCCTGGAGCAAAAGATAGACAACCCACCACAACTGCAAATTGTTTTATACTATGATGTTTGCTGAATGCATAAATTACTCAATCATTTTCAGAGCTAAGTGACACACTCCAGTGGGGGGGAAATGGACGTCTGAAGGATGAGCGATGGAAACCCTTCCTTAACCCTCTGACAGCCGGCAGCAGCTTTTTCTGACATGTTTGTGTCACGTCGAATCATTTGATATCTGTTGACATATGTCACAAGCTTTTAGATCAAAGTCTTACCAATTGTGTCGGAAAAATTAGACACGGTCCCTTCTATCATAAGCTGCTTCAGGAACACAACCAACCCCAGACCAGTTTTCCACTGCATTCGGAGTCATAAACCATGATTCAATGTGACAGTTATGGAATGTGAATTAAAACGTAATTAACGCGCTACCAAATATGAAACAGTGCAACCTACTGAAAGAGATGTTACTCCAAAGCAGTTCAACCTTTGCGTGTAGTGTGTCTAGAGATCTACACTGATGATGATCTTTTACCAGGCGGATAAAGGAACTTGGTACCAAAGCTCAATACAAGTATGTGTGTTGTAACAGTTTGGTGAGATATATAATTGGTGACCACTACAAGAAATTTTGAATGTTCAATTGATAGTGACATTGTGTTAATTCACTTAAATGTTTATTGTTGAGTTCATGGTTAAATAGGGGTTACTGGACTGCAATATATTAAGAGATGTTCCTCATTTTCATCATTCTTATAGACATAAATACGCAAGGGGGAAGAATACAATATCATATTTAATAAAATGTACAATATGGCAATATGAAAATATACATAAGAAAATTTTTATTGTGTATCTGGCCTATTATTGGTGCTAACACCAGTTGTGGACCCAGGCTGTCTGATGGGCGGTGGTGAAAAATATAAAAAGGATACTATCGTCAGTGGAAAACAAACAGAGAAAAGGATCTGGTACCAGAATGTGAGTCGTGTTTAGTCTTCTTTACTTTTATGCAATCACGTTCAACTACTAGATCAGTTCTTTTCTTATTAATTTACCTTCTATCTCTTACTATAATGTATGGTATAGAAAACAGCTCTACAACTTTAAGTCTCCTGGTGACCCGTCTATAATAGTGTGTCTGAGTTCTGACTTGTGTCTGACTTGCGTTTCAAATAGGCAGGGATTTAAAACTCAGCATGGCCAGTCACAAAGCCAGCCCCCTGGCATGTCTGTCCCCTATGTCCATTCACATTGATCCAGTCTAAAACAGCCCTCACTTTGTGCACTAATGCCACAAGAGCCCAGAGTGTGTCTACTGCCAACTGACAGACGGACTGACCCCTCGGCGGACTGAGCTGTTGTTATTATTATTATTATGACTCACTGGCCTGGTTTGCCATAAATTGGCCCCTGTAGATTTCTGTAGAAGTGTGAGTGTGAGTTTGTGTGTAAGATGGAGATACATTTCACATTGACTGAGTGAAGGAGGAATTTGTGCAGCTCCCTTTGGAGCCACAGAAGGCTCTATACAACTTCTTAATCTGCAGTAGCACTCCCAAACTTGTAACTTTGTTATATTAAATTGGTTGAGTTCAATTTAAGCACCAGCTGAATCTGTGTTGAATTTTCTTGAATAAATTCCAGTTCTAGTTACCAACTTGAAGCTGATGAATGTCAAGGTTCTTTTCAATCAGGAGAGACTTCAATACAATTTAACAATAATTTATTACACATGCATAAGAATGAATAATACAAAGTCTTTGGCTATTGGACTCCATGGCCAAGCCATATAACAGAGGGCCCTAACGCTGAGGTCAGCGAAGCACAATCCCCCTGATGTCCAGACACTGGTGGTGGTGATGATGAAGGGACTTCCTGTAATCCTAATGCTGCCTGTGCGACTTGCGATGACTGGTGTGGAGGAGGGTCACGTCTGAAATATGCTGAAATGACAACTGACCGCAGCAGAGAGCATATTTTTAAAATTTGACAGCAACGATGTGATTGGCAAAAGGAAACCGGGGCCGAAACTGGTTGGTTAATTTTACGTGAATGCCCCCCAATCACCTGATAGAGTAATCATGGGGACAGAGTGAATGAGTTTATGAATGAACAGGAGTGTAAAGCTAGTCTTCCTGACTGAACTTTCTCTAAGCTTCATATAATGAACCTCCTCTTGTAATGCCTATTCCTCTTGTGCTCCTCTATTCTGCCGGGTCCCTCAAGGCTCTATTTTGGGTCCTCTTTTGTTCACCATAAACATGCTAATCTGGGGGCAAATCATGCGCAGACATGACATTGACTTCCACTGCTATGCGGATGACACATAACTGTATTTCCCATTAAAGTCTGGTTACCTGACGTGTTATTTATAATGTCCTGCCTCACATAAATTAGAACTTGGATGTCAAAAGAATGTCCTGACTCCAAATCAGAAATAGTCATGATAACCCCCATTGGCCCCAGCACTTCATGATCACTCCTCTAGTCTGCATGCCTTTTCTAACAATGTTTGTAAAGACGCCTGGAACTAGGTGTCATTTTTGATTCTGATTTGTCTTTTGATGCTCAGGGGACCAAAGTTGTTCAGTCCAGCTTTGCCCAACTAAGACAGCTTACCAAGATCAGATGTCCTTTCCCCTGCAGACTTAGAAAAGGTCAGCCATGCTTTTATCTCCTCCAGACTTGATTATTGCAACGC